>NC_081851.1:32159596-32470478 GCF_963259705.1 Myotis daubentonii
TTTTAGAACATTGAGAGTTAGAGTGGGCTGGTAAGAGACAAGCCTTAGGACTTGTGTTCAGTTCACGCAAACTACTTTAACTGGGACGTAAACGAGCTGGAGTGAATTCCAAGAAGCATGACCAGGACAACGACGATACTCAAGACAGTTTCCTAAGGAAGATATTCAATACCTGGGATGTTTACATTCAGGAAGACAGGCAGAGGAAAGATTTCTTCAAATATTTGAGAAGCTATCAAATATTTGAAAAGCTGTCCTGTGGAAGTTCCATGGGACCCCAGAGTTCAGGTCAAGGATGAAAAAATAAAAGTTTCAAAGAGTAAGATTTCTGCTCAGTATACAGAAGAACTGCATATCAAGAAAAACTATCAAAAATTAGAGTGAATTTGGTGGATTGTTTAGGAGAAGTATAAGCAAGTAATACTATATTTGGATGTGAATGAAACTACAGATAGAAAACTAACACTACATAATTTGTAGAATTTTTAAATCTATTTTTTTCTGAATTGGTGAAATGACATAACCAAAGATACAGACCTCATTTATTTAAGATCAATTAAAAAGATGGAGTAGAAAATGTCACCGTAACTACTAAGTTTTACATACCTTGCATAAATGATTTTCAAACCAATTGAACTGGTTAGAACAGTATTATCGAGTGAGTAAAATAGAATAGATAAAATATGGTGAGAGTAAAATTTCACCTAACAAGGGTTAAGTATTGCTTTGCAAAACTTCTCTTTTTTTGGGGGCTGGGGGGGTCGGGGGGCGGGTGTAGTCTGACATGACATAAAATCTGTTTATTACTTTGGACAATGTCCAAAATTTGAAAAATAACGTCTTAGGCCATGTCTTTATATATCATTTTCACAAATTTGGTTGAATTGGATGATGAAATAATAGAGAAATTCTTGTGAATAAGTGTTAAATTGGCTGATTTTTTTAAGTGAATTTATTTTAATCAATTTATTTTATTTACTCAGCATTATTTTAAATTTTTAGTCTTTCATACTGTTTCTCCCTTGAAAGTAACTGCAATTTCTTTGTTGAGTTTTGATTTTGATCCACTGAAATAGAGGAGTATTTGGGGATGAATATTTCCCTTGTTCCATTGATCATTTAATTTTGAGATTTAATACAGAACTAAAAGGAGTTGATGGTAGGATGAGCTTTAAAGCCAGGAATAACCGGGTTCAAACATTGTTACATGTTATATTTTATTTAACCTTAGACAAATTATTTCACTTTTCTGATCTTTGCCTTCCTCTACATATATAATGAATAATAAAATTAAGAGTTTGATTTTGATGACATGATTCCTTTCTTAAATCAAACTTCATGAATGACATTTGGTCACAGAGAACACTATAGTCATCTTTTTATAAAGACTTCATGAAGGAAATCAAGAAAGTAAAATAAAGCGAGAGAGAGAAGAAAAAAGAAATAAGGTCGATTTCTATTCTCATCTCTTGTTGGGGAGACCATGACCATCTACTAAGATATTCTTTCTCTTCACGTGGGGATTTCAGAGCAGAATAATGTCACGTAGAAAATGAACAAATGAAGAGGATTTTGTTTCATTTAAAAAATTTGGGGTAAATGGATACTTGCCAAGAGTTTTACCACAGTACACCAGATAAGACCCAAGCTAGGAATTTGGGAGAGAACAATTGTTGTAATGTACCCCGCGAATCACAGAAGGACACCTCAAGAAGTCGAATTAAAGAGTCACATTTATTGCAATCCGGGACTATGAGGAGGCATTTTGCTCTCCCAAGTCACTCAATGATAAGATGGCCACAGCACCAGATTTATATAGGCAAAAATCACAAAGGTATTGATTACATCCCAGGGTTTGGAATGAGGAACCTGGTTTGAAAAAAAGGAGTTTACAGAAACAGAATTAAGCATGTTAATTATAGTTTTGGGTCTCCGGATCACTGAGTTGACAGGAACACATTATCTGGGATCACTGAGTTAACAGGAACACATTATCTAGAGCCCTCTGGTTTTGGGACCACTGAGTTGACAGGGAAACATTATCTGGAAACCTCAGGTCTTGGGATAATTGTGCTGTCCTGGTTCCCAGGTACAGAGGAATTTGCTTTCTAAAACCAGTAAGATCACAATCAATGGGATATTCACATTACAATCAATAAGGCATTCAATTGAATGGGATGATTTATACAATTCAGAAAGTCAAAGTAACTTTTCTATTGTTAAACAAATCAAATAAGTACAGAAGCCAAACAACAGTGTTAAAGTTAAACTATAGTTTCTACCTGAGATGGTTGCTACCATACTTCACAATTATCTAAAAATTAAAAGAATTATTATGTCATGTGGAGGTGGGTAACCTAAATTTAGTTTCAGGTGTCAATACACAGTGGAGATTTGGGGATTTAGTATGTCTCTATGTCTTGGTAAGGAGCTTTAAGGAGAATCCCCTAAGCTTTCAAGCAAGACTCCCAAGGCAAATAAGTTGTCTCCTATATCTGTGGTTTCATTTTCTGCAGTTTCGATGACCAAGGTCAACCACACTCTGAAATATTAAATGGAATATTCCAGAAATAAACAAACATGTTTTAAATTGCATGCTGTTCTAAGTAGTTTGATAAAATCATTCATCAACTATCTCTGTCCTGCCAGGAGGATTACCTTATCCACGCTGAGCTTTCTTAATACTGTCTCAGTTATCAGATCAACTGTCTCATTATTGCAGTTGTGTTCAAGTAACCCTTATTTCTCCTACCTTACTTAATTTATAAGTCAAACTTTATCATGAAAAAAAAACACAGTATATAAGGGTTAATTACTATTCATGGTTTCAGGCTTCCACTGGGGGGGTGTGACTTGGAATGTATCTCTTGTGGATAAGGGGGGACTACTCTACTATTTTGTAATGACTATTTTTTTTAAAAAAATATTTATTGTTGAGAGTATTACAGATGTCCCCCCAAATCCCCCTGATGCCCCCTTCCATCTGGTTCCTGCTCCACCCCAGGCCTTTATCACCCTAATATCTGTGTCCATAGTTAATGCATATATGCAATAAATACTTCAGTTAATCTCCTCCTGCCCCCTCCCCTCTTCCATCTGTGATTCATCAGTCTGTTCCATGTTTCAATGCTCCTAGTGCTATTTTATTATCAGTTTATTTTATTCATCAGATTCTTTGTTCATTTATTTTAATTTTTATATTCAATTGTTGATAGATACGTGTTTATTGCCATTTTATTGCTCATATTTTTGGTCTTCTTCAAGAAGACTATTCAACATTTCATGTAATACTGATTTGGTGGTGATGAACTCCTTTAGCTTTTTCTTCTCTGGGAAGCTCTTTACCTGACCTTCAATTCTAAATAATAGTTTTTCTGGGTAGAGTAATCTTGACTGTAGGTCCTTTGCTATTCATCACTTTGAATATTTCTTGCCACTCGCTTCTGGCCTGCAAAGTTTCTGTTGAGAAATCAGCTGACAATCGTATGGGTACACCGTCGTAGGTAACTCACTGCTCCTCTCTTGCTGCTTTTAAGATCTCCGTTTTTAAACTTTGGCATTTTAATTATGACATATTGTGGTATGGGTCTCTTTGGGTTCCTCTTGTTTGGGACTCTCTGGGATTCCTAGACTTGTAAGTCTATTTCTTTTACCAGGTAAGGTAAGCTTTCTATCATTATTTGTTCAAATAGGTTTTCAATATCTTGCTCTCTCTCATCTCCCTCTGGCACCCCATAATGCAAATTTGGTATACTTGAGGTTGTCCCAGAGGCTCCTTACACTATCTTCAGAATTTTGGATTCTTTATTCTTTTTGCACTTCTGATTGTTTTGAACTCTGTATCTGGTAGTTAGCTTGCTCCCATAAATTAGTTGACATCAGAGATCTTAGATATAAGGCTAACTACTATAAACTATTTTATAATACAGCAGCTTGAATTAAGACATGCATACATAAAACATGTAATATATATATATATATATATATATATATATATATATATGAAAGAAATAATTTTATTCAATAGTCTGCTAGAGTCAACTTGTACTGGCTCATAAAAACAAATTTGTAATTTTCATAAAATTTTCAAAGTGATTATTAAAAAATAAATTGCATAAGTGCACATTATAATGAATTATTTTTCATATTTTATTGTTTTTTTACAGAGAGGAAGGTAGAGGAATAGAGAGTTAAAAACATTGATGAGCGAGAAACATCGATCAGCTGCCTCCTGCACACTCCCTACTGGTTATGTGCCCACAACCAAGGTACATGCCCTTGACCAGAATCGAACCTGGGACCCTTAAGTCCGCAGGCCTCACTCTATCCATTGAGCCAAACTGGTTAGGGCATGAATTATTTTTTTAAAATATATTTTATTGATTTATTACAGAGAGGAAGGGAGAGGGATAGAGGGTTAGAAACATCGATGGGAGAGAAACATTGATCAGCTGCCTCCTCACACCTCCTACTGGAGATGTGCCCGCAACCAAGGTACTTGCCCTTGACCGGAATTGAACCTGGGACCCTTCAGTCCACAGGCCGATATTCTATCCACTGAGCTAAACCAGTTAGGGCAATAATGAATCATTTTTATATTAGCAAATCTTCCAACACTAAGACTTATTACTTCCTAATTATTTTACTACCTTTTGATATTATTTATACCCTTCAGGATATGTATTCTATCTTCTAGGATGCTATAAAAATAAATATATGCATTTATATAAATAAAGGTATTTACATTTCCCCTCCTGGGTCAGTGATTTGCCGCTAGCTTAAAAACAACATCATTGAGAATATTTGGCTAACACTACAAATACAAGCTTCTGTTTTTAGCAAAGTAAGTTATATAATTGCCATCATACTAATAGATTTTGTCAATGGATTTCAAAAGTATTGGTGGCTTACATCTGTCTAGGGGGGCCCATACTTGAAATTTCTATGTATTTCAATTTCATTATTATGCTGGCCTGCCTATTCTCTGTTACCTGTCTTTAGAGGCATGTTTAGAAGGCTATTGTTCTAGGACAGCTGAAGGTCAGAGTATATGTATCTGCGACCTTCTCCTGCCTAAGAACCCCTGAAGGAAATGCTGTACTTCTTTTAGATAAGACAAGAAAAGCCCAACAGACAAAAGACACCATGAATAATAATTGAGGCAATTAATATAAAACATTCTTTTTTATTTTGAAGCAATTAATATGAAACATTTTTGCCACACATAAACATAGTTCCTTTTATGATTTTTTTCTTCTATCAAAATGAACTTGTATTTTTCTTAAATTGAATAACTGTTACACAATATCAGCTGAGATTCAAATTAGTGTCCTGTTGGAGGGAGATTTCCATAAGATTGCCCTTGGATTATGGTTGGTCTATGAAAATGCCTTTCCTTTTACTGCCCCCACCCCATTCTTCACTGTAAACTTTCACTACAAACAAATTTGTTTTAATGCTAAACTTTAAGGAAAAGACCGATGTATAATGAAGTAAAAAAGTCATGCATCAGCAATCTGTTGATTGCTTCATAAGAAAGTACATAACTCACTGATATTTCAAGCTAGTTAGAGTTCTATCCTGCATCAAAAGGAAGTGCAGATATGAGGGGTGTTCTGTCTACTAAGATGGATGTAAACACTATGCATTACTGAGATACAGTGAATAGTTAAGTTTTTCTTTACTTTCTGGTTGTTTTTTTTTTCCCCAAACTAGAGGGTCAAAGAAAAAGAATGACTGTTAAACTGCAAAAGTAAGAGCCTACACACACCTTCTGTGTTCTCTGTGGATGCCGCTCTAAAAGCAGTTTATTCTCTTTTTTTGTTTGTTTGTTTTATTTTTCCACCACCCATTTATCCCCTCTATGCCCTCTACCTCCACTATGACTTCCACGCCGCCCCCCCCCCCCCCCAATCATCACATCTCTGAGTATCTCTATTTTGTTCATTAGATTCCACATATGAGTGAAATCATATGGTACTACTTGTTTTTCTCTGCCTGGCTTATTTTACTTAGCATACTGTTCCCCAGGTCTACACATGCTGTCACAAAGGGTAAAATTTTCATCCTCTTAGTGGCAGAGTAGTAGTCTGTTATAATTTCTGTAGAAAAAATATGTAACCTTGTAAAAGAGAGTTGAGAGTCCATCTTGTTCAACTGCTGTCTGCTCTGAAGACATTCTTTTCTTTCTATTAGGGCGTATAGTCTATTATCTTCCTGGAAATGCTATCATGACATATTTGCTATAAAAGCAGGTAGTTAAGAACTTCATAAATGTACCTGATAACAACTATCTTGTATGTTAATTTAAAACTTCTCCATGGTAATGGCAAACAAGTGATAATCACTGCCTAGTAAGCCCTCTACCTATGGGGGAAATTAATCAGTTCACAGGGAGTTTTCATTTTTTCTAACCTAGAAGACCCCATAAGGTTAAATTTTTGACAATTGTCCCCATTTCACCTTCTATCATTTTCTTTGACACTTCCAAATTATCATTCCATTTTATTAAAATCTTAGAGGTAACATTTATATTTTCTCCTTATTTAGTGCAATACTGTTTTCTTCCTATTAGAAAGTTAACACAGGTACGTACACATTTCTGATCCTCAGGTTAAGGATTTTATTTTAATTGTTTCAATTAAGTATCTGCCTCTATTTTTGATAAAGTCAAATAAACAATAAGCCAAACTAATATAGAATTTACCTGCAAAGCCTCTGGATATGAAGGAAAATTTTACACTATCAATTGTTTTCTTGCATACTATTTTTTATGTTGTTGAGTTGTTAAAAAGCATCATTACATTTTAAAACAATCTAAGACTTAAATTCTTCAGTTAGCATATTTTTACTGTGAATGTTATACAATTTGTTAGTGTGATAAAAATCCCATAACTTATTCCTATTAACTCCAAAGCATGGTGTGAAGTAATATTTCACTATGTTTGAAAGGAGGTGGATTTAAATTTTATGTGATGCATATTTTCAATGGTCCAATTATGTATAATTACACATTAAAAAGTATAAGCTTAATGTTTTTCTTTTCAGAGAGTTGGGCACAAAGTGTTCCTATCATATAGGTAAATAACAAATTAGAGATTGCTTTTAAAGAAAATGTCTATCAAATGATTTATAAACTTGGTCTCTATAAAGCCAGATTATTTTGGTCACACTTCACTGTGGGATATATCATAGAAGTGAATTTAAAATTTCAGTTAAGTGCACTGAGAAATCGATTTACCACCTAATCTTGTCTCTGTGTGTTATAGCAATAAAACATTATTCAAAATGTGACAGGGACTCTGGCACTTGCCTCAGAAGTGGGATTTGTCAGTAAAATAGTATTTATGTTTATTAAGAATCAATTTAGGTTGAAGCACTCCCGAGTGAATCACAAGTAAATTAGAAGTTTTAGTTTATCAATCATGAGATTCAAAGGTTTTATGTACATGATGTTCATCTGGAGACTTTTTATTCTTTTCTTCATCTTCATATTTACCTGAATTTTGATCCTTTCACAACCCCTTTTCTAATTATTGATATGCTTTATGAATTACTCCATTTTGTAGAAAGATTAATTGAATTTATGCAAGAATCTCAAGTTCACACCAAGATAACGTTTCACAATCTCATGACATAATAAAGTAACTTCTTGGGGGTGGGGGGGCGGGGAGCAGGGGACATGGAGGGATTGAGTAACAAAGGTTAAAATAAAGAGAGAGAGACATAAAGAACTCATGGACATGGGCAACAGTGCTGTGACTATGGGTTGGAGGGTGTGGAAGTGGAAGAGAGTATAAGGGAGATAAATGGTGATGGGGAAAAATAAAATAAAATAATTCAAAGATTTGAAATTATGCAGAGGATGGTCTCTGGTTATAAGGAATTTAAATTAGAATTAATTTTTTTAAATCTAGAAAAATTCTCAATTTCAAATGAAGCAACTCAAACAATTCATTATTCAAAGAGAAAAATGATAAAAACTTTTAGAAAATATTTCTAACTGAATAAAATTGTAAAATGTCATATTAAAATATGTTGTGCATATTTCTTCTATGTGCTTGGAAGAAATATTATAATTTTGAGCACTTATATTGGAAAAGAACAGTATAAAATATATTAGGCACCCCCTAAAATCTAAAAGAGTAAATTATATCCGAAGAAAGTAAAAGAAATAGATCAGAGCATAAATACGGTAAATTGAGAAGCAACACATAGAGAAAGCATATCAAATTAAAATTTACTTCTTTACAAAGGTAAGTAAAAGGATAAAACACTTGGTAACCTGGTAGGGAAAAATGAAAGAAAACACAAACTGTAATAGAGAATAACTGTCATAGAACAGGATACAACATTGTAGACACCAACTTTATTATAAATATCAATAAGTCAGGGATAGGTAATCTAAGGCCTGAAGAGCAAATCTGCCTGCATCCTGGGAATTCATTCTGAAAATAAAATTTTATTCATACACAAACAAAGCCATTTGTTAATGGGTTATCTATGACTACTTTCACATTACCAAAGAATCGAGTGGCTATTATTATGTATAAATGGGGTTTATTTTTGAGGTGATTAAAATGTTCTGGAATTACAGCATAGGGACTATAATCAATAATATTGTAATAACTATGTATAGTAGCAGGTAGATACTTGAAATAACAGGGCATTACTTTGTAAAGTGTATGATTGTCTAACCACTCTGATATACACCTGAAACTAATACAAAATAATATTGAATGTAAACTGTAATTAAATAAATATATATATATATTTCAGAGAGAAAGGAATAGGAGAAAGAGATAGTAATCATGATGAGAGAGAATAATTGATTAGCTGCCTCCTGCATTTCCCACACTGTTGATCAATCCTGCAAGCTGGGCATGTGCCCTGACCAAGAATCGAACCGTGACATCCTGGTTCATAGGTCAATACTCACTGAGCCACACCTACTGGGCTGTGATTGAATTTTTTTTCATTTAAATAGAATGGTGAGTCACCAGGAAGAACATGAATAGATTGGAAGACAATTTTAAAAGTAAAATATTCTAAATTAAACAAATAAATAGTAGAAAAGAAAATCATTTTTAACTAATTTTATGAGTTTATTATTATAAACCTCATTCCAAGTCCATAAAGGACAGTGACAATTTCAGATGGCTATTATTGTTAAACATAGCTGCGATGATTCTTAACAGAATTAAAAATCAAACCCATCCTATCTAATAATAGACAAAGATGGTAATTGATTGTAACTTCGTTACGCCTCCCATTGGCTAATCAGTGTGATATGCAAATTAACAAAGATGGCAGCTAATTTGCATATGGCAGGTAGATCCCGCCGCGCCGCCCTGCCTGGGGCTGGTGGCAGTGCGATCCCCAGCTGCTGGCTGCCCCAGCTCAGGATCCAGGCATTCCATCTGTGACGGGGGAGACGGGGCAGATACCGCGGGATTGGGCGTGCCATCTGCCACCAGGGGAGCGGGCCTAAGCCAGCAGGTGGTTATCTTCCGAGGGGTCCCAGACTGTGAGAGGGCACAGGTTGAGCTGAGGGACCAACCCCCCTGCCAGTGCACAAATTTTTGTGCACCAGGCTTCTAGTCTATATATATATAAGCCTGTGAGACCATCTGACTGTCAGACCGGTACCTATGACACACAATGACCACCAGGGGGCAGACCCTCTGACAGGTAGCTATGATGTGCACTGACCATCAGGAGGCAGATGCTTAATGCAGGAGCTGCTGAGCTGCAGTGACGCACCTGGAACCAGAAAGGAAGGAGCCTGATTCCAGGGTTTGTCACCCAAGAACCGCCCTCTCACAATCTGGGACCCGTCGGGGAACGTCGGAAAGCCAGTTTGGGACTGATCCCCACAGGCCAGGCCAAGGGACTCCACCGATGCATGAATCTGTGCACAGGGACTCTAGTCAATACATAAAACAGTTTATTCCAGGAATAAAATCTTGGTTTAACATAAAAAATAAATCAATGGAATTTTCCAGATTGCTATAATAAAGAAAAATATATAATCTTCACAATAGACGAAGAAAAATCTTTTAATATCATTAAAATTTAATCATGATGAACATTTTAAGAATATAAATAGCTGGATAAAGGAAAGTCCTACAGCTAATATCATGTTGTGGTGAAAATTGATTAATTTCCATAATCTCAGGGGAAAAATGTTCTCAATATTATACTAGAGATCTAGGCTAGTTTAATTAGGCAAGAAAAAGAAAACAAACAGTGATTGTAAATCAAAAAGTATAATGCAATTGTTGACAAGTAATGATTGTGTAAAAATTCTAAGAAATATTCCTCCAAATTTAGAACTAATGAAGAAAACAAGTTAGATATAGTACAACCATATATCTTAGATTAATATAGATGAATATAATTTTATTTATATAGTATAATAAATCATTAAAATGTAAATTTAAAAATAACTATTTTAAAACACAATAAAAACATAAACTATGTAGAGATAAATTTTATACCATTAAGAAGCTACCCTTGAAATAAATATGTATAGCTGATGTGTTCTGGGAATGACACTGTAACTAAAAATTTCACTACTTAATTTCCATGTGGAATATAATATTTTTGAAATGATATAATGAAAATGTGCTAATTGGAACTTTCCTGAGTGTCATTTAGCAACACATATGAAAAATTTTAAAAGTAATTGCACCTTTTGACATTTATTAACTTATCCTAAGGAAACAGAGGTAATGAATATAAAGATTTCTGTATGAGAATATTATTTAAACTATTATTTTATAATTGTGAAACTAGTCTAAATATACAGATGAGTCAACTACAGAGAATAGAGTCAATTTATTCTATTGTACTGATAGAATATATTTTCATTTGGGCATTATATATTTTTAAATAACAAGTAATACTTTTTTAAAATTCTGCTTTATTACAGATAAATGTGAAACACAGATGAGTTTTTTCAATTTGCAACAAATATGCCTATAAATATTTTAATTAAAATGCTTAAAGACATGTACCACTAGGTCTGTGGTTGGCAAACTGCGTCTCACGAGCCACATGCAGCTCTTTGGCCCCTTGAGTGTGGCTCTTCCACAAAATACCACGTGCGGGCGTGCACGTACAGTGCAATTGAAACTTCATGACCCATGCGCAGAAGTCGGTATTTTGTGGAAGAGCCACACTCAAGGGGCCAAAGAGCTGCATGTGGCTCGTGAGCCGTAGTTTGCTGACCACTGCTAGGTAATTTTTGTTCTTTAAATGTTAGATTTATTACTAATTTTGTCTTTATTTTACTGACATTTTCCACATTTTATCATTGAAAACAAATAAGTTATATAAAAAATATTGTTGACAATTCTTGTGATGCAACACTATTAAGGTGCTCAGTTTCACTAAGTCAGTGAAGAATTGCAAATGACTTCTGGCTTAAAAAAGCCCCTCTATATGTCTTGTCCTTACTCTGTGCTCAGGAATGTCATATTGGTTGCTTGAAATTGACCATGGCAATTTTTTACACAGTGGAAATATGAAAATGCTACAAATCTGGCCTTTTTATTACAAAAAAACCTATTTAAACATTTATCTTTACACCACAGTGCAAAGAAAGACCAAATAAAGGTATTTCAAAAAATATATTTACTAAACAATCCATAATTCTCCTAAAAGAGATAGATAGCTGTATATTAATTTCTTCAAAAATAATAACGTTCATATTTACCAGCAGCTAGCAAACATATTCTTTCTGCAACTCTTATTTTGTTATGCTTGTCACCTTACTCGCCATTTGAGCCAAGTTATTATTTTCATTTATTCTCAAGTCATTTTTGTTTAATGCTTACCCTCATCTAGTTATGCAGAAGACCCGATTATGATTCACATCTTTAGCAGTCAATATGTATGAAGTAAACATGTCCTAGGGCAATAACTATAGATTTGGTAGCACATAATAACATCACAAAATGAGAGACATAGAAATAAAACATGTACTAATAAAACTTCTTGCTGAAAAAAATTCGGGCTTTTTAAATCACAGGTGCTAATGAGACCATACATGCTGAGAGTGAGAGAAGCTGAACATTTCATGTAGAGATATGGATACAATAGACACTGCAGGCTTTGCACCAAGGTTAATCAATCTAATCAATGAAGATTAAAAAGTCACAAAAATGCATTTTAGTACTTGCTATTTTTAATATGGTTTAAAAACATGTCTGTAGATTTGTCAGCATTTTAATAGTTCCTCCTAAAAAAAGCTGGGTTTTTTGAATAATAAATGATTAACCCTATAGTTTATTATTACTCACAGTGTACATCAGCATCACCTTGTTAGAAATGTAACTGTATAGACCCCACTCTAGCGCTACTGAAAAAAAAATCTGCATTTTAACAATATGCCCATGTAATATGTATAGAAAGTTTGAAAAGTAATATTCTAAGCCATTGTCATATTATTAGATAATTTATTTTTACCTGTTTTAACATCAACATCAAAAGTTCTTAAATCAATGTTTTAAATTAATATGATTTACATTACATTTTCAGGTCTTTATTACATTATTCTAAAGCTGTAAGGAACTACATATTTTGTACATATGTGGTATATGATACTATTTAAACATCATATTACTGAGTCATATTTAGCCAAATATTATTATAGAGCAATTTGTAAATGTAGAAAGAGGCATGTCTTTGAAAATCAGGTTTTATTTGTATTATAGCAGCATTACTAGCTCTGCATTTTTTCCTGTGCCTCGGTTTCCTGGATTATAAATTATAGGGACTACATCTATCCTGGGGCTAATAAGTTGAATTTATAGATAAAAGCTACTGGCATATTTTAGTTAATAGAAATGTATTCATTTAAATCCATTAGTATCTAAATTTATCATGTCTGAAACATCTACTTGCCTTTCTTAATTCACTTAGTAAATACATTAGATGCATAAATCTCATCTTGATAATCTAGAATCTAAGCCATTATAAAAATATTAATTAAAATATTTACAAATGTTATGAGTTTTCTCACCCACACTACCAAAATATAACAAAAAAAAAACTTGATACTAAGAATGCTTCATTTGTTTAGTCCACATAAGAAGCATGGATTCCATAAGAAATCTTGACAGATCTTGACTTACTTTGCATCTAAATATAGCATCTAAGGAGAGAATGCCATATATCTTGAATCCAATTCCAAGCAAATGACTGTAGTGTCATCTCTTTTATGACATTAAAAATACTAACAAAATCAGAAATTATTGGGTATGGTATGTTAATACTTTTGCATACAGAGTGGTTTCCTGAATCCTTTCTATGCTTTCACATGTTGTCAGTAGGGTCTTGGCAGTGGGGTAAATCCTCTGGGTCAGGACTTGATTGGATCTCAAACACTAAACAAGAAAGCATTTCCTTTCAGTTTTTACTAACTTAAAGCCATCTTTAACAAGGTTCATCAGAGTTATTTATAGCAAGAAAAATTCTCAACAATATGAATTTCCAAGTATCTCAGCTAGGTAAATCAAATATGGCACATTCAGACTTGGAGATAATTGACTATGGAAATGAATATTTGTTGACATAAAAACATATTTATGATATTTTATATAATTCCTGGAAGCATATAAATCTAACCAATAGAAGTATTGATCTCTGGTGAAAATGTGAAATGTGTGTGATTACTTTTCACCTTTTAGTTATCTTTATTTTCCAGTGATCAATGGAAAACAAATATTTTATCATATATAAAGCCCATAAAAGTTTATTTTTAAAATAAATTTCAAGTTTAGCATTTCTTGAAGATTTTATGTAAATTATCAAAAATAATTTTAATACGTTTATTTATTTTGTCTGTGCTGAGCACAGAAAATGTTACTTGTTTTAACACCAAACATTAAAAGTTACTTTATAAATCAAGTAGGTTTATTGGTAAATAGAGATTAATACAATTACTTGAAGGCATTATAAATTGACTTAGTCTTCCATTTTAATATGAATAAACAACTTAATCTATTAAGATTTCTGTAGAAGAAATGGCATTGTAATCTCTACGAGGAAAAAGTACCTATATTCCTGGCGTTTCTCCACTGTCAATAAGAATATTATTGTCAATAACACAGCTATGTTTGACAATAGAAGAATATTGACAATAAATCAAGGTATACTTGATGCAATGCATTAAAATTAGCTTAAGTTCTTAGAAATGTGGTTTTCTTAAACACTAGAGGCCGGGTGCACGAATTCATGCACCAGTGGAGTCCCTTGACCTGGCCTGCAGGATCGGGCCAAAACCGGCTCTCTGACATCCTCTGAGGGGTCCCAGATTTCTAGATGGCATAGGCCAGGATGAGGGACCCCACTGGTGCATGATCAGGACCAGGGAGGGACTGTGTGTCCCACCCATATCCCTCAGTCACAATCAGTTGTAGCAGCAAGCTAACCTAGGGGTCAGAGTGTCTGCCCCCTTGTGGTCAGTGCATGTCATAGTGAGTGGTTGAGCAGTCTTAGCATATCATTAACATATTATGCTTTGATTGGTTGAATGGCCGACCAGTTGACTGGACACTTAGCATATTAGGCTTTTATTATATAGGATAATATTTTCATAGTTTAAGTAGAATAGAAAACAAAAGTAACATTATTACTTCTTGAATATTAAAGTTGTTATTATTATGTTCAATATTTTTTATAAGTAGTGTAACTAAGCATATTCATCCTCGATTTGAATACTACTTCTGTGATTTGAAGAGAGTAAGAAAGAGTATATGTGATAATTGACAACAATAATTGATCTGGGCATTACAAAAGAGTCTTTGGGCCTGGCCATTGGTTAGAGCATCCTCCCAATGCATCCTCCCAATACACTGGTGAGTCTGATCACCAGTCAGGGAATTTACAGCAAGCAACCAATAAATGTATAAATAGGTGCAATGACAAATTACTGTTTCTCTCTCTCTAAAATAAGTTGTTGTTGTTGTTGTTGTTTTTTTAAAAAAACAAAACAAAACTTATTTCAAATAACTACTATAGAGCAAACCACACTACTTGAATGAAAATAAATGTCAAATATATAGAAGTATATTTGCATAGTCATCAATTTCTACAATTTTATGTGAGTTATATAAAAGGCATGTAGTTCAAGATTTGTTATTATTTTATAGAAGTGCAATTTTTCAATTTCCACAAGTTCATTCATTTAGTATTTCTGATGGATCTCAAACCCAGACCTCTATCATTCATTGTATTTTCCTATCATCATCTTTCTCTCAGTCTCTTCATCTTTCTTCCAAAACCTTTAGGTTATTCTGACATAATTTACCCGTTAATGGCATAGTTAACCATTTTAATGAATTGATTGCCTCTGTGATGCCCACTGGGTATACATGGCAAAAAAACAAACAAAAACATTTTGCATGACTGTTATTCTCTCGCAGAATAATAATGATTAACTAGAAATAATATTAAAAACTGTGAAACTTCAAGGGCAGCATAATATCCATGTTCTATCTTAAAAAAAAGTTTAGATCACACATTAATACTCATGGACATTTTATTAGCATTACAAAGAAAAAATGCTCCTGTAGGGTAGTGGCAGGCAATTCCATCAAGCGTTTTCCACTTTCTTCAATGTGGATCGAGTACTAACCATGGGGGAAACATTGTGATTCTCAATGTGTGGGCAAACAGGAATAATATTGTCACATCTCAGAATATTCACAGGGAAAATAAGCCATAAAGCAATTATAATGACTATGATTTTAAAGTTCAGTATAATGAAAAAGACATAAAATGATCATGGTGAGCATTGGGAAGAGAAGAAACATTTTTCCCCTATGGAGAAGGGATAAAAATTACAATAACATAACATCTTTTATATGTGCAGGAAGGCTTCCCAGAAGAAGAGGAAATTAAATTTGGCTTTAAAGAAGAGATAAGGTACAAGTAATCTCACTGTTACATAATGAACCCACTGACTTTTGCATTTAGATGTCAGGAACTATTGCAGCTTTATAACTAGAGTATAGAATTATTTATTAAATGGCTTGATTACTACATCTGCATTCTAGGTCTCATATGTTCCACATCAAAATGCTTTGTAATTAAAGTAATTATGGCATCTCCAAGTTGTGTAATTATTTATAAATTTTAATTGCAAAAGAAACCAAAGTATGGCTTTCTCAGAAATGAAATGCACATCTCGCATGGTGAGAAACAGTTCAGTGCGTGAGGTTAAGGCTGATGCTAACTTTTTCAAACAGCAGGTTAACTGGGTTAATTGCCAAGATTGTGAGTGACACTTTCCTTTAAAGTGAATTGCAATAGCACTTTTTGAATCAATAGAGAGATCCCAAGTGATTTAAGTCTACAATAAGGCGAAGACATAAAAATAGGTGATTTAAAAATTGTGATTCATAAGAGTACAATTTGAGTTCATAAACATTATCTGTTTAAAACTATATTTGCTAATTGAGGGATACTCAAGAAATGTTAGTGGTCTAATTTAGCTGATTTTTTTTTTTAGAGTCAAGAAAATCCTAATAAATGTTTGATGGATTTTTATGCAAAGAGTGGAAAGACACAAACATTATTATAAGAAACAACAAATGTTCTGAAGCATAAAGAAAAACAGTAACTGGTTAGGAAATTATATGTGACTTTTCAAATATACTCCATACTTGCTGCTTGCTACTTTGCCTCTTGCTCCCAAACAATACTGGCCACTTTCCATCTTATCTGTCTTTAGAAATTCTTCAATTAAAAGACTTGGAAGATGAGTCCCAGGTAAACAATGCCTCAACAATTAAATGAGTAATTATTTTGCTAGCTCTAGATAGTTTTACTCTGTGGTTAGAGCGTCAGATTGCAGACAGAAGGGTCTTTGATTAAGGTTAAGGGCATGTAATTCAGTTTCAGGCTCGATCCCTGGCTCCAGATCTGGATGCGTGCGGAAGGCAACCAGTCAATGTGTCTCTCTCACATCTGTGTTTTTCTTTCTCTGTCTCTCCCCCTCCCTTCCATTATCCCCAAATATCAATGGGGAAAATATATCCTTGGGTGAGGATTAAAATCGTTATTATTTTGCTAAATGTAATAAATAATGAATACTAATTAAGTTATGTTATCAAACAATCATCAGGAGGTAAAATATAAAAGACTTGTGGCTAGCATTTGTGTAGCCAAAATAAATGATGTTCAAGGACTGATATAACCTTTTGCATGCTACAATCACTTGGTTTAGTTTTATAGAGTCAGAAAAGTATTACCTTTTTCACAATCTCTCAAAACAAGTGAAGATAATAATGACTCAATAATTCTGTTAAATAACTAAGTAAAAATGCATTTCTGTAGTTACAAGTTTATAGGAAATAGAATGCCTCAATAGGGCATATCCTCTGTCTTTAAATGATTGCTACTATTGCCCAACATTCTGGGTGTACCTTCCTGCTAGAATGAGAAGTAAAAACTTCAGGATCTCAGAGGCTGGTATAGAAACTTCAGAAAACAGAGGCTAATAATCTAAGATGAATGAAGATTAATAATATAAGGTAAATGAAGGTGAATCTTTCAAGTATAAATTTCAGAATATATGCTAAAAGTAGACTAGGGAGCCAGATTCTCAAGCTATCAGATGTTACTTGATCCATCCCAGGAATATAGGCAAGAATCCAAATATAAATTACTTTGCATAATAGAAATGAGAACATAACCAGAGCAACATAACTTTAAACTTCTTTGTTTAACTGGCAACTGACTGAGAGGAGGAATTATATTTTAGACATTTTTATCCTCAGAACCTCATTCTGTAACTGTCATGGATTAGACATTTAATATTTGATAACTAAATATATTAACTACCCAATTATCAAAGTGGTATCAGGATTCAAATGGGATCGATAAAAGAGCCCAATATCTTTATATCAGTTAATCACAGAATTAAAGGTACAATAAAAAACCTAAAAACTGGTAGAGTGAGGATTTGGTCAATAGAGAGAAATTCTTTGGTTTGGGGGGACAATAGATATTATTATTGGTATTCTTTACAAGAATTAGTATTTCATTCCTATTGCTCTCCTTAATCAATATTTCTGGTACTTTGTAGTTTTTTAGTTTTATTATAGTTACTGTTCTTTTCTTTACTGTTATATGAGGTCCATTGTAACAAATACCAAAAAAAAAAAAATTAAGTTAAGAATGGCTCTTTGGTTGAGAATCAACCTATGAACCAAAAGGTCACGGTTCCATTCCGATCAAGGCACATGCCCGGATTGTGGGTTCAGTCCCCAGTGTGGGGCATGCAGGAGGCAGTTGATCAGTGATTCGCTCTCATCGATAATGTTTCTATCTCTCTCTCCCTCTCCCTTCCTCTCTGAAATCAATAAAAATATATTTTAAAAATTCAATGAAAACAAACCCTATGATATCAATCATATAAAGCCAGTTAACACTGTTATCATCCAGATTTTTCATATTAATATGAAATATCAATGTTTACATGCACATGTACGCAAGTATACACAAACACATGCACAATGGGGGAACGCTATTCTGACTTGCTGCCTATTTTATACTTCAGTGTATATTAGAGAAATTCCATGTTCTATCACATTTTAATGGTGTCATTGTATGGAAGTAATATGACCTTAATAAGACTTTAAATAAATAATGGCTTAGCATCTAATATGGTTTGAATTTTTTGCTTCTGTGAACGTAAATTTTATCAACATCCTTAAACTATATGTGACATTTTATTATTTATTTATGTAAATTCATTGAAATGGAATGGTTTAATCAAGCAAAATGTTCATTTTAAAAAACTGTTTCTAAAAGGTGCCAAATAGATATCTATAAGGATTACCAGTGTTTATTCCATTTATATATGTAGGACAGTATCCACATAAGTTTATTATAGACAGTAACAAAAATTGTACCCTATTTTTAACTTTGATTATTAAAGAAAATATGATACTTAGTCATTTTTTTAAATTCCAGTGATTGTATTACTTACTGAAGTGCATATTAGTAATTCAAATGATATATTTAATAAATTACTTTAAGTATACTTTTTAAAATTTTCTCTTAGTTAGTATTTTATTGACTTGTAAGTGCTCCTAATGAAATAATAATAATGAACTATAAAATGTCATATGTTGCAGAAATTTCTGAATTTCCTTATATCTAAAGTTATTATTATACATTTAAATATGTTCCTTAGTTATCACCTCCTCTGAATCAGTAGACCATTTTTTCCAGTCAAAAATTCTATACATACTTACATGTTACAGTCTAATATTTTAATCATTCTCCTATTACATTCATATATATATATGTATATATATGTATATGTATATGCACTGTACAATGTATTCATTTTCTAGTAACTGTGGAATAAAATCTAATTTTATTTTTTCCTAAATAATAAGGGAGTTTATCAAAGCCATTCATCAAATAATCTATTTTCTCTTCTAATTGAGCATTTTTCAAAGTTTTGCATTATTGAATCAAAGTATATGCTAAGATCTTTATAGAAATTTGGGCAATCAATAGATTAGATAGATTCTAATAAAATCTCACCTAAGAAATACTATTTTTCTTTTTTATTTTGCCTCTCAAAAATTTATGTACCATAACCCTACCTTTTTATTGCATGCCACATTGATCTTATTCAATTTATATTTGATTCTTTAGGTTTTCTAAAAAGAATAATAGCACCAATTAATAGTAATATTTTTTCTCTTTTTTCAATGCTTATAATAATTATTTTTGTTTTCTTATCTAAATTGACTGCTAAAATTCCTGCGGGGAAAATGTCAGATCATTTTTAATGATTTTTATTTTTTAATATATTTTATTGATTTTTTATAGAGCGGAAGGGAGAGGGATACAGAGTTAGAAACATCGATGAGAGAGAAACATTGATCAGCTGCCTCCTGCACACCTCCTACTGGGGATGTGCCCGCAACCAAGGTACATGCCCTTGACCAGAATCAAACCTGGGACCTTTCAGTCTGCAGGACGACGCTCTATCCACTGAGCTAAACCGGTTAAGGCAGATCATTTTTATGCTTATAACAATTTTGGTCCTAATTTATAAATATTAATAAGAAGGCCTCATCTTTAAATGAATTCTGCTTCTGTGAAGTATGAATATGTCTATATAAACATTTACATAGCTTTTATCAAATGCTTTTAAAATCTTCCAAAGAAAATAATTAAAATTTTCTCTCTGTATTATTCATAGGATGAATTGAATTCTATAAATTAAAATGTTCATGAAATAAATTTATTTTAAGAAGAGTTAATTAAGTACCTAATATAAAATTATTTCACTTTTCTAGTTGTATGTATATGACCTCCAAATATTTCTAAGTAACATTTAGTTGTGTTTTTTTTTCTTTTATTATTTTGTTTATAGAATAAAACATAGTTAAAATAGAATATGTTTTATATGACCTGGAAAACATTAAATATCGGATATTAGCTAATACTAGAATATTTCAATAAAGAAATTCCAAACATGTTTGGGCCTTGATATTGAGACAGCAAGAAGCTGGGTAGATCGTGGTGGGACCACTAGAAGGGAAGGTAAAACCCAAGAACCCAGCTAGGCAGAGTTGCTAAGACACCCCAACTATGCCAGGAAGGAAAGGCAGCCTGAGAGACAGGAACTTTAAAATGTATGGTATTGCCAAGATAGACAGTGTGCAGATAACCAATCACAAGGCAGGGAGGCATATAAACCAATCCCAAGGATGCTATTAAGGCAGAATTCTCATAAAAGACCAATCAGGGGCTAGCAAGGCTGTCTCCGCCCCCTAAATTAAAAGCCAGTGCTTCCTCTCAGTCCCTTTCTCCTGCACATGGATACCTGAGGCTCCTTTTGCAGGGGAGCATATCCGCTGCGTCCACGTGGGTTATGGCCCGGTGGGCCTCCAAACATAGACTATGAGACTTCAATTAGCTTGGATATTAAACTACTCCTGACTGTAACATGGAAAGAAAACTCTGGACACTGGCCTACTCGGGATCCCAGCTGCACCTTTTCCAGGACTGGTTTCTCTCAATAAAACTTCAGTTCCAGTCATCGGTTTTGTCCACGGCTTGGTTCTTTAATTTTCAAGAGACAACGAGCTCGGTCTCAAAACCCACCTTTTTTGTTTCAATATTTTGGCAAAGATGATTTCTTTAAATGTATTTTTAAAAATTTCTCTTGGTATTATGGCCAGGTTCAAGTGTTTTTACTTATTAAATTAGCACTTTATATTTTTCTAGAGAACCATCCAGTTAAGTTGGGGGAGGGAAGTTTCTGGTTTTAAAATAAAATAGCAAATCTGGCATGTATCTTTTCTGGATGGTATGGGTGTACCATTTTCATTTTGATTAGACATTTAAGGAATGGTAGCTCTCATTGTTTTTAAAGAAGCAGCTTTAAAAACACCCTTAAAAATTATTTTAATAAAAATATCATAAAAGTCACCCATTATAAGCATTTAATTAAATTTTTTTCAGTAAACTTATAGAATTGTGCAATGATGACCACATAGGGTTTTGTGACATTTCCATCACTAAAATATTCCCTTAGGCTTTTTGTGGTCAGTCTTCTCTTTCTAGTCCCATCAACAGGCAACCACTGATCCGTGCTTTCTATATACAGGGTGTCCCAAAACCATGTACACACACTTTGACAGCTGATAGCTAATTGACGTTTCTCTCTATATATCTTTTTTAATATATCTATTGATTTGAGGGAGTAACATCAATGAGAGAGAAACATCAATGTCCTGCTTCCTACACCCCCCACCACACACACACACCTGCTGCTAGGGGACTGAACCCCCAAACTAGGTATGTGCGCTGAAGGTGAATAGAACCAGCAACCTCTTGGTTTTATAGGTCAACTAGAGGCCCGGTGCACAAAAATTTGTGCACTTGGGGGGGAAAGAGGGGTCCCTCAGCCCAGCCTGTGCCCTCTCGCAGTCTGGGACCCCTCGGGAGATAACGACCTGCTGGATTAGGCCTGCTCCCTGGTGGCAGAGGGAAGGCCCAATCCCTAGGTGCAGCCCCTGGTCGGGCTCAGAGCAGGGCCGATTGGGGAGTTGGGGCGCCGCCCCCTGTCATGCACAGAGGAGGGCGGATTGGGAGGTTGCGATGCCACCCTCAGTCACACTCAGGGTAGGGCCGATTGGGGGATTGGGGCACCTTCCCCTGTCACACTCAAGGCAGGGTCGATAGGGAGGTTGTGGCGCCACCCCCTGTCACGCACAGAACAGGGCCCATCAGGGGGTTTGGGGCTCCGTACCCTGTCACGCACAGAGCAGGGTCGATCAGGGGGTTGGGGAGCTCCTCCTGTCACGCACAGAGCAGGGGCGATAGGGGAATTGGGGCACCGCCCCCTGTCACACACAGAGCAGGGCGGATCGGGGGTTGGGGCGCCACCCTCTATCACCCCCAGAGCAGGGCCGATCAGGGGGTTGGGGCGCCGCCACTGTCACACTCAAGGCAGGGCCGATGGGGAGGTTATGGCTCTACTCCGTCACACACAGAGCAGGGCCCAATGGGGGGGGGGAGCGTTGGGGCACCGCACCCTGTCACACACAGAGCTGCAGGGCGATCAGGGGGTTTGGGAGCTGCCCCCTGTCACACTGATCCCAGTGCCGGGAGGCCTCACGGCATCGCTGATCCTGGTGCTGGGAGGCATATTACCCTTTTACTATATAGGATAGAGGCCTGGTGCACGTGTGGGGGCTGGCTGGTTTGTCCTGAAGGGTGTCCTGGATCAGGGTGGGGGTCCCCACTGGGGTGCCTGGCCAGCCTGGGTGAGGGGCTGAGGGCTGTTTGCAGCTGGTCACAGACCCTCGATGTTGGGAGTCCCCACTGGGGTGCCTGGCCAGCCTGGGTGAGGGGATGATGGCTGTTTGCAGCTGGTCACACACCCTTCAGGGTCGGGGTCCCCACTGGGGTGCCTGGCCAGTCTGGGTGAGGGGTTGAGGGCTGTTTTCAGGCTGGCGGGTGACGGAAGCTCCCAACCGCTCCTTTTTTTTTTTTATTATTTTGGGCCAGATTTAGCTCTGAGGCTCCAGCTCTTAAATCCTCTGCTGCTGAAAGCAGGTATCTGGTTTGTTTCGGTTCTATAATCGAAACTCTGTATCAACTCCAGCTGTGAGATCCCGGCTCGCTGAAAGCAGGTTTCTGGGGTTTTGTTTAGCTTCTATATTTGTTGCAATGTTTCTTAAACTGCAGGTTCAGAGGCCGGCAAGGCAGGCGAGGAACATTGGAGTCCTCCATCACTGAAGCAAGCAAGCCTCATGTTAGCTTCCAGCTGCCTGGCTGCTGGCCGCCATCTTGGCTAGCAGTTAATTTGCATATCTCGCTGATTAGCCAATGGGAAGGGTAGCGGTCGTACGCCAATTACCATGTTTCTCTTTTATTAGATAGGATGCCCTACCACTGAGCCAAACCGGTTGGGCTGATTTTTTTTTTTTTTTAGCCAGACTAAACTTTGAACAAAGGAAATCCATCCTAAAATGCTACTGGAAGTTTGAAAATACATTTGAAGTACAAATACTGCCTTGATAATTTTGTAAAGTGTGTATGCATTCACTCTTTCTCAGGTTTAACTGATTTGAAATAATGGGTGAAGCCAGACTAAGCTTTGAACAAAGAAAATTTATCCACTGGACATTTTTATGGGGACACATAAAATATAAAGTTTACGGTACAAAACTGGCAACAGTTTCCCTCCCCAGGGAGAAACCAAGAACTGGGGAGGTTTTTCCCAGTCAAGCCACATTGAGCTGGAGTGAGGGGCTATGATGGGTGAGTGTCACAGATGCTCCTACCCATTTTGAAGTGGCTGGTTTCTTACATATTTGGAGTGTAGGCACTTAGCTGGTTTTTGGATTTCTCATCAAGGGAATTGGTCTGTATTTTCTTGAATTGGTGTCCCTTTCAAGGGAAGGATGCCCTGGGGCTTTTTTTTTCCCTCTGCCATTTTGTTAATATCCTCCATCTATAATTTCAATTATTATTTTTTTTAATTTTATCTTTATTGGTGAAAGTAATACAGATGTACCCTTTTACTCCCCATTGACACCTTTTAACCAATGCTCGCCCCTCCCCCAAGTCTTTCACCACCGTATAGTCTGTGTCTATGGGTTATGCATATCTGCATATAAATTCTTTGGTTGTTAATCTCTTCCCACCCACCCTCCCCTGCCTTTTCTCTGAGATTTATCAGTGTATTCCCTGCTTCTATGTCTCTGGATCTATTTTGTTCATAAATTTATTTTGTTCATCAATTTATTTTGTTAGATTCCACATATGAGTGAGATCATGTGATACTTGTCTTTCTCTGACTGGCTTATTTAGCTTAGCATAATACTCTCCAAGTGCCTCCATGCTGAAGCAAAGGGCAAGAGATCCTTCTCAAAAAAATTAAATAGGGAACTTCCATTTGACCCAGTGATCTCACTTCTAGGAATGTATCCTAAGAAACCTGAAACACCAGTCAGAAATAATGTATGCACCCCTATGTTCATAGCAGCGTAGTTTACAATAGCTAAGATCTGGATAGCGAAGTGCCTATCGATAGATGAGTGGATAAAAAAGCTGTGGTAACAGTTACTGCCGGGAGCCAGTCCATCCTTGCTGTTTCAAGGGACCTGGCATATATGGCATACTGTTCTTAAAATGTTTGCTCACCTTCTTGGCACTATGTGTTTTAACCAAGGTCTCCTCTCTGAGAAAGGTTGTTTCCCCAGGTAGGGATTTTCCCCTGAAGTTAGGGAGGTAATAAAACCCCTCAACTAAGTGCCAGGCGGGTAATTAATCCCTTTAACTACGAACAATCATGCTTAAGCTACATAATCTTTACTCCATGGAATGGAGATAAGAAACGCCCTAACCTTTGTAATAGAGATTGATAGGATTGGAATCAACTGGTATAAATACAGATGTAACAAGACAGAACTTAGAAGAGAGAACCTACAGACAGAACCTACACAGAACCTACAGGCAGAAGAACTTCGCTGGAGAGAACATGGCAAAAGATCCTGGACTGAACCTGACTACAGAAATTGGCAAGAGAACCTGACTAGAACCTGGTGACTGAACCTGGCTGGAGAACCTGGACAGAACCTGGCTGAAGAACCTAGCGAGGGAACATGGCTACAGAACCTCGCTGGAGATCCGAGGCAGAACCTCTCTGGAGATCCAGACCAGAACTTGGCTGGAGATCCTGGCTAGGCTGCTGATCAACTGAATGCTGTCTCCGTGTCCTTCCTTCTTCGCCGACTCCGTCTATGCCTTTGGGAACCCCTGGATCTGCTGGGGTTGGACCCCGGCAAGTTACACCATGAAATACGATGCAGCAGTTAGAAAGAAGGATCTAGTACTCTTTGAGGCATGGAGGGATGTGGACAGTAGTATAATTTCAATTCTTAATTGTTACTTGCTAGCATGTAGACATGCAAGGGGTGTTTTTCTTTTAACCTCACCCCAGTATTTTTCTTCCCATTGATTTTTAGAGTGGAAGGGAGGGAGGAGGATGGGGAGAGGGAAAGGGAAAGAGAAACATTGCTGTGAAAGAGCCAGTTGTTTGCCTGCTGCATGCTCCCCAACCAGGGCTGGGCATCAAACCTGCAACCCAGGCATGTGACCCTTATGGAGAATAGAATCTGGGACCTTTTGGTGCTCAGGCCAATGCTCTAACCACTTAGAAACACTGGTCATGGATGCAAAGAGTCTTTTGAAAAAAGATCTTATAGCCCTGGCTGGTTTGGCTCAGTGGCTAAAGTGTCAGCCTGCAGACTGAGGGGTCCTGGGTTTGATTTAGGTTGGGAGCACATGCCTGAGTTGCGGGCTCATTTCCCAGTGTGGGGCATGCAGGAGGCAACTGATTAATGATTCCCTCTCATCATTGATGTTTCTATCTCTCTCCCTCTCCCTTTCTCTCTGAAATCAATAAAAAAAAAATCTTATAACCTTCCAAATTTCTAAACTGATTAGTTCTAGTACCTTTTTGGGTACATTTGTGAAAACTTTCTACACAGATGATGATGTCATTTATGAATAAATATATTTGTATTTCTTCCTTTCTCATCTCTATATTTTAACATTATTTTTTGTTTTTTTTTCACTGTCTAGAATGTACAGTGTTGTATTGGATAGGTTTTTTGTTTATTTTATATTTTACTGATTTTAGAGAGAGAGGAAGGGAGAGAGAAAGAAACAGATTTGTTGTTCCACTTATTTTGCATTCCTTGTTTGCTTCTTGTATGTGTCCTGACTGGAGATTGGTCCTGAAACCTTGCAGTAGTGGGACCACGCTGTAACCAACTGAACTACTTGGTCAGGGCCTATATTGAATAGAAGTGTTGAGAGAAGACTCTAGACATCTTTTCCCTCTTCCCGATTCTAAGGCAAAGTTCTTTGTCTTTCTCCATTTTACTCTTAGGATCAGGATTATTAGCTTGTAGAGGCCATAGTTGTGGGAGTGGAAATCACAATATCCAAATAGGTCATTTGGAGTGATGATATGTGGGGCTGTATTCTTACTAGAGATAGAATATCTTATAATGGTCTCAGATTTAATAAATACACTGCATTCTGGGTTTGGTACCATATACTTTCTGAGTGTTTCTTCTGAACTGTCGTATCTTTAGAAGGTCCTTGGATTCTTGACATACATAAGATTTCAACGATCCAAGTCATTATCCAAAAAGCTTTAATCTTTTGCCGAGTCAAAACAGTAGAATTAAATAGAGACATGATTGGATTCATCACACTTTCATCTTTTAAATTTTTGAAGATTTTCATTAACTACTGCAATTCCCTATGGGTTGCGTGTTGCTTTGAATTAACTATGAAAGAGGATCAGTTCCTAATGGTCAAGTTGGCACTGCCTACAATAATAACTCTTATTATAGAAGACAAGGGGCCATTATGAGTATTCTCCTAGGTGGTAAGGTGGCCAACATTAAATAAAGTTGATATGCCAGAAATTCTTACATAAAGTGTAGAAGAAAGAATCCAAAAATTTAAATAGGTAGAAATATTGAATTTCACTTAACCAAGGACCCACTGAATGAATCCAACTCTGCTTCACAAGATAGCATGCAGCACAACATATTTATCAAATTACATATATAATATATATACACATACATATATATGTATATATATATATATCTCCTATATAATAAAAGGCTAATATGCAAATCAACCAAACGGTGAAACGACCGGTTGCTATGATGCACACTGACCACCAGGGGGCAGATGCTCGACACAGGAGCTTCCCCCTGGTGGTCAGTTCATTCCTACAGGGGGAGCGCCACTCAGCCAGAAGCTGGGCTCAAGGCTGGCGAGCACAGAGGTGGTGGCAGGAACCTCTCCCGCCTCTGAGGCAGCGCTAAGGATGTCCGACTACTGGCTTAGGCCCATTCCCTGTGGGCTCCTGCACCGTGAGAGGGCACAGGCTTGGCTAAGGGACCCCCGCCCCCGTGCATGAATTTCATGCACCGGGCTATATATATATATATATATATATACACATGCACATATATAGATACACACACACACACACACATACATACTAGAGGCTCAGCACACGATTAAATCATGCGGGGAGTGTCCCCAGCCCTAGCCTCCTGTGATCAGGGCCATCTTCTGCCCGTTCGCCAGCCCCCAGGACAAATGCCACCTCTGCCACCAGGCTGTCAGGCCATTGGGATCACCAGCTCATCCCTGGCTGCTTTGGGGCTCAGACCTGCGGGAAAGTGGGTGCCAGAGACTTCACCTCCATGCGCGTGTGCTGGTCGGCTGCTGATGGAACGCGCTGCCTGCTCTGACCGCTCAAGCCGCTGCTTCAGCTGCCACTGCTACTGCTGTTGGAGCTTGAGGCGCTGATGGAGGCTGTGGGGCGTGCCCGCGACCTACCCACCCTGGCGTGAGTGGCCCCGTGAGTGGGGATCCCAGCAGCCTGACAGCCAGCCCAGTCTTCTGCCACCCACCCTGAGGATTCAGTGCGTCCAAGCTCGGAGGGCCGGTTCCTGCCTGAAACCTCGCCACCCTCCAGGAAAACGGCTGGGGGAAGGCACAGCTGTTGCCAAGACAACCCCTGTAGGACTGACTTCCTTCTGGTTGGTCCAGCCTCCGGTGGTGATGTTACACCCAGGATATTTATATACATAGATATATGCATAAGAAGTATAGAAATCCAGTGGGTCTTATTTCCATGATAGTTGAATATTTAGTTTTGAAGACAATAACTAGAGTTTGGTCAAGCACTCACTGGAAACTCAAATAAAATTCCATTTATTATTCAAACCCTATAACTTCTTACTGTAAGTGATGGACTAAAAAGTTGTTTTGAATCTCCCCCAAATAGTGTTGACACAGAGCTAGTGTCCAGTAATTCTCAGATCTGGGGATTTTATTTTCTCCTAGAGCCGTTACCTTGTAAACAACCTCTGGTCACCCTGAAGCATGCTAGAAAAATTCACTTCTGGAGTTTTGCAGTCCTTCCTAATTACTATAAAGTTCCTCCTTCATTTGAAAGTATCTAGGCCTGTGAACTGAACCATGCTGTGAACTAAATGAAAGATCATGAATGCATCTCTTCCCCAAACAATTAGGACCTCATTGCCAGGCCTATTTTACTGTTGTTCCTGTTATAGTAGTAGTTGTTTCCAATTATACAATTTAAATTAGATGTTAACATATTTCCATATATATTTTAACCTAGGAGCACAAAGATCAATGAACAGCCACCAGTGATTGCTTAGATCAAATCAGTCTGACCCAAAAACCTGCTGATGTGTGATAACTGGTAAAATCCTGGTTATTAGTCTTTGAAACTCCAGGATCACATTTTCCATGGAGAGATGGGGAAGCCTGTTTAAGTTTAACGCTCTCCCCTTTCATAGTTAGTTGGCAAATCTTCATGAATGAATTGTCTTCTATGACCTTTATGGAACTCAGTTGAGACTGAGGTATGAGTCCAAAGGATAAATGAAGCCAACTCTCCTAAACCCTTCAGGGTGTGGATTCCTTCCTCAACATTAGATGTTGATTCCTATCATCTCATCTTATTTTAATGTCGATCACTGTTAAATCTAGGTTGTCCTTTTCCAACTGAGCAAGCAAATTGAATCATTCCTAGCAGGTTGGCCTGGAACACAAGATGCAGTAAACCTTATCAATGCTCTATGGGAACAAATTTGTAAAAAAAGTATTTAAAGTAAAAAACTGAAACCATTTTTGCATATCTATTCCTTTGGGCATCCAATTTATCAGAATAATGTAATCCTTTTAGCCTATAGGTTATTATTTTTTTTTTTTGGTTAGACATTAGACTTAATTAATGAGTCATTTGATTTGTTTTTATAGATCTGATGGCAAGAAAAGTTGGAAGGCATAGGGTATAAGAAGAAATAGATAATCACTTCCTCAGATTTTATCATTATCTCTAAAGAATAAAAATAAAAATAAAAATAAAAATGAACTTCATCGGATAGTGGAAAATAGATTACTTTTCCAGGTAAAAAGACTCTTGAGCTTTTGAATTCAAGTACACTTGAAGTCACATAAATGCTCCAAAGCATCACTATTGCAGTTCTTAGGTTCTCAGTTATTCCCATGTAATGCCTTAAGCTGGATTTCTGTAAAGGCTGTAAAATTATAAGAACTCAACAACTTAAATGCTCTAACCTGGTCTGTATTTGGACATCTCAGTCCTAAAATCTATATAATAAAAGCCTAAGCGTTCGTTATGGCGGAACAACCAGAATGACCGTCATCATGATGCATACTGACCACCATGGGGCAGATGCTCAACACAGGAGCTGCCCCCTGGTGGTCAGTGCGCTCCCACACAGGGAGTGCCGCTCAACCAGAAACCAGGCTCATGGCTGGTGAGCACAATGGCGACGTTGGGAGCCTCTCCCACCTCCGTGGCAGCTATAATGAGCAGCGAGCAGGCAGGTGGTAAGGAGTGAGGTGTCCTGGACTGTGAGAGGGTGCAGGCCAGGCTGAGGGAGCACCACCCCCCAGTGTACGAATTTCGTGCACCGAACCTCTAGTAAACTATAAAAGAGATTATATTAAGGAAGTTTTGAAGCTCCTTGGTCCTCTAATCATACATGGATCTACGTTATGATATTGTAATTTTACTTTTTTAAGCTTTACTGCATAACAAAGTTGATGCTCCTACCAACTGAGCCAGCCAGCCAGGGCATGGACGCACAATTAATCTATGACCCAGACATCAGGAAGCTGCTGTATCACAGGTGACTGAAACACTACTTCCATCCAGGGAGGAAGTTTGTAGCCTACTTTTGACAACCAGGACAACCCACGGCTTCCTTAACGATATCAGAGAAGGGAAGCAGAATAACATCCCAAATCTTAGTTGTTAGATGCTCTGGAAAAATGCCTCTTTTTTTTTTTTTTTTTTTTTTTTTTTAACTGTCTTGCTTCTTCAGTGAAGTGGAACACTGGGAGGAGGGTGGAATAGATTTTGAGCCATTCAACAATATACCTCATTCTGGATATTTCTCAGTGGGCATGTGATACTAATTTTTACCTCAACTCATTTATCCTTTTATATGTTAATATATAAATTATTTAGTAGTTTCAGAAGATTTCTATGAATATTTTGCTGCTGCTAATTTTACTTTCCTTTCTTTGTCTCTTCACTCATTAAATTCCTGATTTATGCTTTAAAATGACTGTGAAAGTTATTTACCTCTTCTATTGCCTAAGAAATGATTATTGATACAAAAATAATCCCATAGCATTATTGCAACACTTGGAAAGATATTACTAAAGAAGGACATTTGAGACATTTCTCGATACAAAAAATATGAGACTTAGTTAACCGGTGAAGAAAATTGCAGTCCCGTACAGCATTCATCACAATGAGTTTTCCCAACATAATAGCCCAAATTACCAGTTCAGTTTCCATGCTTGAGAAATCAGAGACTGAGGGCAGTCTATGGAGGAGCCAGCAGAATAATTAATTACACAATTTGGGAAAACTGCCTTCTATTCTCAAAGCTTATGAGTTTAGACCCTCGATAAAATACAGAAAATTTTTACATTTTCTAATGATGATAAACCATCAGAAACTTCCATAGCTGGCCCTGTAGATGAGAAAAAACATGTCAATACCTGCAGGTGATTTTCAGCTTCACCAGTGAGTATAGAGACATGCAGGAATGTTTATATCAGTATAGTTCATTACGGCCCAAAACTAAAAATAACCCAAAATACATTGTGCTATATTCATAGAATGAATTATTATATAGCAATGAAAAGAAACTAAACAATACCAGATGCAACATGGAATAACATGATGAATCTCAAATGTAATATTGAGTGAAAGATGGTAGACATACGATAATTCACGCTTATTTCATTTGTATTGATTTTCAAGAACAAACCTTAATGACAATGTTCAGATGGTTAGGGATGTTTTTGTGGATTTTTGTTTGTTTGTTTTGTTTTGTTTTTTTAATTTTGGAATGATAAACACCTGGGTGCCTGGTACCAAAGGGCAGCTTCTCCCAGACTCAACTGGAAGCAGTTCTGCTCACTCCATCCATAACGCAATCCCCAGTGCTTGTGGACTACCAGACCGCCCACCCCCACCCATCAGTTTCACAGTGTGAGGGCCCCTTCCCCAGAGTCCCCTCAGGTGCAAGGGTGCCTTCTGGCCCAATTGCTGAAGGGACCACCAGAAGCCAGGAACTGGGAGTGAATAGCACATGCGTGGTCCAAACCTTTGGTCTTCCAGAAACCAGGGGGAGATGGGCAGCCACCAGGTTTCTGGCTCCAAACCCTGAGTCCTTGTTCAATGTCTTTCCAAAGTTCAAGGCAGCAGCAACCTGAACAGCCATTTCATTCTTGAGATCCCCATTCTGGATGCTGCTATCCTCAGAGCCTGCATTAAGGTCTGTTCTTTGAAATTAATATAAATGAATAAATATGAATATATGTTTATGAATATATATGAATTAATGTGATGTCACGATAGTAATTGCCTTCAATTGGACAGAGTGGAGTGTGTCTTACAGTGGGCACGAAGAGGCACTTCTGGGGTGTTGACGGTGTCCTCTTCACCTGCGTGATGGCTGCATAGATATGCATGTTGTGGTAACTCATTGAGCCGTATCTTTTCGTTGGTGCACATTTCTGTGTAGGTGTCTTATGATAGAAGCACAGGGATTTTTAAAAGCTGGCTGGAAGCTGCTTTAGAAAAAGAGGCAGGCTTTCCTCTCCCCACAGGTTGAAAACAGCCCCACTTAACCTCTTTACTCACTGGGATGGTGGGGGCTCCCATAGTTAGCCACAGCAATCCCCAACTTCCAATTTACTCATGAAAAGTCTTACTTCAGTATGTACGTGTGCATATATGTATCCAAGAAACAAGTACTACGTAGCTTTTAATGATCATCAACCTCAGTATTGGGGCTGCTAATTGAAGAAGAAATAACCCATACTCAAGGCAAGAAAAAGAGATAGTATATTTAAAAAAAAATAATAATCAGCTTCAAATTAGTAGCCTTATGAAAAAACAAAACAAATAACCAAAAAGCAAGTGATTCTGTATATTTGAAACATAACTAATAACTACCAGTGTGTTTTGTGACTGTATATGTATATATATATATATAAAATGTTATTTCACGTTACATCTTGCATCAAAGAGAGACAGAGACAGAGAGAGAGTTAAAGAGGGAGAGAGAGAAGGAAGAACTAACTCTATTTGAAAATAAGTTAATTAGGTAATTGTTAATGGTATTTAGGATAGAGATTAAACAAATATAAGAATAAAATAATAGCATATTCATTATATTAAAAAGCTGAGGAGGTTTCTCAAAATATAGTGCAATACAACATAAAGATTAAAATTATGAAGGAGAGGTTGAGAATTCAAAATTGTTTTAAAGAATCCAATACTCATATCCATTTATTAGTTATTAGGAAACCCAATGAGAGAGAGAAACACAGCACACATGCATAAATACAAAAGCATAATTGAAGAAAATATATCAAAAGTTATGAATAAATTATGGAAAGTGACCAACTTGTTTGTCAATGTTAGTACTGTGAGAGACTTTAACATGTACAAAAGAAAATTGAAGTCTAAAGATAAATAGAAGTACTATGTGTCCTAAAATTTGGGGAGAACAGGGAATATGTTTACAAAGAAATCAAGTTGTGGCCATTTTCAGACCCTTTATTTGAAATTCGGGATATTGAAAGCAATGGATCACTACCTCCAAATTCTAAGAATAAATATTGAACTTAACATCCCAAAGTTGGCCAAACCTTTGATTAAGAATTAGGCAAAATGGCCCTGACCAGTTTGGCTCAGTGGATAGAGCGTCGGCCTGCGCGCTGAAGGGTCCCGGGTTCGATTCCGGCCAAGGGCATGTACTTTGGTTGCCGGCACATCCCCAGTCAGGGGTATGCAAGAGGCAGCTGATCAATATTTCTCTCTCATCAATGTTTCTAACTCTCTATCCCTCTCCCTTCCTCTCTGTAAAAAATAAATAAAATATATATTAAAAAAAGAATTAGGCAAAATAAATATATTCTCAATATATGAAGATTAATAAAATACATATACCTCATAGCCTTTCCTTAAAAATTACATAAATAAATCTAAGAAAGGAGAAGACAGAAATATAAGAAACATGAGAAGACAAGTAAAAACATAACCATATAATTAGGCATAATAATTGCAGATGATTCAGTTGGGAAATTTAGAACAACTATAAGTAAGGATTCCAAAAATAGAAAAATTATAATGTATGAGGGAATAACTTTCCTTTTTTTCTCCTAAAATATACAAACAGAAGAATAAAAATGGCCAAAGAAATTTTAATAAAAGCAGTAAACAAGATATTTAGGCAAATTTTAATATCACTAAAAGCAGAATCTATAATTTATACTAATAAAAGCCTAGGTGGTTCTCATGCCCTTCCATGCGACATCATCACAAGATGGCCACCACAAAGATGGTCTCCTCAAAGATGGCTGCATGAACAGCGAGGGCAGGGCCTGACAGCCGCTCCATGCAATGAGGCCTGGAGGGTCCCACGGCTCCACGTGACGTGGAGGAGGCCGGTCCTGGTGTGTCCGCTGCTTCACATGAAGGAGGTGGGTCCTGGTGGAGGAGGTGGATCACGGCAGGGGAGGGCAGTTGGGGGCAATTGGGCTGGCAGGGGAGCAGTTAGGGGGTGATCAGGCTGGCAGACAGAAGCAGTTAGGGGCAATCAGACAGGCTGGCAGGTCAGCGGTTAGGAGCCAGCAGTCCCAGATTGTGAGAGGGATGTCCGACTGCCGGTTTAGGCCCCATTCCACAGGGGTCCCAGATTAGAGAGGGTGCAGGCTGGGCTGAGGGACACTCCCCCTGTGCATTAATTTTGTGCACCGGGCCTCTAGTATTAATATAAAAAAGCAAAATTACACATAGTATTAAACTGAAATAACAATGGCATTTTAATAGAGTATAATCCAATAATATTAACAATGAAAACCTCTATGTACCTTAAAGTCATTATGATGAAACCATCTATAATAATAAAAGCGTAATATGCTAATTAGGCCAGACAGCTGAACAACCTTCTGGATATCCTTCTGGACGACCTTCCAGATGAAGCCGGGGCTGCGAGAGCCGAGGCAAGCCGCCTTGGCTGTGAGGGCCAAGCCCCTTGCACAAATTTTGTGCATCGGGCCTCTACTTAAACTTAAAAAGACAATAGATGATCTCAGTGGTTGTATGTAGCTAGCCACTTTCAGAAACAGGCAGATCAAGTCAACAAAATGAATTCTGGTCATCTATATAGACAATAAGTATGTGGGTGTATTTATATGTATTTAGAATTTTGTGATTGAATCTGTCAAGGGAATAAACTTTATCATATACTACACTACTTTACTTAGGTGAGCATATTGCTCTATATTTTGTTCCAGTGATCTGACCATTTCTGAGAGAGTCTGAAACTGATTTAATTATTATAGCTTTAATATGGCTTGATACTGGCTAATGCAAATTCAACATTAGTATTCTTTTCAACCAATGTTTTTATATCTAACCTTTCATAGTTCTCCTATAGTCAAATCACAATGATAAACTATTTTATTATTCACTAATGGGGATATTATTCCTTTGGGGTAATGAATGGAATAGTTTTACCTTTATAAACTAAACTTAAGGACATGTTTATGATGATAATAGTGTTTCCCCATCCATCTATATAATGTGTTTTCTGCCTCCCACTAAACTCTATCAGTTGTGACTCGGTTTCCTCCCAGATTGTGAGGGGCTTCCATCTCAGCTGCATCTTGGAGTTCACTCCATCCAGTGACATTAGTTAACCTTCTATCATCTGCCTGCTCTCTCCTGCACTGGAAGATCTTCCACTATTGCTCACTTCCACTGCCTCTTGCTCCTGTGAATTTCTTCCCTTTGTATCCCTTTCAGAAAATAAAATGCAATCACCAAAAAGAGTTGAGGCATGGCTTTAATTCTTCATTTTTAATTAAAAGCTGCTAAGGCTTTTAATTTGTGTTTTATATTAAGAACCCAGCTGTGGAAATCTTGGTCGGAAAGTAAGGTCAGCAAACATACTTAAGTTAATTTATTTTTTTTGAGTATATGTGTTTGGAACAACAAAAAGGACCATGATTAGTTGCTATATAAAAAGTATAAAGTGTTTTACATTCTATTTCTTCTACTGGTATTGATTTAAATCACCTGATTTTTTGAGACACATACAAAAGCTAACAAAGAATTTGCTATAAAATTATTCTTTCTAAAAAAATTATTCTTTCTAGCAAATAGTATCAAGAATGATAGTAACATATGAAAATACTTTTTCTAAGAAAAGCAAAAGTTTACCAGGAAAAGCTTAGAGTAATTGACCAAATGAATAAAAAATGTTTTTATTTTAAAATCTATAATGGAACAGCATTTACATTTACTTGCTTAAAAAGTTTCCTAAGAAACTTTTATTATTCACTAATGGGGATAGAGAATGGTTTCACTTAAACAGATGGCTCGACTCCCTCCACTTGTTTTAAATTAAATACTTTTTGGAAAAAAAGAGTCTGAAGAACAGAGAGCATGAAAAGAATTAGCTGATTAATGCTTTCAAAATATATAAAAATAGAAGAGAGACAGTGCATTTGATCAAAGTTGGGTTTCTAGCCTAGAGCTAATCTGGATCTTCCTAAACTAGAAATGGCAAATGGTTTAATTAATTAATTCACATGCACTTGAAAATAGACCTAGGTTTATTGATGTCTTGTGAATTTTTTTTGTGTGTGTGGACATAATACAGTTGGTCCTTGAACAACACAGATTTAAAGTATGCAGGTCCACTTACATGAAAATAATTTTCAATAAATACTGTAAATGCATTATCTGTTTCTTATGTTTTTCTTTTTTTATTTGTGTTAATCCTCACCCAAGGATATTCCCATTGATTTTTAGAGAGAGTGGAAAAAAGGGAGGGTAGGATGGAAGAAGGGAGGGTGGGAGAGAGAGAGAGAGAGAGAGAGAGAGAGAGAGAGAGAGACATTGACATCCATTGGTTGCCTCCTCCACTCAACCCAGCCTGAGCCAAGGATCAAATCTGCAGCCCAGGCACATTCCCTTGATTTGGAATCAAACCTGTGACCCTTTGATACTCGGTCCAATGCTCTAACCACCAAGCTACACGGGCCAGTGCTTTATGTTTTTTGTGAATAGAATATTCTTCTTGCTAGCTTATTTTATTGTAAGAATACAGTATTTAATACATAAAACACAAAATATGTGTTAATCAACTATTTATATGATTTGTAAGGCTACTAATAGTTAAGTTTGGGGGGAGTCAAAAGTTATACATAGATTTGTGAGTGTCTGGGGATTGGTGCCCCTCACCTCCCGCATTGTTCAAGGATCAGCTGTACTCAATTATCCCTTTTAGTGCAATGGTATAAATATTTGAAAGAATTATCTCAATTGGCTCTCTATGCTTATCTGTGAAGAAAAAGTCAAAAGCTGGAAGACATTATTTTAGCCAACTGTTTCTATGGATTTTGTGGCTGTTTTCAGTTAATAACAACAAATATAATGCAAGGTGGAATAATTTGATTTGTGATGAGAAAATCAGAAAGCTTTTGAGTGGTTACTGAATGATTCTTTTACCACACAGACTGCACTCCTTTTTTTCTGTCATGTCTACCTGTGTTTGCTTCTGGTGTACAAATATTCCATCTTCTGCAGAATATTTAAAAGTCTTGACAGACTACATGTTCCTCATGCTTGGTGTGTCCTAGTGTTTCCTTATTACCTACATACATTCTTTGAGTCCACAGTTGCTCCCAAATTCATCTCTCTGTGAAGGCATTTCTTTTCTCTGCAGGTCTTTCTATCAATTCTCAGGAGCTCACTTGCATTTATCTTCTATAATCCTCATTAGATGCAATTCATGTGACTCTATATTTTATATTTTCATTGAATCATGGCCTACCAGACAAACCCTAAAAAAATACCGTGATTTATATTTTCAATCCATCCTGACACCAGCACAATTCTATATGCATACAAAGCTCATAAACTTCTTGTAAAACAAAATCTCAAAATGTATATTAGTAGGATTTAAAACTAGGATTTCTCATTAATCATACCACCCACTGAATTGTGTTCACTTTATAACTTCGGATATAATTACAGTTGTAAACAATGAGTCACACTTACAAATGTCATTATTTATACTTTTGCAAAAATATAATAGAAATATACTGTAAAACACTATATTTTTATATAATAGAAATATACTGTAAAACACACTATATTTTGTATATATTATTTTATATATAATATAATAGTAAATAAATTAGATAAATTCTTTTATTTATTCACCCAGTTGCTCATTGATTTATTCAATCAACATATATTTATTACCTACTCTATGCCAACCCGGAGACATTCACAAACCATACAACTTTATGAAGAGGCAAACACACAATTATAGCAGAATTTGGCGAGTACTACAGTAGGTTATACATCAAATGTTTTAATAACATAGTTTACATCACATATCTGAGTCTGGTTACTTCTTCAAGTAGGCCATTAAGCTAAGAATTCCTTTATTTAAAGGAATTAGTCCTAGGAAGTGAGAAACAACTATGTAGAGACTCAAAATCAAAGCAAACTTGGAAACTTCAGGAACGTAAAAATATTTTCAGGATGTCTGTAGTGCAGTATGTGCAAAATACCAAGATGTATGATTGGAGAAGCATCTTTGTAAGTCATGTTAAGGTGTTTGGATGTTATCCTAAATGAAATAGGGCATCCTTGAACAGTCAAAATCAGAAGTGTTTTTATGATTAAAATTAAAGCACAGCATTATGTTTCTGCCTGGATTCTAATATCAGCCTGCCACTATGATTTATTAATTTATGGCAGGTAATAACCTCTGTATACCTCTATTTGCTCATTGTAAAATTAGGGTAGTAACACTACCTATCTTACAGAATCATTTAAAAGCTAAAATGAGTTAATATTTTATGTTGAGAAAAGTCACCAGCACATAGATGGTGCTAAATCAATGTTCAATATTTTTATTATTCTTTCCTGAAACATTTATTTTTATGGATAAATGGATAAAAGATAGAACATAAGAAACCCAGAGGAAAAAAAGGATAAATAAAACCTTGGTAATGCAAATGAAACAAAAAATGTTGGTAACTTGCAATTTGAACAAGAATAGCACGTCCCTTCCACTGAATTCAGAGTTGAAGCTGCCCCTGGTCACTTCAGTTTCCTAATGCCATCATAGAACAGACCACAAAAGATAATATCATGCAACCAGGAGTATTTTATTTTTCACTCTGAAGGGGAAAGAGTATCAATTCCTCACAAAAAGGGCAAAGAGGACTCTTGATGAATCCCTAGGACTCCTCCTACGTTTACCATCTCTAGTTCTAAAAGGTTCTGGAGGTCTGTAGTCAAAGAGCATCACCAAGTTTGCAGATCTCTCAAGATTGAATGTTTGATTATCCCCAGGTAAAGAATCTCAATAGAAGTATTCCCTGAATGAGAAGGAAGTAGAAAAATGGGTAGTAGATGGCCTCCTGATCATTTGCAAAAAAACAAGGAAGGACTGGAGGATCTACCTTTATGATTGTCCTTTCTCTATCGTGTGTGTGTGTGTGTGTGTGTGTGTGTGTGTGTGTGTGTGTGGTGTATGAATACAATGTAATTTATATACACAAAACTATTAAACAAATAATCTATGTTACCTATGGTTCTATGTTTAATATAATAAAAGTGTTATATATACATTTTAATATTTCCTCTCTTATTTTTTATAATTTTATTTAAGCATTGCAGGTCATAGTAAAAATTACAATTTTCTTCCTAAATTACAGAATATAAGTCAATATAGTCAACATATAAATGAGTGAACAACACTCAGTGACCGGAACTTTGAGATGGATGCAGTAACTGATGAGGCATTTAGCTACTCTATTTTCCAAAGGCATTGAGAGAATTGTCATTGTGTAAAGGATAGTAGCAATATGCTAGAAGGAAAATTATTGATTTTGGTGCAAGTGGTGGTATCTGGAGGCTTATTTATATAAAATAACGAATTTGGTGTGTGCAGCCAACTTGTGACACACACATTATTTGAGGGCATTTTAAAAAATATTTGCTTTCTATTTTAAAAATTTACTCGTATGTCAATATGAGTCTTGTCTTACCCAGATAGAGCCAACTAACTATTTATCCTCACTTAGATTCTCATGCGACGCTAGTCCATTCCTTTAAGTTGTTTTTATCAATCTGGCATGCCTTTCTAAGACTTGGGCCCAGGGCCTTATGGGTGATGAATGGAAATTGATTTCATGACAAGCACAGTCACCATGCTTGTCAGTTCTTTAGTGTGTCATATGGAAAAGAGAAGGAGACATTATCAGAATTGAGTTTTGAAAAGATTGCTTTGGCTGCAACGTGAAGGAAAAATTGGGAGGAGAGGTAGGAGAGAGCATATGAAGATGAGACGGTTAGAAATATCATTGGACTAACTAGTCAAGAGATAGTAGTGATGTCAGCTTGGGTTTGGGGGTAATTTTTCAGAGAAGCATGCTGATGAGAAAGGTACTTGCAGATAAAGCTGGAACTGATGAATTTATAGGAATGGAGAAGGAGAGGAACCTAGAAATGATGACTTCCAGGCATAAGCTTAATTAGATGGATAGCACATGGGGTAATCACATACTGTGAGCACATTTTACAGTGTATTATTTAAAGTACTATATGGCATGATTGTTGCCAGCTGTGCAATAAAAAATACATATAAGAGAAAGCCTTATGAAAATGACCAACTGGTAAAAATAGAGAAATTATACTTAAACTATGCTGGAATATTTTTCTCCTAAAACCGAAGACATAATTCTTATTCACAAACTCTCCATTTTGAATGAAGTCTTCCTTAAGAATTACTTTTAAACATGGAGATAAGTGCAAACAGTAGTAAAGTATATTAATTGTTCCTCTGAGCTTTTCCATGGGTACTTTTTAGAAAACAGATTACTTTACTCTGAAAATAGTTATTTTTGTCCAGTAAGGTGTTAATTTTGAAATTAAGATGTTAGATAATTAACCATATTTTTCAGTGTCAGTGAGAATGCAGGTTTCTCTTCTCAACATGATGGGCATAAACTAATTATAAGGTAAGATCATTAGAGCAGGCACTGGCCCAGGGAAAGTCAAGTCTTCACTCTCCCTATGAATTCAAGAACTTAGTAATATTTCTTCCTCCATGTTTGACTTTTTTTTTTAATAATTCAGTGCATGGCAAGCTTATTTCTGATTGTAGAGAAAATGAATCCTGGCTTTAACAAGGTACTGGTATTTACATATTACATGCTTTACATGATTTTAGCTACTTGTGATTTTCTAGCTGCATTCTAAAGGAAACTAAATATAAGGAAACATTCAATACATAAAACAGTAAAAAAGCACTAACAGTCACACAAAATATGTGTCTATGTACAAATATGGGGGATTGGTTTTGGTTATCAAACTTATATATTAATATTATTGTTATTATTATTAAAAAGATATCAGAGACAAAATTATAAACTTTTTAAAAAGATGAAAGTGATCTGTTCATTATTTATATCTACTTAAATGTTAGAAATCTCATTACATTATGAAATGTATAAGCTTTAATGTATTTAAATCTCCTCTATGATAAATCCATTAAAATGATATTTAAAATTTAAAATGCTTATAATATAGGTTTTGGTTTTGCTTTTCCAAATGAAAAATTTCCCCCTCTTGATAATTGTCTATATTTTAGTTGAGTCTCCTTGTCCTACATTGTGAAGGTTCGTTTCTGTACTTTGTATATTGAAATTTATAGAGAAGAGCTACATGCCCTCTTCAAATGGTTTATAACTCAGTTTTCACATTTAATGATAATTGTAAAGATATTAGCAATAAATTATGTTATCTCATTAATTTTTAAATTAACTTAAAAAGGTATAAAACTGAAATCATGCAAATGGTGATTTCAAAAGAAAAAATATTAGACACTAAGGACATAGGCCCTTAGGCAAGATTTTATCACTTTAAAAAATAATGTTATATGCCTCACCTACAAGTTTTTCTGCCATGTTTCATGGTTCTTTCTACCTGCTTGCCAATCCATTTCAAGTATTATTAGTATTGAAATACACCTAAATATAAAATTGCTAAAATGTCTTTCACTTTAAGTTTCTGTTGACTTATTTATTGACATATTTTATAAAATTATTAATACACTCTGACACAATCATCTATCCATCTTGCCTTGGAACAGAACACATTTATTGTGAGTGACTGGATAGCACATCTACAGTATAAGATTTTAAGTCAATAGGGCGAGGAGGGCTTATGTTGGCTTTTGCTCTCAGTCATGATATTTAGTAGAGAAATGAGAGTATGACATATATATTATCAGGTGCTGCTCTGGGTCAAAGTGATTTTTACAAACTTTGCAATACATTTATTCACTAGATATTTTAGTAGTTAATTTTGGACCATAATAGACTTGATCCAGCTTATCTTGGCTTTGCTATTCCAAGAATGCTTTAGTCACATTTTCTTTCTTTAACCTTCTGAGTGTTTGAGACGGGAAAAATAACATTTTGGGAAATTATTTAATAACCAAGATGTTCGAGAAAAATTCCAAATGTCAGTGTTCAAGATTTAAACTACAGTGCAAAGTCAGATTATCAGGGAGGAAGAAGTGAAGGAAGAAAAGATCATTAAGTCTCAGAATAATGGAATTTGGAGGATCTCTGGGTATTGGTTCTGCCAATTTAGGAGATGTCAGAAAAATAAGTAGGCCTCGTACAATGAAAGTGCTAACTTCTTCAGGAACAATAGCCCTGTCATAAAGAGCTGGGTTTTGCCATAAACTAGTGGGATTTTCTTGAGTAATTTACATAAATCCTCTATACTTTATTACTATTATCTCTATAATGGCGGAAAATATTATACCAGAGTTTTGTTAGGAAAAAATGTATTAGGACCTGTAAAATGCTTAGAAATATGCCCAGTAATTATGATAGTGATGATGATGATGATGATGATGATGATGAAGAATACAATAAATGATGATTGTGTGAACTGTTTTGAGTCTGGATTAACAGCCAGAACTCCAGGGTCTGTCATATAATTAGATCGTTTCACCAGGTCATCTGAAAAGGCAGGTACAACATAGGCACACCAGACTTTGGTTGCATTGCAAGTGAGAGAGCATGGGGATATGGAGTGTAAGGGAAGACAACATGAGGATGTGATATAATGCTAGATGGATTGTTGGTGTCCAGCTCCAGCAGGTCCAGGGGTTCCCAAAGGTGTGGACGGAGTTGGCGAAGAAGGAAGGACAAGGGGGCAGCGTTCAGTTGATCGCATAGCCAGGTTCTCTTGCCAGGTTCTCCAGCCAGGTTCTCTCTTTATTCTCTTGTTACTTCTGTATTTATACCAGTTGACTTTAATCCTATCCATTCTATTCCAAAGGTTAGGGCATTTGTTATCTCCATTCCAAGGTCACAACTCTATTGTTCTGTTAAGCTACAAGTAAGTAACTGAAGGAGATTAGCTTAAGTAAAGATTATGTGGTTTAAGCGTGATTGTTTGTAGTTAAAGTGATTAACTACTGCCTGGCACTTAGTTAAGGGGTTTTACTGATTTATTCCCTTCCTTAGTCCTGTTAATCCCTAACTCCAGGGAAAAATCCCCATCTGGGGAAACAACCTTTCTTGGAGAGGTGACCTTGGTTAAAACACATAGCGCTAAGTAGGGGAGCAAACATATTAAGAATAGTATGCCATATACGCCAGGTCCCTTGAAACATATGCTGTGCAGATGTTTCTTCCCTGCAGCGACTGTGTCAAGCAGCAAGGATGGACCGGCTTCCGGCAATGGATCACTCAAGATTGGCATTTATGGATGTGGTTCAAATATAATAAACTAATCTCCCTAATATTTCATGGTCTTCTTGAAACCACTCTATCTTATACTTGGCTTATATTTATCCGGACAGCTGTAATACCCTTGGAACTAAACTACTTTCTTCTATTTTTTCCCAACTAACCATTAATATGTTAGTGCAACTAATAATGAAAATTTGCTTATACATTTATTTTCTTACTAAATTTATAGTTAACTTGATTGTTCTTATTCCTATTTTATGTTTATGAGCTTTATCACTGTTACATTTTTAATATATTTTTATTGATTTCGAAGAGGAAGTGAGAGGGAGAGAGAGATACATCAATGATGAGAGAGAATCATTGACCCAAGTGCCTCCTGCACACCCCTTACTGGGGATGGAGTCCAAGACCGGGCATGTGATCTTGATCAGAATCGAACCTGGGACCCTTCAGTTCTCAAACCAACACTCTACCCACTGAACCAAACCGGCTAGGGCATAGTTACATTTTTTGAAAAAACATTCGATACTTATTTAAGCTTTTACGTAACATTTAGAAAATAAAAAGCTTTAAAATTACAATAAAGGCATCAACAAGCAATTAGTTCTCAATTCTTATTTTTCATCTACCAATTTTATCCATTTTGAAATTATGAGTTGGCAGTTGTACAACAACCATTTTTGCAAATGGTTAGACAGTTGAAGCAACATCATTGAATAATGCATATAATAAAGAGCCTGACTCAAGCCAGCCTGCATGACCCTGCCATATAATAGCTATGTTTCCTATATACTTTAAAATGTTAACATTTTCATAGTCTTCATTTGCATAATTTCCTGGCTATTTTTTTTTCCTTAAACCTCACCCAGGGATATGCCCTTTTATTGAGTTTTAGAGAGAGTAATAAAAAGAGAAGGAGAGAGAGAGAGAGAGAGAGAGAGAGAGAGAGAGAGAGAGGAGGAAGGAAGAAAGGAAGGAAAATCAATGCGAGAGAAACATAGATTGGTTGCCTCTGTTTGCGCCCTGACCAGGGATCAAACCTGCAACTTAACTATGTGCCCCAACCAGGAATAACACCTGACGCCTTTTGGTGTATGAGACAACAATCCAATTGGCTGAGTCACACAGCCAGGGGCTGGCTCTTTATTTCTGAAATTCTTTTCTTTTTTCATAATATTCACTTTCAATTTGAGTACCAGGGAAAGTTTTAGTATTTAAAATTTAAAGCTTAATAACATACTTAAATACTTACAGAACAAGTGCTCCTCCATAATTCATCTACTTTATAATCTTCCTGGCTATTTCCCATATAAATATATTTTCATTTTTAAAGAGGTAGCCAGTGTGTGTGTGTGTGGGGGGGGGGGTAGTGTGTGTGTGTGTGTGTGTGTGTGTGTGTTGACCTTGATACAGTTAGGTCTATATGTTTCTGTTAGTATTTAAATTTTAGAAAATTAATTTTTTCTTTGTGATTAAGTTTAGTTTTTCTTCTGTAACTATGTACTTCTCTCTAAAATCAATTGTATATAACAAGGTTTAATCCCTTCTAGAATCTGTGTAAAGTTTACACTAACAAATTTTCTACCTATCTATTTATATATCATCGATCTTTTTATCTATCTATCTATCTATCTATCTATCTATCTATCTATCTATCTATCATCTATCTATCTATCTTCTACTATTGTAAATGTGCAAGGCTATTCACTGCAGCATTGTTTGTAAAGGTTATAGAAGAGCCCTAAGAAGTGTCCTTTATGGAGCACATATAGGAGAGGAGAGAGCAGCTGTGCATGTGGGACAAGAAACTCCACCTGGATCCTTCTCTCCTACATCTCCTTTAGAACAAAAAGTGTAATTAGCGGTGGGAAATGCAACAATTATTGCTTTTCTCTTTATACCTCACCCTTTTTAAAGAACAGAAGCCTTTGTGATAGAATAAACATGTGCTTACTTAGTTCATGTCCACCTGGGGCAGGTGGAAAAGGGTGGGCCAAAGGAGCTGCTGGAAGGGATTAGGGGACACTTACTTAAGCTGTGAAGAGAACAGGGAGGGGAAGGGGGGGGGGGTGAGAGTAAACGCTGAATTTCAAACTATAGATTTGTCAGGGCTGAACCGAACAATCCAAGCTCACTGACACTCCCAGAGAAAATCTTGCCTAACTAAGGCTTATTCTTCGTCAGAATAGCAAAACCACTCCCAGCATCCAAGCTAATAAGAAAATGCAAGTTACAAGTAATAGCAGAAAGCACTTGGGAGACGGACAGAACTAAGACAGTACACACTTTGTTGTTGCTGCACTCTTGGTCCTCAATGCACAAAAGTCTTCAGATTCCTGTGGCGATTTCTTGTGAGTAAGATAGGGGTGATTTAATAGAATGACACTTGTTCTATTCAGAGTGTTAGGTGTTTTCTATGTTTGGCACCTCAAAGAGGTCTTTTTGCATAAGCTTCTTATATGAATGGGACTTTCCCCATAATATTTTTTGTGTAAATACTTTGACATATGGGAAACTCAAATTTTGTACAGTTTGCTCACTACAGAACTGTTCTCTCTTGATGTTATCATGGTTTGCAAGTTCATTTTCTACTACTTTCTTCACGATTTTTACCAGAGTTCGTATTCTGAAATGCCAATTGACTAGAACCTCTTAACAGGACATAAAAACTTGTGATATAACAAAAGCAGAGGCCAAAATTGTAACATCTTAATTTGGGAGACAGATTGCATAAATTTATTTTTCTAGTTCTCTTACTAAAAGGGACCCCAAAACATGGAGCCAGACAACCACTAACACACTACCCAGAGGCAGTAGCACTGGGGTGCTTGGCCCATCATGTGGCACATCAGTGATGCTGGCCCTGCGCCCTTATACGGTTGTTGTGGGCAGCAGGAAGGCACCGGGGGTCTGACCAGTGGGGCCAGACCAAACCTGGGTTCAGCAACCTTGGAACTTGGGTTCTGGCTAGGAAAGAATTCAGATTCCAGACCCAAACTGTAGGAGAACATTTACTGGGTAAATCACAGAGGTAGAAAAAGTAATTCCTAGAAGAAATGGGCTTAAGAAACAAGTTATAGAGGTGAAAGAAGGGCCTTTGGAGCGTGGGTGGGAGTGAGGAAGCTAATGGTAGGTAACATGCTCGGGGTAGGGAGGGGAGGGGGGATGGGAGGGAAAGGCACATGTGTGCTCCTGGGCGGGAGAGTTCACTGGATCCTCCATCCTAAGGGTTTTAAGGATGGAGATTTTCGGGGAGGACCCCAGGGAAGATCTCAATAGAATATTCAGTAGTTTTCCAAGTGTGTCCATTCAGGCTTGTGGTCTCCACTGATTGATTGGCCAGCACCAGGGCAGGGGGTCTTTTTTCAATGCACCTGGTTCTGACATCAGCCATGGCTGGTTTTGTTCCTTATCTGGGCCTGGAGCTGAAATACAACTGAGGCCCAGCTGGTATCGCTAGGAAGGAAAGATCAAGGGGTCCAATCCTCCTGACCAGCAATGTGCTAGGGGAGGAAAGGTCACCCCAGGGCGAGGTCCTGCCCTGCGATTGATTGTCCCTAGCTAGGACCCTGGGGCTTTCCATCCTGGTGACCTTCTGTACCTGGCCCATGGACCTCGCTCTGCTCATGTCTGTCTAACTACCTACAACATCATCACTTACATTTTTTAAAAAAATATTTTAAGGTGTGTACACAGTCATATGACTATATAAGTTTACAGCTTAGAGCCAGGGTCTTTTCTGTTAATGAGAATGGATTCAGTTCTGTTAAATGCTGCCATATGGATGGACAGTCGGTTGCTGATTTGAGGGTTTTCATTGAAATGTCTGTGTTTCAACCTGGAAACTAATACTGAGTGTGTCATATCTACCAGGTGCAGCAGAGGAATGTATTCAATTTTTTTACTTTTTTTTTTTTTTTATCAAGTTTTAAATACTAAAGGACAGACACAAAGAGAGACCATGCTTACTGGAACTGTTGATAGGGCTTCCGGTCCAGTTCATTGCTGTAAACAGAATGCTTTCTGAGGCTCTTTTTAGTTATGAGTTTGTGGCCATCACCAGCGTTCAGTGGGGCCTTTGAAAATGCACTCTTTATCTCTGACGACAGTTGATTGACACGTGAGCCATGAGCTGGTGGTGTAGGAAGAAGTACACTGGATTTCTATAAAGCTGTGGATAGTGCCTGAACCTTCCACTACCAGATCTAAATATTACAATTTCCGCTGTAATTCTTTAATGCCTGAAAATGATTAGTCTTAAAAACCATACAAATATTTCAGTGTCGAGTCCATTTCTTCATTCATTGAAAATGCATTCAGTGAATACACATTTGATGGTAGGGGCTGCTTATTGCAACATTTGCTAACATATCTTTTAACTCCTTGCTTACCTCTTTGTCAAAATATGAAGTGATGTTTCTATTTTGATTTGCTTTCTTATTTTTATTAGTGATGTTAAGAAAAATATCCACATAATACAGGGGTAGGCAAAGATATGTTTACAGTTGTGAATACACGAAACACAGAGTTTATTCTTGTATTATTATTGTATTGTGATTTATTATATATTAATTACTGTCTTTTTATTTGTATTACAACTGTAAACCTATTTTTGCCAACTCCTATATATTTTAATTTTATTCTGTAATTGATTATGTTGTTAAAACCATGAGTTAATTCTGATTTTGAGGAAATGCTGTCTTTGTGATATTCCATTGAGATGACATTTGATAAGTGTATTTGAAAATATTAAAATATACCAAATTAGTTGTAAGTGTACTCCTCTCTCTCTCTCCTTCTCTCTCTCTCCTCTATTATAGCTCACTTAAATTGAAAAAGGAAGAATTTTTTATCATGCATAATTCTGTGAAATACTAGCATAATACTATATATAAAAAGATAACTAAAATAAGCTATATTATGCATTTTGACCTAAGCTTATCTGTTTTAACAGAGTAGAAATCTCTTATCTGAAAGATAGTAATTAAAACCTTTTATTCCCAGTTATACAAATCCCTTTATAATCTTTCAAAAGAACATAATGACAGAGTGTAATCCAATGCAGATTGCAAAGAAAAAATACGTTAGGTGTATGATACCAAAGACTTTATTTTATGGTGCGAATTGTAGCATCCCATGACTAATTCTCTTTGAAAAACAACTTCAAAATACTTCTCAAGTGCAACAGCACTTGTATTTTCTCCATTCTTTTACTGCATAATTATAATTTTTATTCTTTTGTGGTATTTAATTTTTTCACAAAATTATTTAACATCAAGTGGTTTTAAGTGTTCTCAGTGGATGTGGACAACAAAGCTAGTGAGTAGTTCTCTCTAATCAAGAATCAATATTTCTATCCTGAAAAGAACATAGTGTCCTTGGAGATGTGATTCTTGGTATGGGAATAGTTTAATTATAAACAGTGTAATCCAATGTGGATTGCAAAGGACAAGATGTATATTGTTTGCATATTATTTGGGGATCTAAGGTTCATTCTTGGGTTTTGCTTCTGTCATCAGACTGAATAGAAAATAGTAAATCCCAAAACCCAAACTACCTGCCTGTAGGAAATTAATTCAAAAGTGTAAGGCAGAAAACATCAGTGAAACACAGACTTCCTTAAGGATGCAAAGACTTGGTATTAGGCCAATTATGCCATGATCACTACCTGATTTAGGATTTACTGGCTAATATCTCAAGGTTTCAAAATCATATCTAAAATAAAAGGGTTAGAGGTAAAAATCTTAAATGGATTTACAATATAAAATTGTGATTTTGTTAACCGGTAAGGATGTGACATGTTTTTCTGTAAATGATGTAATTATTTTCCTGTGTTGGACAAAAAATAATGCTTGTTTACCTTGCCATTCTAATAAATGACAATAGGGTGTTTCTGCAGTGTTATTTTCTAAACTGTTAATTTTAAAAGCATCAACAAAGCAATTAGTATCCAGTTAACTATATGACAGGCAGAGAAAGAATTTGCATGCCGAAAAATAAAAGCTCCAGCCATACCTTGCAAAGTCTGTTATGCTTTGGAAGTCAAAACAAATGACTCTTGAACCATAGATCTTGATGAAGTTATCTACCCGAACAGAATGTACAGATATGGTGGCTACGTCCTACTCTCCAAATAAAAGAGACTATCTGGAAAGAATTAGCCTATTGCAGAAAATTGAAAAGGCGTACAGTTTTGCAAACAGAAGCTTTCTTTTCTGTGGGTTAAATCTAATCACTATGTTGTACACATTACATTTATGCAATGTTATATGTCAACTAGTGGCCTGATACATGAAATTCATGCATGAGGGGTGTCCCTAAGCCCTGCCTGCACCCTCTCCAATGTGGGTCCCCCACGGGGGATGTCCGACTGCCTGTCCCTCTTGTATCTGGGACCACTGGCTCCTGTTTGATCACCCCTAATCGTTCTGCCTGCTGGCCTGCTCGCCCCCAACTGCCCACCCCCTGCTGGCCTGCTCGCCCCCAACTGCCCACCCCCTGCTGGCCTGCTCGCCCCCAACTGCCCCTCCTGCTGGCCTTATTGCCCCCAACTGCCCCCCCCCCCCCGCTGGCCTGATCACCTCCAACTGTCCCCCTGCAGGCCTGGTTGCCCTCAATTGCCCTCCCCTGCTGCCCTATCACTCCCAACTGCCCTCCCCTGCTGGCCTGTTTGCCCCCCAACTGCCCTACCCTGCCAGCCTGATCACCTACAACTGCCCTCCCCTGCCAGCCATCTTGTGGTGGCCATCTGGTGATGACGTAATACGATGCCACCTAGGCTTTTATTATTTAGGATAGTTGGCAAGATTATGGGGAAGCAGTCATTCCATACACACTTTTTGGAAGTTCAAATTAGAATACTTTTTGGATTATTTGAGTAACAAATATAATATTTAGACCACTTGACCTGCCAATTATATTTCTTCTATTCATTAGAAACACCGGCCCCAGAATGCAATTATATGTTAAAGGGCATCCATTAGAACATATTATATAATGGAGAAAATTTGGAACAGAGTAATGTCCATTTTTAGGAAAAATTTTAGAAATATTCTGCTGTACTTAAAAAGGAAAATGATAGGCCTATTGTTCAATAGGAAATTATTTCTAAAACATAATTATGATACTAATTTTCAAAAACTCTCTTGTGAATCTTGCTATTACTAAACTATGACATAGTTTATTCTGAGTATTAATATCACTGGCAGAAGGTATGAAGGATATTTAATAGATTTCTATAAATAACTCAAACAATAAATTCACACATAATCTGTTGGCTGCCTGAGGCGAAAAGTCTTTATTTCTAGCTGTTCATTGCAGTAGAATAACTGGGCACGCATGTAATTTGAAGAGCTAGGATTTTGAGAGAACCCAAGATTTCATAAACTGTGGTACATACAATCTCTATGGTTATCTTCCATGAATAACAAGACATTTGCAGAATAACATGAAAATATCTGCAGAATTACACAAATGATGTCTGCAGGAATAATACAGATAACAAAATGTCTGTGGGATAGGAAGCTCCATTACTGGAACAGACAACAGCATATTATTTTCCACTCCCATCTCCATAATAATCAGCTCTATGACTAGAAATAAATACTTAACCTCTCCAGGTCTTAATTTTGCCAATTACCAAATAGAAGGATAGACTAGGCAAGACCTATATTCAGTTCCAAACCTTGCTTCATATTTGTTAAATTCTGTTTTCTAAAAACCCAATTAGAAACCAAAAATTGCAATCACAGTTCTTTCGTGTGTAATGAAAACAAAGAATTAAAAAAGAAGTCCAGCAGCAGATTAATGAGGCAAATACTTAAAAGTGCAAAGGCTGAATCAAGGGATAGCCATATTTTAAATTTTAATATCAGAATATCTTCAAAAATAAGTATCACACTGCAGTAGTCACAACATTGTGAGTGAATAACCTCTCCTTCTTTTATTTGAGATCACTGAACTATATAAGATGGAAAGAATTATGACAATTAGAAACTGTTATCTGGTATTTTGTTGCATTTCTGAAGCCAAATTAAATTGGTCTAAGTTCTGATTATGTTATTTGCTAGCTATAAAATTGAGCAATTAGAATTTCAGACAAAGAAAAAACCTCTCTTGGCTAGGATAATTAATATTTAAATAGAGGGGAAATAATACTAACTGGTCCTAGGTTGATTGTGAGGTCTGATTAGATAATTTAAATTAAATAATTCAAATAAAGAATGTAGATAGTGTTTGACGCAGAGTAACTTATCAGTACTTGTGGTGTTTATTATTAGCATTTCTGGCTTTTGGGTTTACTGATGTATTTAATATGTCCTTCTATGCACTTAATATTATAAACATTCACAAAAATAATGTTTGGTACTATAAAATAATTCCTTCAGCCATTTATAATGTATTTCTAATGTAGTGTGAGGTAATGATCCCCCAGCCCCAGAATGGACTTATAATACAGGCAATGTGTTGGATACTCCAACTTTTCCTCATTCCTGTCAAATGCCACTTTTAATATGGCAAATTAAATTTCTATAGCTAAATGGATCTGTTTTCAATTTCTGCAAATGAAAAAGGTTTATCGTTGGTTTGGAGAGAATAAATATCTCCTTGTAAATTGAGTCTGTTTATACTTTAGTCTCAGGAGTTAATGGGTAATTGTCATTTACACCATATGGTACCACTTAATATTATTCCATTTAACAACACTAACTAGTAACTGTTAGCTTTATCTCACTGAAAATTTCACTACCATGCTTTTTCACTGAAGTAGAGTTAGTATAAGCATAGCTCCATCAATCATATCATTAGCATTTTCAAGGAGAGTCAAATTTTAAACAGTGATCCTAAAAATATACACACACACACACACACCAAGATTTGTAACTAGGTGTTAAGTTTGGGAAATACTTCATACTTTGTTCCTCTTGTCATAGGGTTAAATACTAGTATTAGGGGGGAAAGAATTATTTATTTAACCTTGCCTACAGAGAGTTGTTTAAATATAGTCAACCAACTATCTCTCAAACTTTAATATCTCATAAAAAAACCTGTTTTCTATGGAGAATAGCTTAGAAATAGATAGGGATCTATATCTTCTGGTTTTAAAAAGTATAAACTAAAGTCGCATATCTTTGAAAACATAAAGTGTCAATAGATTTCCTCTCCTTGGAAACCAAAGTACTAAAAAACTCATATAACTTTTTTTTTTATGGTAAATAATCACTTCAGCTATATCATCCAGTATATAACCTGATGGGAACAAAAGGGCATTCAATCTTATCTGCAAGGATGAAAGAAATTGTCTTTCTGAATGATTTCCAGCATTACTTCACTTAGACAAATAAGTTTGGATACTTGGTTTTCACGCTACAGTATTCTATTTGTTTAGATGCAATAATGCAGAATCATAATACTATCATATGGAAGATTCAGGTGATGACTATGTATATGAATAGTAGTAGTGTTAATAACTCAATCTATAATGCTTGAATTTGAAACTGGAATCTACCAGTTTGGAGCTATGTGACATTAGAAAAACTGCATAAATTCTATAGACCTCAGTTCCCTGATCTAAATAATCAGGAAGTATTGCAAGTGCACCCAAAAGTTTTTGTGTGTGGATTTAATATACTATTACATGTAGAGTTCTTTGAACAGTTTTTGGCAGAGTCTAAACATTGAACAAAAAAGTCACTTTTTATTGTCATTCTGTGGACCAGCAGTTTTTATTTACTAAAAATAAAACAAAACTCTTACAGTTTCTCAGTGGTTAGAGCATCAGCCCAAAGATGGAAGGGTGGAATGTTTGATTCCCTGGTCAAAGGCAGGTACCTTGGTTGCAGGCTGGATCCCTGGCCTGGTTAGGGGATGGGAGGCAACCAATCAATGTGTTTCTCTCATGTAGATGTTTCTCTTTCCTCCCCTGAACTCTGTTTGAAAATCAATGGAAAAAATATCCCCCAATAAGAATTAAACACACACACACACACACACACACACACACACACACACACACACTCTATTGTAAGTGTTTAGTTCCATTTAACTTTATTTATTATCTGTCAAAGGACTATATGTTCATACTCTACCTAATAATGTATGGTTTTCTTGTTTGTATCAAATCAATGTTATTAGAATAGTTTTAGGTTCATAGCAAAATTGAGTGGGAGGTACAGAGATTTCCCATATGCTCTTGCCCCCACTCACGCATAACTCCCCCACTATAACTCCCTTCGCTGCGCATGTGTTACAGTTGAGAAACCTACACTGACACACCATGATCACCTCAAATCCATAGTTTATACTAGGGTTCACTAATAGTGTTGTAATTCAATGTCTTGGAACAAATATATAATGACATATGCCCACCATTAATAGTATCACACAGAGTAGTTTTTGCTGCCCTAAAATTCTTCTATGCTCCATCTATTCATTTCTCGTTCTTACTTAAACTTTGGTAACTAATGATCTTTTTACTTTTTCCCATTGTTTTGCCTTTTCCAGAATATCACATAGTTGGAATCATCCAGTATATAGCTTTTTCAAATTGGCTTCTTTTAATTAGTAATGTACATTAAAATTTCTTCCATGTCTTTTCATAGAGTGATAGCATATTTCTTTTTAGTGTTGAATAATATTCCATTGTCTGTATGTCACATAGTTTATTCATTCACCTCCAAAGGACATCTTGGTTGCTTCCAGGTTTGAGCAATTATTAATAAAGCTGCTACAAACATCTGTGAGCATATTTTGTGTGGACATAAGCTTTCAACTCCTTTGGGTCAATACCAAAGACTGCTATAGCTGGGTCTTATGGTAAGAGTATGTTCAGCATTGTAAAAAACTAACAGTCTTTCTCAATGGCTGTGACATTCTGCATTCCTACTGGGAATGAATGAGAGCTCCATCACATCCTCACCAGCATTTGGTATTGCCAGTGTTCTGGATTTTGGTCATTCTAATAGGTGCTATTTTTTAAGAATGGAGATGTATTCTTTCCTTCCCAGGAGGTAGACTTAATTTGGTTACACATTTTATAAGTCTTATTGCAACCAATGTGGATAAGGATCAGGAAACATAACCTTGGAAAGTTTTTCTATAGAATAACTAGAATTATCAAATTAGGCCATGCATGTCTTTTCTCTAATAGTCATAACTTTTTAGGAAAAAAAAAGGTTTTTGCTTTCTCAGTCCAAACCCCTACTCCAACTCCTCCTGGGGAAAAATATTTACATATGTTGTATATATAATGTACTTATTATCATTATTTTAATATAAAAATGTATTCACATATATGTAAATATACTGGAGCAGTAAAATAATGTATATATACTTAGATATGTGTAAATTATACACATATATGTGTGTGGTGTGTGAATACTTTTGTTGCACACACTGTCTGCCTAAACTGCTTTGACTCTTTCTGGCTTATTGTCTTTCAAACTGTGTCTCCCGCTGTTTTAATTTTCTACTTCTGTCTAAACCTATTCCTGAATGTGTTTTTCTTGGAGATTCCAATATGTTAAATCATACAATGTGGCCACTTATTTTTTGTCATTTACAGGAAGTATTTCTTCTGGTCCAGTTCAGCCACCCATTCTCAAATGACTATTATTCATCAATAAAAATGATTATTTCAGTCTCAATCATTAGTCTTCAATTTTTATCCCTCTAATTTAAAAACCTTACTGCCACAATTTCTTTACTTATTCATGTAGTAATAAATTACCATAATCTCCATGCTGTAACTCATACTTGATTAAAATTGTAGCTGAAATCAATAGCCATATATTTCAATGGCACTTAATGAAAAATGATAAGAAGCTCTCAATTTGTTTTTAATTGAACTCCGCCTCTATTGGTATGTGTTTTTCTTACTTGATTATGACCTCCTGGGCAACAAGAATCTTAACATGTTTACTTTTATGTCTTGTGCATAGTAGGTACTATATGAACACTGGTTGTATTAAAGTTGAGTACAAAATGCAATGGGATAAACATAATGTAATTTTTAAACTAATCTGTCTGCTTGAAGATGATTCACATATTAGACTGCCTATCTAACATCCCTACTCAGAGTTCTGATATCTGAAAATTAATTTATCTGAGGCCAATATTTTGTGTGTATGTTAAATCCCACTTCCAAACTGAGATTTTATATCATTCTTTCTCATTTTTATCAAATGACAACATTATTCTTTGAGTATCTTTGGTCAAAAAAAGCGAAGCTATACTTAACTCTAGTCTTTTATACACTGCATTGAATCCATCAGTGAACTCTGTCCATACTGCCTTTTAAATACATTAAAAATCTGATTATCACTGCTACCACCCTGGCCACGCAATCAACCTGTTTTTCCTGACCTGTTCTAAGTACCTCGCATTTAGTCTCCAGTTTTCACCATTGTTTCTCTACAAACTATATTGTGCAAAGCATCTAGCACAATCTGTTTTAAAACTTATGATTCCTCCTTATGAGGAGGATTTGAAAAAAGCTGAGGAATGTCCCTTCTACCTAATAAAGAATATATCCCAACATGGAACTGATATTATAGAGCACCTAGTATTCTAATATTTAAATACTAGGGGCCCGGTGCACGAAATTCGTGCACTGGGTGTGTGTGGGGAGGGGAGTGTCCCTCAGCCCAGCCTGCCCCCTCTCACATACTGGGAGCCCTCAGGTGTTGACCCCCATCACCGTACAATCGCAGGATCGGCCCCTTGCCCAGGCCTGATGCCTCGGCCAGAGGCGTAGAACCCCATCACCCTCCGATCGCCTGAACGGCCCCTTGCCCAGGCCTGACGCCTCCGCCAGTGGTGTCAGGCTTGGACAGGGGACCCCCATATCCCCCTGATCACTGGCTCTGGCCCCCGCCCAGGCCTGAGGCCTCTGGCCCAGGAATCATGCCTGGGCAGGGGACCCCCATCTCCCTCTGATCGCTTGCTCCACCCCCCGCCCAAGCCTGATGCCTCTGACCCAGGCTTCAGGCCTGGGCAAGGGGACCATCATATCCCCCCAATCCCCGGCTCAGCCCCCCACCCAGGCCTGATGCCTCGGCCAGAGGAGTTGACCCTCATCACCCTCCGATCACCAATCACCGGATCAGCCCCTTGACCAGGCCTGAGGCCTCCGGCAGAGGTGTCAGGCCTGGGTAGGGGACCCCCAGCTCCCCGTGGTTGCAGGCTCCGCCCCTGCCCAGGCCTAACGCCTCTGGCCTAGGCGTCCGGCCCAGGCAGCGGGGACCCACAGCTGCAGCGGCCCCGTGATCGTGGGCTCCGCTTTAGGCCCAGGCAAGGGACCCCTAGCTCCCGGGACTGCCAGCTTCGACCATGCCCAGCTCCCATCGCTGGCTCCACCCCTACTTCCTGCTATCACTGGCCAGGGCAGCAAAGGCGCCTGATTCTCCGATCATGGCTGGGGGGCAGGGCAAAGGCGGCCCTAGGGCCTCCTTTGCCCTGCCCCCCAGCTCTTAGCTCCCCCCTGGGTTTCCGATCACTGTCAGTGGCAGGGGGCTTCTTCCTGCTTTCCCTTTCGCCTCCCTGCATTTTGCCTACATATGCAAATTAACCGGCATCTTGTTGGCAGTTAACTGCTAATCTTAGTTGGCAGTTAACTGCCAATCATAGTTGGCAGTTAATTTGCATATAGCCCTGATTAGCCAATGAAAAGGGTATCGTCGTACGCCAATTACCATTTTTCTCTTTTATTAGATAGGATGAATATGTCCCTCTAGCAGCGGTTCTCAACCTGTGGGTCGCGACCCCTATGGCAGTCAAACGACCCTTTCGACTAAGACCATCCTGCATATCAGATATTTACATTACGATTCATAACAGTAGGAACATTACAGTTATGAAGTAGCAACAAAAATAATTTTATGGTTGGGTCACAACATGAGGAACTGTATTTAAAGGGCCAGACGGTTGAGAACCACTGCCTAGTGAGGTATAATAAATGCAGGCAGGGGAAGAGCACAGGAAGAATATGTAGTTTGCACAAAAAGCGAGGAAAATATCAATAATAAGTTTAATGAATTTCTAAAAAACTTCTGCAGTTACAGACAAAAGAAGAGTTCTCATTCAGTTGTTGGCCTCTCTCTCTCTCTCTCTCTCTCTCTCTCTCTCTCTCTCTCTCTCTCCTCATCTTTAGATAGAGGACAAAGGGAGAGAGCATTTTCCAGAAGTACCAATCAGACACCACTCCAGCAGGATATAAAAACAGATGACTTGTTTCTGAGGAAAAGATACCAAGAAAAAAAAAAAGAAGAAGAAAACCAGAAAAACAAAATAAAAAACCTTTACACTCTTTTTTTTTAGATAATCAGAAAAGAGTTCTGGGCACAATGCCATTAGTACTTTCTACTTCTGGCCAGGAGCACGTACCTCTCTCCCATATAAGGTTTACCTAGATACAAGGCAGAATTTGTCTGCGAAATTTATTATTTCCTTTAAATAGGCATTTATCTAAAGAGAAACAATGGATAAAATAGCTCTGTTATATTTATACAATGGAATAATACTAGGCCGTTAAAAGGAAGTAAATTTTAAACTTTGGGACGGCATGGATGTACATGGAAAAACATTATGCTAAGTGAAATAAGCCAGTTGAAGAAAGATAAGTACCACATGATTTCACTAATTTGTGGAATTTAACTACTGAACTACCAAGGAAAATAGAGACAGATTCATAGAGGGCAGGCGAGCAAATCTGGTGGGGGTTGGGGAGTGTTAGGGAGGTGAAGGGATTGAGCAAAAAATAAAAAGAAGGAACTCATGGACACGGACAACAGTCTGTTGATTGTGGAAGAGTAGAGGTGGAAGAGGGTATAGTAAGGATAAATGGCGATGGAAAAATTAAATAAAGAATAAAAAAGGTTATAGCACATTTCTTACCAGAAGCTCTGAAAGTCAGTGATGGTGTGGCGTCTTTAAAGTACTGAAAGGAAAAAAAAAAATAAATCAAAATAAACTCTTGTCAACACAGACTTTTATGCACAGTAAAATACCTTTCAAAAAGTAAGTGGAATAGAACATTTTAAAAAATGTTTAGAGAATTTACTTCCAGCAGACAGGTACTACAAGAAATAATAGAGGACAATAGAGGATGTTCTTAGGGCAAGGAATGTAATACCAGAGAGAAATGTGTTTCTGTAAAAAGAAATAAAGACAAATGGAAACGTTAAAAAGGGGAGCAAATATATTAAAAGTGTTTCCATTTATTTTAATATGTCTATAGGACAATTTAATGTCTAAAGCAAAAACCAGTGACAATTTGTTGTGGGTTTATAACATATATAAATGTTGGTGATAGGTTTGCATTATAATCAAACTAATCTAATAATACCTACAGGCCAATTGTAATAAAAACATAAATTATTAGCACTAAGGCAACCCCTGAAAAAAATTTTAAGTGGATTGTAACACATAAGCCAATAAAGGTGATAAAATGGAATAAGAATAAATGTCAATAATATAGCAAACAGAAGAAAAGGAACAAATGAAATAAGGAACAAAAAACAGCTAAGATAATGATTGATTCAAATATGATCATATAAATTGTTGCATTAAAACAGAATTTTGAAACACCCCAATTTAAAAGCAGAGATTGCCCTAACCAGTTTGGCTCAGCGGATAGTGCGTCGGCCTGTTGACTCAAGGGTCCCAGGTTCGATTCCGGTCAAGGGCACGTACCTTGGTTACAGGCACATCCCCAGTAGGGAGTGTGCAGGAGGCAGCTGATGGATGCTTCTCTCTCATCGATGTTTCTAACTCTCTATCTCTCTCCCTTCCTCTCTGTAAAAAAATCAATAAAATATATTATAAAAAAATAAAATAAAAGCAGAGATTGATAAATAGTATAAAATAGCAAGACCCAACTATATATTTAAACAATACTTTTAATAGAAAGACAACATAGATAGGTTAGAAGTGGAAGTTTGGAAAAATATTCATTTTGTCATGACTAAGTAAAAAAGGGGAATGCCTATATTATTATGAAATAAAGTAGATTCCAAAAATTGTCAGGGATAAAAACAAATATATAAAGATGTGAATTTATCAGAACTCCAAAATATCTAAAGCAAGAAGTGATAGAAAGAGATAAACTTAAATTATATTTGGAGATTTCAACAATTTTATCTCAGTAATAAATAAAACAAATAATATAAAATGAGTAAAAGTTATAAGATACCTAAAAAGAACTCTCAACCAACATTACCTTATTTATACTTAAGTAACACTCCATCCAGCAACATAAGACTACCTATTCTTTTCATATGCATATGGAACCTTCACCATGATAGACAAAAACCATTAATACAATTAAAACAATAAAAAAATAAATGCATGTTCTCGAAGAGATAAATTAAACTAAAAATTAAGAAGAGATAATCCCCAGATATTTGGAAGTCAAACAATATAATCTTCAACTCTCATGGGTCAAATAGGAAATTATAGTGAAAATTGAAAATATTTTTATTTGAATTAAAACTGAAACATAAAAATATATGGGCTGTACATGTAGCAGTGTTTGCTGGGAAATTAATAGCATGAGATATTTCGTATTAGCAAAGTCTCACACCAATGCTCTTATTTCTGACGAAACTTCCTTTTCTTTTATCTCTTTTCAATTACCCACCATCATGCTAATGCCTCTCTTTGACCAAATCCAACTAGAAGTCACAGGGTAAGAGAACCTGACTTACAGCCTATAGAGATTATGAAGCTTCTTAGAGAATGTTGGGGACAGAATTGGTGGGAACAAATGAAGAATAAACCACTAAATCATACTTTGATAATCAACTATTAATAATTAGGTAGGGGACTTAGAATTAGGAAAGGCACTTATAATGTTTTCTTTTTTGCATAGTGTAGATCCAGTAAAAATAAATGTTGACTATACTACAAACAGTTTATAAACAACCCAGAAGTCATTGAATACTCTAATTTCACCGACCTCTTTTGCTTTCTTTTTTTTTTCCATGCAATATAAATGGATATTATTTTAATGTGGGGTTTTTTTTTTCCACCAAAAATTATTTTCTTCTTTTACTCCTTTTTTCTTGCTCAGGAAAAAACTCTTAATACATATTGCAATCTATATTTCCTGTGTTGGCCTAGAAGTAGTGAAACTGCATGAGAGCCATGAAAGAAAATGCCATACAGTTAGGAGGCCATTGTGCTCATCCTGACAGGAGAGGAAGGTGGCTTGGATGAGAGAAGTCAGTGTAAAAATACTGGATGGTCAGACTCTGAACTTATTTGAAGGCCCAGCTTATTTAATGAAGGTTTGGATGTGGATATAAGAGAAGCAAAGAAATAAGACAGCTCCAGTGGTTTTGTGCATCAGCAAAATAAGGAAACCTGGAGACAGGAGTGTCTAGGGAAGGAATTTGTGGTTAAAGGGGTGGGTGTGAGAATGAATAATTTTGTTTTGAACTTGTTAAATTTATGAAGCTATTATACATCCAAATCAGAATTATTAGTCAGTTGGGTAGATAAATGGAATGGAACAATGCCAGCAAAGGCCTTTAGCACTGCTAGACTCCAAAAACTCAGGGTTAGTGATATAAGCAGGATAGGTTTAATTTTCCAAAGTAATACACTATTTTGTTTGTTTCAATGTTTTGTTTTTACATTTGAGGAATTGTTGCACATTTTGTTATGCAGTAAAGGTTAACACACCAGGAAAAAATATAGCCTGGGGTGAAGCAGGGGGTCCCGCGGGGGTGAGGCCGACGGAGCCCTAACGAAGCATGCCCGACTCCGGAGACCAGGTTCAGTGACGCAGATCTGAGTTTATTGTGTAAGTGCAGCAGTATATGTAACTTTTTGGACCAATCAGAAGTTTACACTATCCTTAGGGCAACCAATAATAGGAAAGATCAGGGTACTATGTAGGGGCTCTAGGAGGTCTGCTCAGGCGGGCGCTGCCACTTCCCGGTGCGCCGAGGAAGCTTGTATAGAAGGAGTGTGCTCACGCCATTGCATCTGCCACTGCACTGAGATAAATCTCCTGAGCTCTTCCCACACTGGGGTACAATGTTTAATGTAACTCTCTGGTTAGGTGTACTCATGTCAAAATTGATCTACATGAAAAAAAAAACAATAAAAACTTTAATATACCCTTTGTCATGCCCTTTCTCTTTCTATTCCCACAAATAATTTCAAAATTTTTATAATATGATTTTTCTTCATTTATTTAAATAAATTTAGTGTATGAAGTTTACTTTGACTATTTTTTTGCATTTTACCATTAGTAGCAAAATCACTTTTTGATTAAGAAAAACAATGAGGAGAGTGCATAAATAATTATTTTTTCTAGGTGTTTTGTTTGTTTTGGTTTTGTTTTGTGTTTTAAAGAAAGCTTTCTCAGACAAAAGAAAGTTAGCAGGGAGATTTTTTTCTGTAATTTTTGGGGGTTAAGGTAATCCAGGATTTCTGAGTTCTCAGAGATATTACTGTTTCTACAGTTAAGATCCTAATCTTTATTCATATCCTATGTTTCACAAAAAAAGCACCCTGAAAGTTTATGTGTTCAATTGTTATTATATGTTCCAAATTGTGTGAAATCAGTTCCTGAGTTTAATAGGTAGTAAAGTTCACTATACAGGTTTAAGCACTAAACCTTGGTGCTTAAAAGACTTGCATTTTATTTCATACCTTGAGGCAAGAATTTAAAGTTTGTGCTTGTTGCTCTCTCAATTTTAATGTTGCTATGAGCAACCTCCATTTGTGAAGTAGGGAGGATAATGATCAAGTTTCCTAACAAAAGCTAAAATAGCAGCGGCTTAACAAGGCAGAATTTTAATGTTCTCCCAGACTGTAGTCCAAATATAAGTAGCCCAGGGCTCTGTGAATTTTTCTGAGTACAGCTCTGACATCCTCAACTCATGGATTCCATATAGTGGCCTAAAACCGCTGTTTCTGCTTCCCTTCACCAAGACAATTTTCTAGCCGATGGAAAGGTTGGAAGAAGTGAAGAGTAGGCTTCTTCCCTTTAATGGCATAACCCAGAAATTACACAAGTACTTTTGCATATATCCCACTGACTGGAACTAAGGCAAAGTCCCATACCTAGCTGCAAGTAAGCAGGCGCATGTCGTCTTTGACTGGTGGCCATACACTAGAAAATTCTTGTGGTTTTCATTTTAAAGGAACAAGAGCAAAATTGATTAAGAGGAGCAAAAAGTCATCTCTATCACAGTTGATATTATTTATCTTCTGTAAATAACCTATTCCCATGTTGATGCCTTACCCCCAGGTTTCATTCTCAATGAGTATGTTGTTAATTATTTGAATATCTGGATTTTCAATGCATCCTGTATAATGCCATCCCACCCAGAAAAAAAGATATATATATATATATATATATATATATATATATATATATATATATATATATATATATATATATATCTTGATGAATTCCTTGATGAATATATATATATTCCTTGATGAATTTTACTCTGTTTGTTTCTAACATTTAATTGTAACTGCTCCCATATTTCACCTGGAGTCTTTTGCTTATATTCCTCTTTATTTATCAATTCTTTTTAAAAAAATAGATTTCTTTGTATGTGACAGAAACCAAGTCTAGTTAACCAGGGTGTGGGGGGGGCAGAGCAAGAATGCTAATGAAACTACACTGTTATTAACAGCCAAGTTAAAATATCAGTCTGCTCTCAGACCCACCTGGAGATTTCAGGATTATGAATTCATGAAACTTCATTAGGGGCTGCCAACAAATACCTCCAGCAGTTTTTAGTCCCAGAGCCTTGCATCAAGATTCACATGTCCAGATAAGAGAGCCTAATTGACATCATTAAATAAACACCCTCAGATCTATAACTTTCTATATGTCTACTGTATTGAATCAGCCAAAGCTACATGGAGTTGGATAGTAAGAGGTACTTTGAGTGTTGATTGAGTAAGGATCAGTGGAAACTTGCTTTGATTAATTAATGATATAGGTGAGAGTATGGCACTATGAATGATGACTTAACAAGAGCCTGGGCATTTCAAACTGTCATGTGAAATATGAAGCACCTAGGAAATGTGATGAGACACAGATTCTATTTGCTAAGATCTTGGGTGGGACACAAGATTATGCATTTTTTATAACCTGTCAAGAGATGTGGATGCTGCTAGTTCACAGTCTGCACTTTGAGGATGAAGGTCATAAATGTTTATTAATCAACTAGAGGCCCAATGCATTGATTCATGCAGCGGTGGGGTCCCTTGACCTGGCCTATGCTCTCTTGCAATCCGGGACCCCTCACGGTATGTCAGAGAGCCGGTTTCGGCCCAATCTCCACAGGCTAGGCTGAGAGACCTCACCAGTGCACAGATCTGTGCATGGGGCCTCTAGTATGCATATAAGATCTTTGGTTAATCTATTTCTGCCCTCCCCCCTTCCCTCTGAGATTCATCAGTCTGCTTCTGCATTGAGTGTCTGGCCCTGGTAGTCAGTGTGCATCTTAGCTACCAGTTGGTCAGCCGGTTGGCCAGTCGCTTAGGCTCTTTATATATATATATATATATATATATGGCCATTTATCACTGAGATTTGGGGCTTATATAAATGAAGATTCATGCATGCATGTGTGCATGCATGAAAGTATATATATATATATATATATATATATATATATATATATATATATATATATATATATATACTTTCATTACTAGTTTTTAATACTCACCCAAGGATATTTTTCAATTGATTTTTAGAGGGAGTGGAAGGAAGAGAGAGAGAGAAACATCAATTGGTTGCCTCCTGTAAGCACCCCAATTGGGGGTCAAATCCACAACCTGAATATGTGTCCTGACCAGGAATCAAACCCATGACCTCTCAGTAGATGGAGGATGCTCCAACGAACTGAACCACACCGGCCAGGGCCACATGCAATAAATATTTATTGACTCTTGACTATATTCCAGCAATTTTCTTTCTAAGTGTAGAAATATAGCCATAAATAAAATAAGTCCCCACTGCCATTTGTCTTCCATTCATGTCCGTGCGCATACGCATACACACACACACACCCTCACACACACACACACACTCACACACACACACACACTCACACACACACACACACTCACACACACACACACACACTCACACACACTCACACACACACACTCACACACACATACTCTCACACACACACACACACACACTCTCACACACACACACACACACACGCTCACACACACACAATGACAGAAATTAAATACAAAAATAAATAAGTAACTAAACAAAGGTGATATTGCTCTGGAAATATTTAATCTAATTCTCACTTTTAGTTTAGCAGCTGGCATAGGCAGTTGTTCATAAGCAAATAAATAAGCTGAAGCTATTCTTAGCAAATACAATAGGCTGGATTGAGTGAAAGCAATACTAGACATCCCTGGATCTTTCTGCCCCACTCAGGTCTAGTTTTCAGGCCTGCCATAAGTCATAAGGTAGCAAAATGGATTCCAGTGTCAGATGCCAGAATTTCACACTCAATGGCCATAGGAGTCAGCTGCACTAAAGCAATCGCTAGTCCCAAGAACAGTCTCTGCCTGCTTCCCACAGAGACAAGCTGATATGCAGGCCATCACCAGTCCCAGCCCACCATCCCTTTTCACCATGACAGTGAAAGCACAGGAAGACCCTCACCCACACAGTGATTATTCAAAATAGGGGAAACTCTGGAGATGATGGTGGGCAGCCTTCGGAGAGAACTCAATTGAAAAACATGTAGACCAAAGTCATCGAAAGGGGCTATTTAATTGGTCATTAAGTGATAGATATTGGATAGAATCAAGATTCAGGCTGAACTCAGACTGATTATACTAGAAATAAATGAGATACTGCTTTTTGGCAAGTGTATTTGTTACCCTACAGGTTAAGGTGTTAAAAGAATGATAGAGCAGTGGCACTAATGTTACAGTTTTGTTATTTCTACACATTTGATTTTTATGTGAGTAAATTAATGATCACTATATATATATATATATATATATATATATATATATATATATATATATATATATTCCAGAACTAGTTCTTCAGACCTTCTTTTCGAGCCTCTTATTTAGTTAGTCTCTGCCACAGAGGATCTTTGTGTTATTGTCACTCAGCTGGCCATTGATGCTGTAAACTGGTGACAAAAAACAAACAAAAAACAAAAAAACAAACCCACAGAAACAATGACAAATGACCTAACCCAGCTAAGATCTTAAGATATTTCTGAAAGTCACTGCACAAAAACAAGAAATACTGTACAGAGGCTAGATGACCACAATCATTGAAAGCAGTTTCTCTAAGGGATGACAGCTCTAATCTGAGTTCATCAGCCCTTCCGGAGCAGCTTTAATCCTTGTATCTCACAGATGGTTAACATAACATAAAATAAACAATGCTTTTTACCCCTTTGGCAGACTTAAAGGAAAACATATAGTCTCAGAGAGCACAGTAATTTGCCCTAATAGAAAGTGTTCTTATTAGAAATAAAGGTAACATTTGACTACCTCACAATTTCAAACTACAAGGACAACAATGAATAGGTATTATCATAGGGCCTCATGACTTAAAAGCTCTACCCTACTATTGTCTGTCCCAGAATAAAGTGAGAGTGTTTCATCAAAATGAGTTCCAGTCTCTAAACTAGAAACTCTTAAAATACTAAAGTAGGTAATTTTATACCTGAAAATATAGTTAAATTTTAGTCCTTTTTGGGTACTTACTCAATTCAGGGCCTAATTTATCTTTCCCTTCTCTCCTTCTATCCTTCCCTCCTTCCTTCCAACTTCCATCTGTCCCCTTTCCTTCCTCTTTCTTTCTTTCTTTCTTTCTTTCTTTCTTTCTTTCTTTCTTTCTTTCTTTCTTTCTTTCTTTCTTTCTTTCTTCTCTTTTGTTCTCCCTCTCACTCAGTCCATCTCCCTCTCTCTCGTTTCTTCTTTCTTTCAATGTGTGTACAGCTTAGTTTGAAAATAAAAGTTGTTTTAAAGTCTTTGGGTATAAATAAACTAAATAACTTAATGAACATAACAATATTTTAAAGGTTATATATACTGGAAAATAAGGACAAAATTAAAATCTTCCTATTTTCTCTCTCTTCTGTGTTCTTTCTTGTATAACTCCGAAAGAAACTATATTCTATACATTATTTATTTTGCTGGGAGAAATAGCATGTTAGAGTCCCCTTGGCATAGACTGTTTAGAAAAGGTGGTAAGGGCTAAAATAAGCACTGTTCTCCATAAAGTAGAATTCCTAAAAGGTTATAAAAACATAAGAATATATACATTCTATTATAGATGTAGAAAGAAATGAAGTAAAAAAGGAACTGGCCCTTAAAGCTTACAGAAAATGTTCAACTCACAAAAGTCAAATGAATATTTCTTATAAAGTTTAAATAATATAATTATCAACTAAAAATCAATCATAAAATATCCTACATTTTATATCCTATTATACTCTGACAATGCTTTTCCATATGTTTTGATCTAATTCTGTCCTTATAAATAACCTTGTGAGATTTGGTTGAGGAGTTACTAATTTTCTCTCTTATTCTCAGTGGCAGCCCCAAATCCTCACTGAGTTGATTAAATATGCATAAATTCATTTTTATTCCCTGACTGATTCCAGAGTCAACATGTTAATATTACTCAAGAAGTTATCTTTCTTAAACTAAGGCTTCTCTGATACAGAGAGAATATTTATAAGGTAATATATAAAGTGTTCTTATGATGGAGAGCCCAGGTGTTATAAAGAAAGCATATTTCACATTTATTACATAATTTTAATTATTGTGGAAGAAATGTTTCAACCAGATACAGAGGAACTTTGCCTATAAAATAGTTAGATATACTTTTATTAAAATGCATTTTCTCTGAAAATACCTTTTACGTATTCTAAGATTTAACTTTTGTTCATGAGTTAAGATTCAAAGTCTCTTACAGACGCAGGAAGAGTTTGCCTCATATTTTATGAACATGCAAAAGAGTACATCAGAGATTAAGATTTTGTGTTGTACAAGGCCTGGGATGGAAGTCAGATGTAAAAAATTTCACAAACAAATTTGAGCTCAGAATAAGTAAATGGAGTTAGTCCAGGTCAAAGAATGTGCTATGAGAAGATGAAGAAGGTGGCAATGTTATAAGGAGCAAATTCTCTTCTTTCTAAGAAAAAGGTTACAAAAAAAAAAGACAAAGTTGAAAAAGTCTAGTAGATATCTTCATATACCCCCATGAGACTTATTAAACTTACATAAATTTATCCATCATGGATTGTCATTGTTTGAGAGTATGTTTTTGCAGAATTTTTTGTTCCATGCAAATATGCATTAATACATATTGCATAAACTAATGTATGTATCCATGCCTACGTCTTTATCTGTCTGCTCTATCATTGGCATACCTGGAATAACGATATCCAACAAAAACAAATAATGTGTGCCACAAGTAAAAGGCATGTCTATAACATCCTTAATGGAAACACCATGTTAATTTCATCAGCCATTCACATATATTCTAAAAACATGTGAAAAGCAGTTTTGCACATTTTTATTCTCCTGATAACTAAGTGCCACCTGAAACACAAGTCAAAAAAATAGACATCAGTTTTAACAGTCACATACTGTTCTTTTGCAATATTTAACAAATTGGATTAAATTGGTTATTAGATAAACATTCTAGCTCCATTTTTGCATTATGAACAATGCTTACTAATTCTCTTTGTACACATGGCTTTGCCTGAGTGTGCATAAAATCTAGATATTCAAATCATGTGAAAAGAGGGATTTTTAGAGAAATAATAATAAAGCTTGGGCACAGATAACTTGACATGTTCTTATGTTCTCATCCAGCTTCCCTTCCCCTTCAGGTATTGCAGGCAAAGGCATACACAGGAGACAATGGTAGACAATGGAATATGTAACCAGGCAACTTTGAACTTTAAGCCTAGTAATGTTCTCTAGTGAGAAAGACTTGACTGTGTGGAAATACAGTTTTATTTATGCGAAAGAAAGAAATAAAAGAAAGTATTTTCCTGAAGGCTAGAGAGCCCTTCTTAGAGCCACAGATATAACCCCATTTCTTTGGAGCTGTGGTAAATAAGCATGTTTGTATATACATACACTGGTATAGCAAGAATGCAAAACTTCCCCCCCAACTGCTACCCCCAACCCCAACAAACCCCATGCTCTGCCAAAGCCTCTCTCTTGACCTCCTGAGAAAGCAATTTGCTGGCTTGGCAGATGTGTGAAAGGTAGAACTACATGGATTATAGCATGCAGGAAATCTACTTAAAAGATTTCATTTTTCTAAATACAAAATTTTATGAATTCCATAATAGGTAAAAGAAGAAAGTTGTTAACAAAACAAAACAACTATTTGGCCATTTTATCATTCTGCAAAATCATATAACTAATTTTCAGAAATTACTTTGCTTTCACAATAGAAAACATTTTGTGACTATAGCAAAGTTGTCACTCATATGGACATGAACAAGTGAAAATTTAAGTCATACACCTGTTTTTGTAGAGCTTGACCCAAATTTGTTTTACCTTGTTCAGAAATAAGAAAACACAGGCATTAAAAGGTGGTATATGAATGTACCATAGTAGTCAAGGTAAAGAGCTAATCTGTATCAAAAGACTTAAAATTTTCCATTTCAATTTCCAGAGGAAAATTCTAGGATAATTGATAGACTGTCTAGGTTCAAAGAGAGATCAACTCTATAAAAATCTTTCATGATGCCAGCAGGGGGAAAGGGGGAAATGGGAAGGAAGAAAACTAACTGCCACGACAAAAGGGTGTTGTACAAATGGAGAATGATGAGGCCGGAGAGACTGCCCACACACCAAAATGTTCACAGTGGCTGTGCGCTGTTTGTGCAGTCACAGTGATAGTTTTAAAGTTTAATTTTATATTAAATTTAATTAAATTAGGCAAAAATGCACAAACTATCCAAAAGTTATATAGTACAACCTAGTGCATATTTTAAATCGTAATTATGCTTGTAAAAAAGATAATTGCAATAAGGGATAGTAAAAAATAATCTTTCTTATACATTAATATGCAGAAATATTAAGTGATAGTAAAGAGAATAAAACAGCATTTTAGAATATCTATTCTGTAAGACCAGGCATACTCTAATACATGGAGTAAAAGGTTATCTTCATATGAAAAACCCTAGTCCACATTGCTACAGATTCAAGACGGATTCATCACAAAGACAAACAAAAAATGAATAGCATTTGCTTTATTAAAATGTTTAAATATTATTATTTTATGATATATATTTATATATTTTTATAAATGTTAATAAAATATGATATTCAAAAATTCTAAGTAGTTATGATTTTCTGGTTATATATCATCTAAATATCCTTTTTAGTTCTTTGTGCTCTCATTTCATTAGTTATCTATATGACTTTTTCTCTCATTGGATGGAATAGACCCTCTGAAATAATATTAGGTGTAATAGAGGCATTTTTTTAATAGGAGCAAAATTTATAGCGTTAGTGACTATTTTTGAAATAGATAGGATGATAAAGAAATGCTTGTATGTTTGTATAAAAATACTAGTAGCTTTTTTTATTGAATCAAATTATATTTCATGCTATTAAGAGGATTATATACATTTTTTATATATTGATACATAAACTGTGGTTATAGATTTCTTAACAGTAATAGAAATAGTTGCACTGATACGAGCTAGCCATTATTTCTTAGTTTAAACTCTCTATATATACAGGTGTTCTTCTTTAGTATACCGCTTTATTCCTTTCAGCAATATAGTTGAACTTGTTAGAACATTTAGTGTCTTTGTTATACTACCTTTAAGATGAGATGGACCTTCCTTTTGTGAGACTTACTTGGGCAATTTGTCTTCATGTCTTTGCCTTTGCTCTGGAGCTCTCTCCTGGCATTGCTGCAGCAGGGCTGCTCATTGGTCCTGCTGCTCTGCGTCCAGGAAACTGCAGGCTCCCTTCCTGGGAGCTCAAAGGGCTGGTCGGCTTTAGAGGGCAAAACATATGGAGTCCATCTAAGGATGTGTTTACCACCCTAACAATGCTAATTGCCAGAGAATTTCTGTAGAGAGGTAAATAATTTTTTACAGTCCTCTAAACAATTCTTTTTTTTTTCTTTTACTCATGTCCATGGTATTTTTTAACCAAAACTCATTGATACGAACATAACTATGCAACACTGTTAATATAGATTTGTATGTTTATAGGCCAACTTTCAGGCTTTCTAAATCCTTTTACTTCATTTAGTGTGGATGCCTTCCAAATAACATATCATTGCTACTTTAATTATAAATCATATAAATTAACCATCTACAAAACACATAGTTATAAAATATATGACTTAGACAAAGGTAATGCATTATTAATGACAGAGGAAAACTATAGCACTCTGATGAAAAGGTGGAGAATATTTTCAAGTTGTCTCTCTATTTTATTTTACCCAATCTCCTGCTTATATAAAACACACCCACACTCACAAACACTATTTTTTCTGACTATAAATAATTTAATCCTCTGCTGCTGAATGACTGGAGGAAACTTGCAAACACAATGATTAAACCTAATGCAGGCTTATGATCATGAATTGTGAATTCACCTTAACGCCTCCAGGCAGCTACATTGTAAGTCCCTAGGCTACTAACAATTGTATGTTCTTTTCTTCTTTAGCTGACTACTTTTTCTAATTCCTTTTTTTCTATCCTTCAAGCCCATTATCTCCTCTTCCAAGTTCATTCTCTGATGTTAGCCTTTGCTGCTTCTTTCATTTGAAACATAGTTGAAGCCAGGCTAAGAGAAATCAGATTCCTCCCTTGACATCCACCCATCCATCATGTGGCCACATGATCATCTCTCATGGATTCCTGCAAAGTCCTTCCTACCTCCTCACTCCTCTGCTGTGTCCTCTCGAGTTGGCAGATGGATTATGGGTGAGACATGGTTTACTTTAAGTGCATCAGCTGGTATGTTAGGGGACGAACCTAGTTACTATCTCAAAACAGACACAATAGAGGGGGTAGCTCCCAGGAAGGTTCAGATCTGTGACTAACGCATGGTAGTAACTATTGGGATTGCAGCTCACAGTGGGTCCAAGGATTGAGTAGTCACTACAAACAGGAGAGTAGAAGAGCAGAGCAGATGCCTGCAGGTGAGGTGAAAGAAGCAAGCATGCACACGCCTTTTCCTTTAAGACCTTTGTCCTTGGGAGTCTCTTTTGACTCCTTCTCTCCTCAGTGAGATTTTGACAGCTTTTAATCAGTGGCTCAGGAACTGTAAAAGCTCCAGATGTGTTCAGGCTCCTAATATTATGACACGTGAGCATATGCCTAACCTATATGTCTTCCTGAGCTATCCAGTATCCATAAATCAAAGTCCTAAATTTACATGAACTGTGTAGCAGATAGAGAAAATGTACTCCCTATTTTTATATACCCAAATGATAAACCAGCTGAAAACACTGGCCTTCTCCTGAAGTAAGGAAATAGGTATGTTGGGGGAAAAAAAAAAAAATATATATATATATATATATATATACTTTATTACAAATGGCTTTAACAAAGGAATTTATTCTTAAGGTGGTATCTCATTCAGATTTTGTTTCTACATATCTTTCTACAAAAGCATAAAAGCATTTTAAATCTACCAATGCCAATAGCTTTGTTCTAAACTGAACCAACTACTAGACAGATTGCCATGAATTTCAAATATGATTAATATTGCCTTCATAAAATTGTATCACTGTAATTCACCACATGGTATATTTAAACTCTTGTGATCCAAATTGCTTTTTTTATATGACATTATCAAGATGAGGCTGGCTTTGAAAAAATTATAACTTAATTCTTTTTAGCCACAGTTAATGACAGAAAAGAAAGGAAATAGAGGCATTGATCATGTTTTAATTGGTTGGCACATTTCTTTTGATCACTATTTCTCAAGGTGATGAAAACGCCCTTTCATTTTTGCTGATCTGTCAATATACTTTTTGAATGCTGTAAATTGCTCAAAGGAATTTGACATATAAGAAGATGATGAAAAATTATCTTTCATCTAGCTGTAATGTTCTTACCATTCTGAAGAACCAAGCATTGAAAAAGTGTATTTAAATACCTAAGTCTGGAATCTACATTACAGTAACCTCTGAGACAGAAATACTTTTTGGGCAAGAGGGCTATGGAAATTCTACAGTATTTTTATCTTCTGTTTTCGGTCTCTCTCTCTCTCTCTCTCTCTCTCTCTCTCTCTCTCTCTCCCTCCCTCCCTCCCTCCCTCCCTCCCTTTCTCTCCCTCCCTCTCTCTCCCTTCCTTCGTCCCTCCCTTGCTCCTTCTCTTTGTCTTGTCTCTTTCTTCCATTCCTCACTTATCACAACTTACATTTTCTTGGTACTTTAAAAAAATCTCCACATACATACATTCTACCTAAGAACACTTTCAAATGTACCTGCAATGTTCTGATGGCTCAGGGAACCTCTCTTGACTCTTCATTTTATCATGTCTCTCTTTGAACATTACTAGGGTTGGTGCCCAACCTTGAGATTTGTCTCTTTAGATTTATGGCTGGGTTGCATGCCCTGCCAGAATTTGGTTTTCCTTTCAATCCTTCATTTAGTTTCATGGATTAATTTTGGTTCCACGATCTGAAGCCTGTCCTTCCCTAGTACTTTAAAGAAGTGAGTGTGGCCTGGCTGGTGTTGTGGCTCAGTGGTGGAGCATTGACCTGTGAACCAGAAGGTCATGGTTTGATTCCACATGCCAAGGTTACGGGCTCGATCCCCAGTAGAGGATGTGTGGGAAGCAACCAATCAATGATTCTATCTCATCATTGATGTTTCTATCTCTCTCCCCCTCTCCCTCCCTCTCTGAAATCAATAAAAATATACTAAAAAAATAATAATAAATAAAAAAGTGAGTGTGGAAAAAGATGAAAATAAATAAATAAGCAAACAAACAACGTATAACTTCTTTCTTGGTATATTGGTATAGAAAAGAAAGTAGAGATCTGATTGTAGAAGACCTTGATTGCCAAAATATGTGTAACCAAAGGAGTTTTTGTGATTAGGGCAGTAAAATGTTGAAAGTGATATTCCCTAAAGTTTAATTTGACTCGGGGATGCAAAAGGGATTAAAGAAAGGTGACAAGGACAGAGCCCAGTAGGAGGCAGTGTGACGTGGAAGTGGGCTCCAGAGCCAAGTGGTATCAGGAAGATGGAATTTCCCTTATTTTATTTGAGAAAACACACTGAATACCCAAGCCCAGCACATAAAAAAATATCTGCTCATGATTTAAAAGTAACATTGGATTCTCCTCTAGTTCATTTGTTTCTGCTTACAGCTCTATATTTACAGGACAGTGCTGATTTTTTGAGACTTGCTTCCAAAGATTCAAGCATGTGTTTACAACTCCTTAAATTTTCCAGCTTTTCAGACCTATGACATGAATATATGTTTTGATAAACACATAGAAGTGAATAGTTTGGTCCCCCTTTGAAATTACTCTATGAAGTGCATAATATTAGAAAATAGCTTCTGTTGAAGACTTACACCGATGTTTCTTCCTTTGCCATAGGTTATATATCTGTTCTACCTTAAGTTTGCAAAACACTACAGATCAAAGGAAGCAATAAACTTGGTGGCAGAGTCTACATATAAAACACGGTCAGTTCTGTGTTCTGCATCTCTGCTCAAAGTGATAAAATAGGAAAAAAAATTGAACATAGGGAGAAAGGCCAATATTTTAGGTTTATATATAACCACCACGTCCATTGTACTTTGATAATAAATGCCTTACCAAGCAAAAACATATTTTGTTTGCTTACATATTGTGAGAGGATAGAGAATAGTAAGGCAAAGATTAAATAAATATTTTCATTAGTAAATATATTTTAAAATTATAATAGCTCAGTACAGAAATATTATATTATTTTCCACATGTGAGCTATAGTTGCAGACTTGTGCCTCCTTTTCTTTTCTTTTCTTTTCTTTCCTCTTCTTTTCTTTTCTTTCTTTCTTTTCTTCTCTCTCTCTCTCTCTCTTTTTTTTTTTTGGTAGAACTATTTTACAACGAAATGTGTTCTTTATCTCTGAATTATCCCCCCATATGTCTTTTCTGCAAAATAGGAAGAAAAAAATCATTATGTATCTTATATTGTTTAAACATCACCAACATATATGTTTTGACAGTCCCTATCCACAGATATTAACTTGTGGGGGAGGAACACAAATATTTTCTTCCCCAAGACTGTCGACTGGTTCTCTTTAGGCCCTTATCATGTATGGGTATGTGTACATAGAACCATATTTCAAGTAGTTTTTCTAAGTGCATGATTATATACCATATACAGTTTTAACCTACACATTAAACTTTAATTACTAAAAAATTTCATAGCCTAAGTAAGGGAGATTAGAAAAAAATTACATTTGATTTAAATAAAACAAAATGACATTTTAGCAACATAATTATTTTTAAAAGTAAGCTAATGGAGTTTACCTTATTAAAGCTTTTAAATGAGAAAATATCTCCATGCTTGGATTTCATGTGAAAATATTAACTATTCAAAATTGGTAACACACATTTTGTAATTTGGAAAAATGTTTCTACAATAAATAGATGTTACAGGGCTAACAGGATTGGATCTCCTCCCTCAGTCTATGTAATTGCGTATAGCAGATGAAAAGATGGAAGGAGATTATTATTAAGTTTAATAAAATAAAAACAATAATTAAATTATTATTTTTTTATTATTAGTTAAGGTATTACAAATGTGTCCTCATCCCCCCTATTAACCCCCAACCTCCCCCCCACACACAAACTCATGCTCCCACCCCCCCGTTGTCCATGTCCATTGGTTTGGCTTATATACATGTATACAAGTCCTTCTGTTGATCTCTTCCCCTTACCCCCGCCCTCCCCTACTTTCCTTCTGGGGATTGATAGCCTGATTGCTGTTTCTCAGTCTTTGGGTCTGTCCCTTTTCATCAGTCTATGTTGTTCTCTATAATCCACAAATGAGTGAGATCATGTGGTATTTATCTTTCTCTGACTGGATTATTTCACTTAGCATAATGCTCTCCAGTTCCATCCATGCTGTTGCAAAAGGCAAGAGTTCCTTTTTTTTTACCGCAGCATAGTATTCCATTGTGTATATGTACCACAGTTTTCTAATCCACTCATCTGCTGATGGGCACTTAGGCTGTTTCCAAATCTTAGCTATGGTGAATTGTGCTGCTATGAACATAGGGGTGCATATATCCTTTCTGATTGGTGTTTCTGATTTCTTGGGATATATTCCTAGTAGTGGGATCACTGGGTCAAATGGGAGTTCCATTTTTAGTCTTCTGAGGTAGCTCCATACTGTTCTCCACAGTGGCTGCACCAGTCTGCATTCCCACCAGCAGTGCAAAAGGGTTCCTTTTTCTCCACATCCTCTCCAACACTTGTTGTTTGTTGATTTGTTGATGATAGCCATTCTGACAGGTATGAGATGATAACGCATTGTCGTTTTGATTTGCATCTCTCGTATAATTAGTGACTTTGAGCAGGTTTTCATATGTCTTTCGGCCTTCTGTATGTCCTCTTTCGAAAAGTGTCTATCTAGGTCCGTTGCCCATTTTTTTTATTGGATTGTTTATCTTCCTTTTGTTAAGTTTCATGAGATCCCTGTAAATGTTGGAAATTAAACCCTTATCGGTGGTATCATTGGCAAATATGTTCTCCCATGTAGTGGGTCTTCTTGTTGTTTTGTTGATGGTTTCCTTTGCTGTGCAAAAGCTTTTTATTTTGATGTAGTCCCATTTGTTTATTTTCTCTTTAGTTTCCATTGCCCTAGGAGCATTATCAGAGAAGAAATTTCTTCGGCATATGTTTGCAATTTCGCTGCCTGTGGATTCCTCTAGTATTTTTATGGTTGCCAGTCTTACGTTTAAGACTTTTATCCATTTTGAGTTTATTTTTGTGTATGGTGTGAGTTGGTGATCTAGTTTCATTCTTTTGCATGTATCTGTCCAATTTTCCCAAAACCATTTATTGAAAAGACTGTCTTGACTCCATTGTATGCTCTTGCCTCCTTTGTCAAATATTAATTGGGCATAGTGGTTTGGGTCGATATCTGGGGTCTCTATTCTATTCCATTGATCTATATGCCTGTTCTTGTGCCAGTACCAAGCTGTTTTAAGAACAGTGGCTTTGTAATACAGTTTGATATCTAGTATTGAGATCCCACCTACTTTGTTCTTTCTCAGGATTGCTGCAGCTATTCAGGGTCTTTTTTTATTCCAGATGAATTTTTGGAACGTTCGTTCTAGATTTGTGAAATATGCCGTTGGTAATTTAATGGGGATTGCATTGAATCTATAAATTGCTTTGGGTAGTATGGACATTTTGATGATGTTGATTCTACCAATCCATGAACACGGTATATTCTTCCATCTGTTTATGTCTTCCTCTATCTCTTTTTTCAGTGTCCTGTAGTTTTCAGCATATAAGTCTTTTACCTTCTTAGTTAAGTTTATTCCTAGGTATTTTAATTTTTTTGGTGCAATGGTAAATGGGATTGCTTCTGTAGTTTCACTTTCTGTAAGTTCACTATTGGTGTAAAGAAATGCCATGGATTTCTTAGCATTAATTTTGTATCCTGCTACATTGCCGAATTCATTTATTAAGTCTAATAATTTTTTGATGGAGTCTTTAGGGTTCTGTATGTACAGTATCATATCATCTGCAAATAAGGACAGTTTTACTTCTTCTTTTCCAATCTGGATGCCTTTTATTTCTTCTTCGTGTCTGATCGCAATGGCTAGTACTTCCAGTACTATGTTGAACAGGAGTGGAGAGAGGGGGCATCCCTGTCTTGTTCCTGTTTTTAGGGGGAATGGTTTTAGTTTTTGCCCATTGATTATGATGTTGGCTGTGGGTTTGTCATATATGGCTTTTATTATGTTGAGGTATGATCCCTCAATTCCTATCTTGCTGAGAGTTTTTATCAAGAAAGGGTGTTGGATTTTGTCAAATGCTTTTTCCACATCAATTGATATGACTATGTGGTTTTTTTCTCTCAATTTGTTTATGTGATGTATCACGTTTATTGATTTGTGGATATTGTACCATCCTTGCATCCCTGGGATAAATCCTACTTGGTCATGGTGTATGATCTTTTTGATGTACTGCTGGATCCGATTTGCTAGGATTTTGTTGAGGATTTTGGCATCTATGTTCATGAGGGATATTGGCCTGTAATTCTCTTTCATTGTGTTGTCTTTACCTGGTTTTGGTATTAGGGTGATGTTGGATTCATAGAATGAGCTGGGAAGTGCTCCTTCCTCTTGGATCTTTTGACATAGTCTGAGGAGGATAGGTTTTAGGTCTTCCTTGAATGTTTGGTAAAACTCCCCTGTGAAGCCATCTGGCCCCGGGCTTTTGTTTGCTGGAAGCTTTTTGATTACTGCTTCAATTTCCTCCATAGTTATTGGCCTATTGAGATTTTTAGATTCTTCCTGGTTAAGTTTTGGAAGGTTGTATTTATCTAGGAATATGTCCATTTCCTCCAGGTTGTCTAGTGTGTGGGAGTAGAGTTGTTCATAGTATTTTCTAACAATCCTTTGTATTTCTATGGGGTCTGTTGTTATTTCTCCTCTTTCATTTCTGATTTTGTTTATTTGGGTCCTCTCTCTTTGTTTCTTGGTGAGCCTGGCTAGAGGTGTATCAATCTTACTACACTTGATCTTAGCCAAAAGGCCGAGAAGCGATGAGGTGTATCAATCTTGTTTATCCTTTCAAAGAACCAGCTCTTGGTTTTGTTGATCTTTTGTATTGTTTTTTTTGGTCTCTATGTCGTTTACCTCCGCTCTGATCTTTGTTATTTCCTCCCTTCTGCTTACAGTGGGCTTTTTTTGTTGCTCTCTTTCTAATTCTTCGAGTTGTAGAGTTAGGTCATTTATTCTCATTGTTTCTTGTTTCTTGCAGTAGGCTTGTAGAGCTATGAACTTCCCTCTCAAGACTGCTTTTGCTGTGTCCCATAGGTTTTGGATTGTTGTGTTTTCATTGTCATTTGTTGCCATGATGTTTTTTATTTCTTCTTTGATCTCACTGGTGACCCAGTCGTTGTTTAATAGCATGCTTTTTAGTCTCCATGTGTTTGATTTTTTTGGATTGTTTTTGTTGTAGTTGATTTCCAGTTTTATGCCTTTGTGGTCTGAGAAGATACTTGATATGATTTCAATTTTCTTGAATTTGAAGAGACTTTGTCTGTGACCCAATATATGGTCTATCTTTGAAGATGACAAATGTGCACCTGAGGAGAATGTATATTCTGTGGCCTTGGGGTGAAATGTTCTGAAGATGTCAATTAATTCCATCTGATCTAGTGAGTCATTTAGGATTGATGTTTCTTTGCTGAGTTTCTGTTTAGAGGATTTGTCCAGTGGAGATAATGGGGTGTTAAGGTCCCCTACTATGATTGTATTACTGTCAATCTCTCCCTTGATCTTCTCCAGAAGATTTCTTACGTATTTGGGTGCTCCTATATTGGGTGCATATATATTTACCAGAGTTATTTCTTCTTGTTGGACTGCTCCCTTTAGTATTATGAAGTGGCCTTCTTGATCTCTTTTTATGTCCTTCACTTTGAGATCTAATTTGTCAGATATAAGTATTGCTGCCCCGGCTTTTTTTTCACTTCCATTGGCCTGAAAAACCTTTTTCCATCCCTTCACCATCAGTCTGTGTGCGTCTTTTTTTCTGAGGTGGGTTTCCTGTAGACAGCAGATATATGGGTCATGTTTTCTTATCCACTCATTTACCCTATGCCTTTTGACTGGGGAATTTAATCCATTTACATTTAAAGTTATTATTGATAGAAACTTGTTAGTTGCCATTTTTGTTCTTTACCGCTGCGTTCCTTCTTTGTTTCCTGTTTTTTTCTATTTACAGCAGACCCTTTAGCATTTCTTGCATTGCTGGTTTGGTTGTAATAAACTCCCGTAGACCGTTTTTGTCTGTGAAGCTCCTGATTTGACCCTCAATTTTGATTGATAGCCTCGCTGGGTATAGTATTCTTGGATTCAGACCCTTCCTTTGCATGACTTTGTATATTTCATTCCATTCCCTTCTTGCCTGATGTGTTTCTGTTGAGAAATCGGTCGCTAGTCTGATGGGGGATCCTTTGTAGGTAACTTTCTGTCTCTCTCTGGCTGCTTTTAAGATTCTTGCTTTGTCGTTGGTGTTTGCCAATTTAATTATTATGTGCCTTGGTGTCGGTCTTTTCGGGTTCATTTTGTTTGGGACTCTGTGAGCTTCTTGGATTTGTGTGAGTTTTTTCCTCCCTATATCAGGGAAATTTTCTGTTACTATTTTTTCAAACAGGTTTTCTATTCCTTGCTCAGTTTCCTCTCCTTCTGGCACCCCTATTATTCGGATGTTGTTTCGTTTAGCATTGTCCCAGAGTTCTCTTAGGCTCTCTTCCTGCTTTTTAATTTTTTTTCTAGAAGCTGTTCTGTTTGGGTATTTTTTTCTACCTTGTCTTCTAGCTCGCTGATGCGGTCCTCTGCTTCTTCTAGTCTACTGTTGATGCTTTCTATTGAGTTCTTTATGGCAGTGATGTCGTTTTTCATTTCTTCTTGGTTTCTCTTCATTTCCTCTTGGTTCTTCTTCATTTCCTCTTGGTTCCTACACATATTGTTGAATTGGTCTTCCATTCTTTTCATCCACCTTATGGCCATTACTCTGAATTCTTTCTCTGACAGGTTGCTTACCTCCATTGCCTCCATTTCGTTTACTTCCTTTTCTGATGATGCCTGTTTTTCTTTCATATTTGGGTTGGTTCTTTGTTTCACCATGATTTCTCTTCTCAAGGTGTTTGGTTATGTAGTTCTCTCTCTGCTGCGCTGATTCAAAGGCACAAAATACAACACAACAAGGCACAACGTACAAGGCACCGAACTAAATGCATTCACGATATTAATAACCCCAAATAAAGGTGATCCCCCAAGCGAAGAGAATTAGGGGATAAAGAAGAAAAAAGAGAAAAAAGATTAAAGAGAAAAATAAAAAACAAAAAGGAGTGCCAAAATGAGATTGGGAAAAGGCAGAGAAAAAAAAACAAAAAGACCAAAAAAACACACAAAAAAAACCAACAACAACAACAAAAAACATTAAGAGAATGAAATAGAGGTGGGGAAGAGGCTATTTGCATGGGGAGAGCGAGGGATTGGAAATTAGATATATAAGTAGGGTGAAATTTAGACAGTGGGTAGAAAGAAGGAATAGGTAAAATCCAAAGCAGGAATAGGGTAAGAGAAACAGGACAACAAAAGGGGAAAAGTGAGGAAGAGAGTTTTGGCTTAAGGGTAAATGTGAGATAGAGAGAAATGATGCTAAAGGAACGATGAAAATAGAGTGTAGAACACTAATCCCAAAATAAAATAAAGAAAAATAATAAAAAATAATAATAATAAAAAATAAAATGACACTTGAAAAAATGGTAAAAGGATAGCAATAATACTGGTTAAAAAATGTAGTAATTAGAAAGGTAAAATCAGGTGATGAAAAAAATAAAAAATAAAAATAAAATAAAATAGGTTCTTGATGAAATGGTGAAAAAAGAATTTAAAAAAAAATATATAAAAATATTCGGAAGTGAAGGTGCTTCAGATCTTCCACTCTTCTTTTTGGCACGCCTCAGTCCTGCCAGGCATTCAGGGGAGTGTTGAACTTCCCTGTGATACACTGTCCCTCCGTGCAGTAAACCACAGACCTGATTTTAAGGCAGGTTGTATTTGTTTACCAGACTGCCTTTATTTGTGATCGCAAAAGAGACAGTTCGTGGCTCTGCCTCTGGGTGGCAGTGTGTCTGGATTGACCTCCGAGGCTATAAGTCCTCTCTATCAGTAGGGTTTTGTTTTTGTTTTTCTCTATGGTATTTGGAACTGATTCGGGAAAGACCACTGCCCAGAGCTGGTTCCTTGCCACTGCCCGCTGTTTCCCAGGCTCCCCAAAAAGAACTTTCCCCTACAGGCTCTGCGAATGACCCCAACTGGGGAATCCCATGCACTGGGTTTAATAATCAAATGCACGGATCTAAAGGGAACTGTAACAAGAGCCTGATAGTTGTGTGAATTCGCAAGCCTCCACCTTCCAGGTCTGCGCACAGTCTCCGCGCGCCCACTCGCCCCTGGCACCAAGCAGCCAGCATATTGGCAAAGTCCAAGGCTGCTCCTTTACATCCGGTCCAGCTATGGGCTCATTTTTCGCATTCCCTTCTGCCAGCAGCCCTGTGGGGCCCCTTCCCCACTCGCGGGTCACGCTGGTCCCAATGGCTGCGGACTCTGTGGGGCGTAGATTCCGCCCCGCGTGCGCGAGCTCGGTCCTCCCTCCAACCCGAACTGCAAACTGCACCTTTAGGGGATGTCCAACCTTTCCGTGAGAAGAAGCAGTGCTCGCCTGAGTTCACGCAGTCACGCTGCTTGAGATCCCTTGTTTCCAGGTTAGTAGCTGGTCTCTGGATGCCAGCAACAGCTACCCAAGATGGCGCAGTCTCCGCTGCTGAGCTGGCGCACCAGGGGAGGCTTCAGCCGCAGTCTCCAACCGTCCTATTTTTTTCCTGGGGGTTCTCGGTCTTTCCTAGCTGCAAACAGTCTCTCAGCTGAAAATCCTCTGCCTATTCGGGCTGAATGTTACCCGTTTCAGCTGCTCACCCTTATCTGCTCCAGGACAAGGCACAGGACACGTCCGCTTATACCTCCGCCATTTTCCCTCCTTCAATTCAATTATTTTTAAACCATCCATCATATCTAGCTCACAGATCATATAAAAACAGGTTAAGTTTGCTGATGGCTGGTCTATTCCAGGACTTTCCAATAGAAATACAGTGTGAACCCCAGAGTGATTCATTTAGTGGTTCATTTTAATATTTCATTTAATTGGATAAATTCAAAATATTATTTCAGATCGTAATCAATATAAAAATATTAATTCAATATTTTACATTATTTTATTTTTATACTATGTTTTTATATCCCAGTGCATATTTTTTACTATTATCATCTTAATTTTGACTATGTACATTTTGAGTTCTCAATAGCCACATGAAGTTAGTGGCTACTGTCCTGGCCGGCATAGGTTAAATATAGGGTAAATCACTTGAAAAATCTTCAAAACAGAGCTCTAGATTTTTTCCTATAAATTTGATTCTCTCATTCTCCCTAGACCCTATAAGGCATGTTTTTCCAGTTGCTTAAGCCTCGGCATATATTCTTTTTTTTTTCCTTTTCATATTAATCCAAGTGAATCTGCCTCTAGATAGAAACACATGCCTAGTCTACCTCTATGCTTTCCCCAGGCCCCATCAGGCCATTATTACCACTCACCTCAGACCATCACAATGGCCATACTTCTAATTCTGTTAGCTTCAATCTTTTTCCACGGTCCTACTGTATCTAAATCTACACCATACCATGTCACTCATTTACTGTAAACTTGAAAATAGCTCTCATTGTTCTTAAAATCCAACATCCTTGTCAAGGCATACAAGGTTATGTATAATGTGAATTTTTCTCTCTGTCACTTGATTCATGCCATGAACTCATAAGAAGCCCAAAGAAATCTTGTAAATACAATCTGATTTAGTAAATATTGACAAACTTTTTCAATTTTTGCAGTGTGTGTTAGGAGAAGCTCTTATTTATCCATAAGTGAGGGACCTTTTTCATTTCTGGATTTCTACTGAGGACAAAGTGCTGGCATATGTGCATTTCATGGTATCATCTGAGAGCAGGCCCAGCAAGTGGAAAAACAACAAGAACATGGAATAATAATGACTAATCCACATTTTCTGAGAATGGGAGCAATTGAGGAAACATTTTTCAATACATTATTTAATAGTGTAGGCTCAATAAATGTCTCAGTGTCTAAAAATTGCTTATAAAGAACATCTGATTATCTATAGTCTTGTGTTTTTGTTTTTCCTAATCTTGATGCTACTTTGGTCTCAGAGACAATGCGACTAGATGTAATCCAAATAATTCTCCCTCCCCCTAAAGCAGTGATGGCAAACCTTTTGAGCTCGGCATGTCAACATTTTGAAAAACCCTAACTTAACTCTGGTGCCGTCTCACATATAGAAATTTTCTGATATTTGCAACCATAGTAAAACAAAGACTTATATTTCTGATATTTATTTTATATATTTAAATGCCATTTAACAAAGAAATATCAACCAAAAAAATGAGTTCGCGTGTCACCTCTGACACGCATGTCATAGGTTCGCCATCACTGCCCTAAAGTTCAGAATAGCATATTTGACAGGAGAGAAAGAAGTGAGTGAAATTATGTTTCACTTTATTGTATTATTGGATGACTAGTTTTACAAATAGTAAGTTCAGGGTATTTATCGTAAAAAGTGATATGGAGATGTAGTTACAATATTGTCATGGGGATGTAAAGTACAGCCTGGGGGAATAGTCAATAATATTGTAATATCTGTGTATGGTGCCAGGTGGGTAATGGAAATATCTTTGGGATCACTATGCAAAGTATATGATTGTTTAACCACTATGCTATCCCCTGAAACTAATACAAAATTATACTAAATATAAAATTTAATTGGAAAAATTAAAAACATGCATATGAAAATTGAGAAACAGTTTTAACCATTTACAGAAACATAAATATTTATGTAATGAAGTATATGTGTCACTAAAGAACTACAATGGAACTACAAAGAATATAACTTGGAGTATCTTACCCGTTTAAGATTTTGTTAGATCTCTCAGAGTTAGGGCAAAGGCAGAGTTTATTACTGTGTTACATAGCTAATTTAAATCAAAGTTTTCTGAGTCTTAACCATGAAGCTTGAAAAGCCAGTTAATAACAAGCTTCAGGTCTACTCAAGCTCCCCATGCCACAAGCATAATACATGTACTGCAAGGATGCGTGACCTTTGGTTAACCTTTTCCTAAATTTGTGGAAGTTATTGTACAAAACCATTTTACTATGATTTAATTTTAAAATGGCATCAAAATATATTTCAAATTTCAATATATAAGAGGATTTTGAAAAGAAAACCAGTTTTGAGATATAATATGAATAAATTATGGTATATTGTAGACTGCTCTTAGACTGTGGGGAAATTTAATTTATAAGAGAAAAATAATTATTTTCACTCAAATGTTTTAATCTAATATAATATCATATAATACAATTCCATTAGTGTTAACCTAGCTTGGCAAGTTTCCTGTTCTCAAAATAGCATCACCAAAGGGTTCCACCACACTATGCACTTGCTCTGCTTAATTATCATATAGTCCTATGTACTTGAATATTCAATCTGTTCTTATTACTTCAGTAATGATTCCTTTTTGGCAGTTATTTTACATGTTTCATTACTGCTTGCCATTTTGAAAATAACAGGAATAAGAAATTAATTCTATGTAGTAAAAGTGTGATACCCAAGAAAGTATGAGTGTAGAAAGATCACATATCAGTAACAGCAAGCAAATGTAAACAGAAAAAATAATTGTAAAGTTTAAGTTTTAAAGGTATTCTATTTGAAATTCAGGTAAGTCACAAGTTAATGTCACTATAGTTGTATGCTTATCTCACTGAGAAGGAAAAATTTGGCTCTGTAGACCATGATTGGCATGGTTACCAAATGTTTTGAAGATGAAGCAAATCTGTGGTGAGATTTAGGAAAGATCAATGAAGTTAGTAATTTCACAGGCTGAATATTTGCCAAAATATGTCCTCATTATTAGACTTCGACTATATCCTATACTTTTATTATATCATTCACTTTTATAGTGTTTTACAGTGTAAAATATGTCAACTTTTAGGGATCCCTGCGTGATTGGGCTTAAACCGGCAGTCAGACATCCCTCTCACAATCCGAGAGCACTGGCTCCTAACTACTCACCTGCCTGCCTGCCTGATTGCCCCTAACCACTCGCCTGCCTGCCTCATTGCCCCTAACCACTCACCTGCCTGCCTGATCACCCCTAACCGCTGCCCTGCCTGCCTGATTGTCCCTAACCACTCTGCCTGCCTGCTTGATCACCCCTAACCGCCTCTGCCTTGGACCCTGCTGCCGCGGCTTCATCTGGAAGAATGTCCAGAATGATGTCCAGAAGGTTGATTGGCTGTCCGGTCTAATTAGCATATTATACTTTTATTATTATAAGTACATTTTCAATTGAAAAGATGTGCTATGTTGTTTTTTCTTCATCTATTCATTTTTAAAATTGCTTTATCAAGATATAATTCACTACCATACAATTCATCCATTTAAAGTTTACAATTCAATGGGCTTTAGTATATTCAAATATATTTGACACCAATACCACAGTTAATATTAGAATATTTTATCACTTCAAAAACAAATCCTGTTCCCCTAGCTATCACCCTACTGTCTCCCCATCTTTCCCTCAGCCCAATAATCTATTTTATGTCTCTTTAAACATAAATTTTTATTCTAGACATTTCATATAAATGGAATCATATAGTATGTGAGCATCGGTGACCATCTTCTGCCTAGTTTCTCTCACTTAGCAAAAATTTTTCAAATTATTTATGTTGGGATGTATATTAGCACTTCATCTCTTTTTATGGCTGAATAATATTCCATTGTATGTATTTACTACATTATAATGATCTGTCATCAGTTGATGAATATTTGGATTGCTTCCATCTTTTAGCAAAAATTGTATGAGCAATGCTGCTATAAACATGTGTGTATGCATAAACATATATTTTAATTTTTAGTTTTTTATACTTAGAAGTGCAATTGCTGGTTCGTACGGTAACTTGATGTTTATTTATTTGAGAAACTTTCTGATTTTTTTCAAAGCAGTAATATAATTTTATATTTCCACTAACAGTGTGTGAGAGTTTCAGTTTCTCCACGTTCTTGTCACCACTTGTTATTTTCTGACTTTTTAAAATCGCTTCATCTTACGGGTATGAATTGGTGTCTCATTTTGATAGCTATTGATATAGTATACCTCTTTTTTTACTTCTTGGCAATTTGTATCTTGCTCTCAGAGAAATGTCTATCAGATATTCTGATCATTTTAAAACTTTGAGTTGTAATAATTATCGCTGCAAATCTCTTATCAGATATGTTTTCAAATATTTTCTCCCATTCTGTGGGTTGTATTGGCATTTTAATGATAGTGTCCTTTGTTAGATATATATATTTTTTAATTTTGATAAAGTCCAATGTATCTATTTTTCATTTTGTTCTCTGTGGTTTTGGTGTCATATCTAAGAATCTATTTCCAAATTCAAGGTCATGAAAATTTGCTTCTGTGTTTTCTTTCAACAGTTCATCATTTTACCTCATATTTAAGTTTTTGATCCATTTTGACTTCATTTTTATATATGGTGTGAGATAAGGATCAAAATTAATTATCTTGCATGTTACCACCCAGTTATCCCAGAACCATCATTGCAATACTGTTCTTTTCCATGGAGTGATCTTTACATCCTTATTGAAAGTCAGTTGAGTATAAATGGTTTTGTTTCTGTGGTCTGTATTTATTTGCTTTTTTATTTCATTTTTAGTGTAAATATCTCCCTACAGTTTTGCCTATATGTCTAATGAATCTATGTATCACTTTCTAATTATTTTTTGCCACAAACTCAAGTGTTTTTGAAATGCCCCCAGGCTTGAATTTCTCCACAATCTGTTGGAAACAAAGTCAGTTTGGGAAGAGATCAGGGGCTGTTTAACAGCCTACTTTTTTCAAAGGGTAAAATATATAACCACTGCTCTGAACTGGGCTAGGAGACAATAGCATACTTGTCTCTGAGTGGTACATGTTCTGTAGGAGTAAGATTTCATATACTTTAATGATAACTCCACACTAAAAAAAAAAAAAAAAGATTGCTAAGTTAAAGCAGCCAATCAGAAAAGACATACCTATTGTATGATTTCAATTATATAATATTCTATAACAGGAAAAAAATATATAGGATAGTAAAAGCATCATTGGTTCCCTTCCCGATATTTGAAGAGATGGAGGAAGGGAGGGATGTATACAGGGAGCATAGGAGATTTTTAGAATAAAGAAATTATTCTCTATTATATTATAACTAGAGGCCCAGTGCACAAAAATTTGTGCACTCGGTGGGGGGGGGGGTGTCCCTCAGCCCAGCCTGTGCCCTCTCACAATCTGGGACCCCTCGGGGGATGTCCTCCTGTTGGCTTAGGCCCGCTCCCCAGGGATTGGGCCTAAGCTGGCAGACATCCCTCTGGCAGCCCAGGAGCCCTCAGGGGATGTTCACTTGCCAGCGGGGAGCAGGTCTAAGCTGTAGCCGGACATCCTTAGTGCTGCTGAGGAGGCAGGAGAGTCTCCCGCCATCACCGCTGTACTGGCAGCCGTCAGCCTGGCTTGTGGCTGAGCAGAGCTCCCCTGTGGGAGCGCACTGACCACCAGGGGGCAGCTCCTGCATTGAGCGTCTGCCTCTGGTGGTCAGTGTGTGTCATAGTGACCAGTCATTCCCAGTCATTCTGTTATTAGGGTCAATTTGCTTATTACCCTTTTATTATATAAGATAGAGGCCTGGTACATGGGTGGGGGACAGCTGGTTTGCCCTGAAGGGTGTCCCGGATCAGGGTGGGGGTCCCGCTGGGTTGCCTGTTCAGCCAGGGTGAGGGGCTAAGGGCCATTATCAGGCTGGCAACAGCTCCTTCAGGGTGGGGGGCCCTACTGGGGTGCCTGGCCAGCCTGGGTTTTGAGGCTGGCCACGCCCACAGGCTGGAAGCAGGTATCTGGGATTTATTTAACTTCTATAATTGAAACTTTGTAGCCTTGAGTGGAGCTCAGGGCCGTCCAGGGAAGGCGGGAAGCTTAGCTTCCTCAATCGCCCAGGGCAACGCAAGCCTCCTGCTGGCTCCAGTTCTGTGGCTACAGCCATCTTTGTGATGGAATGACAGAGTGAGGAGTGATGGTTAATTTGCATATTACTCTTTTATTAGATAGGATGGTAGTTTTATTATCTTATGCTTTTGTCAAAATGAATAGAACTGCACAACAGAAAGAGTGGACCCTAATGTCAACTGTGGACTTTTATTAGTAATGCATCAGTATTGGTTTATCAATTGCAGAAAAATTTACCACACTAATGCCCAATGTTAATAATAAGGAAAATTGTATGTTGGGATGTGAGGTAGAGAGAGTATATGTTAATTATCTGCACTCACTGTACAGTTTCTCTATAAACCTAACACTGCTCTAAAAAATAAAATATATTAAAACTTGAAAAAAAAGCATGTTTTTTAAAAATCCAAGAGATGAGAAAGTAATCAAACAGGATTGCCAAAGAGCCTTAAAGCCCTAAGGCACAGCCTTCTTACCTGATCTTTATGTTTACTTTTTTTTTCTTTTTTTTTTATTGCTTAAAGTATTACAAAGGGTATTACATATGTATCCATTTTATCCCCCCGCCCTAGACAGTCCCCTAGCCTCCCCTATCACCCAGTGTCTTATGTCCATTGGTTATGCTTATATGCATGCATACAAGTCCTTTAGTTGATCTCTTACCCCCCTACCTCCTGCCCCCCAACCCTCCCCGGCCTTCCCGCTGCAGTTTGACAATCTGTTTGAGGCAGCTCTGCCTCTGTATCTATTATTGTTCAAAAGTTTATAATGGTCTCTATTGTCCATGAATGAGTGAGATCATGTGGTATTTTTCCTTTATTGACTGGCTTATTTCACTTAGCATAATGCTCTCCAGTTCCATCCATGACGTTGCAAATGGTAAGAGTTCCTTCCTTTTTACAGCAGCATAGTATTCCATCGTGTAGATGTACCACAGTTTTCTAATCCATTCATCTACTGATGGGCACTTAGGCTGTTTCCAGATCTTAGCTATGGTGAATTGTGCTGCTATGAACATAGGGGTGCATATATCCTTTCTGATTGGTGTTTCTGGTTTCTTGGGATATATTCCTAGAAGTGGGATCACAGGGTCAAATGGGAGTTCCATTTTCAGTTTTTTAAGGAAACTCCATACTGTCTTCCATAGTGGCTGCACCAGTCTGCATTCCCACCAGCAGTGCACAAGTGTTCCTTTTTCTCCACATCCTCTCCAGCACTTGTCGTTTGTTGATTTGTTGATGATAGCCAGTCTGACAGGTGTGAGATGGTACCTCATTGCTGTTTTGATTTGCATCTCTCGGATGATTAGTGACTTTGAGCATGTTTTCATATGTCTCTTGGCTTTCTGAATGTCCTCTTTTGAAAGGTGTCTATTTAGGTCCTTTGCCCATTTTTTGATTGGATTGTTTATCTTCCTTTTGTTAAGTTGTATGAGTTCCCTATAAATTTTGGAGATTAGGCCCTTATCAGATATGTCATTGGCAAATATGTTTTCCCACACAGTGGGTTTTCTCGTTGTTTTGTTGATGGTTTCTTTTGCTGTGCAGAAGCTTTTTATTTTGATGTAGTCCCATTTGTTCATTTTTTCTTTAGTTTCAAGTGCCCTAGGAGCTGTATCAGTGAAGAAATTGCTTCGGCATATGTCTGAGATTTTCTTGCCTTTGGATTCTTCTAGAATTTTTATGGTATCCTGTCGTACATTTAAGTCCTTTATCCATTTTGAGTTTATTTTTGTGTATGGTGTAAGTTGGTGGTCTAGTTTCATTTTCTTGCATATATCTGTCCAATTTTCCCAACACCATTTATTGAAGAGACTATCTTGGCTCCATTGTATGTTCTTGCCTCCTTTGTCAAATATTAATTGAGCATATTGGTTCGGGCCGATTTCTGGGCTCTCTATTCTATTCCATTGATCTATATGCCTATTCTTGTGCCAGTACCAGGCAGTTTTGAGAACAGTGGCTTTGTAATACAACTTGATATCTGGTATTGAGATCCCACTTACTTTGTTCTTTTTCAGGATTGCTGCAGCTATTCGGGGTCTTTTTTTATTCCAGATGAATTTTTGGAAAGTTCGTTCTAGATCTCTGAAGTATGCTGTTGGTACTTTAATGGGAAGTGCGTTGAATTTATAGATTGCTTTGGGTAGTATGGACATTTTAATGATGTTGATTCTACCAATCCATGAACACGGTATGTTCTTCCATCTGTTTATGTCTTCCTCTATGTCTTTTTTCAACGTCCTGTAGTTTTCTGAGTAGAGGTCTTTTACCTCTTTAGTTAAGTTTATTCCTAGGTAGCTTAGTTTTTTTGGTGCAATGGTAAACGGGATTGTTTTTGTAATCTCTCTTTCTGAAAGTTCACTATTGGTGTATAGAAATACCTCAGATTTCTTGGGGTTAATTTTGTATCCTGCTACATTGCCAAATTCATGTATTAAGTCTAGTAGCTTTTTGATGGAATCTCTAGGGTTTTGTATGTATAATATCATGTCGTCTGCAAATAAGGACAGTTTTACTTCCTCTTTTCCAATTTGGATGCCTTTTATTTCTTCTTGCCGAATTGCAATGGCTAACACTTCCAGTACTATGTTGAACAGGAGTGGTGAGAGGGGGCATCCCTGTCTTGTTCCTGTTCTTAGGGGAAATGGTGTTAGTTTTTGTCCGTTGAGTATGATGTTGGCTGTGGGCCTGTCATATATGGCTTTTATTATGTTGAGGTATGATCCTTCTACTCCCACCTTGCTGAGAGTTTTTATCAAAAATGGGTGTTGAATTTTGTCAAATGCTTTTTCTGCATCAATTGATATGACCATGTGGTTTTTTTCTTTCAATTTGTTTATGTGATGTATCACGTTTATTGATTTGCGGATATTGTCCCATCCTTGCATCCCTGGGATAAATCCTACTTGGTCATGGTGTATGATCTTTCTGATGTACTGCTGGATCCGATTTGCTAAGATTTTGTTGAGGATTTTGGCATCTATGTTCATGAGGGATATTGGCCTGTAATTCTCTTTCATTGTGTTGTCTTTACCTGGTTTTGGTATTAGGGTGATGCTGGCTTCATAGAATGAGCTTGGAAGTGTTCCTTCCTCTTGAATTTTTTGTAGTAGTCTGAGGAGGATAGGTTTTAGTTCTTCCTTGAATGTTTGGTAAAACTCCCCTGTGAAGCCGTCTGGTCCTGGGCTTTTGTTTGATGGAAGCTTTTTGATGACTGCTTCAATTTCTTCCATAGTTATTGGCCTGTTGAGATTTTTAGATTCTTCCTGATTGAGTTTTGGAATGCTGTATTTTTCTAGGAATTTGTCCATTTCCTCCAGGTTGTCTAGTTTGTTGGAGTAAAGCTGTCCATAGTATTTTTTAACAATCATTTGTATTTCTGTGGGGTCTGTTGTTATTTCGCCTCTATCGTTTCTGATTTTATTTATTTGGGTCCTCTCTCTCTGCTTCTTGGTGAGTCTGGCTAGAGGTTTATCAATCTTGTTTATCCTTTCAAAGAACCAGCTCTTGGTTTCATTGATTTTCTGTATTGTTTTTTTGGTCTCTATATCATTTATTTCTGCTCTAATCTTTATTATCTCCTTCCTTCTGCTCACTCTGGGGTTTTCTTGTTGCTCTCTTTCTAATTCTTTGAGTTGTAGAGTTAGATGATTTACTACCATTTTTTCTTGTTTTTTGAGATAGGCCTGTAGAGCTATAAACTTCCCTCTCAGGACTGCTTTCAATGTGTCCCATAGGTTTTGGGTTGTTGTGTTTTCATTGTCATTAGTTTCCAGGATGTTTTTAATTTCTTCTTTGATCTCATTGGTAACCCAATCAATATTTAATAGCATGCTATTCAGCTTCCAGGTGTTTGAGTATTTTGGGTTGTTTTTATTGTAGTTTATTTCTAATATTATGCCATCGTGGTATGCGAAGACGCTTTTTATGATTTCAATCTTCTTGAATTTGGGGATACTTTGCTTGTGACCCAATATGTGGTCTATTTTTGAATATGTCCCATGAGCACCTGAGAAGAACGTATATTCTCTGGCTTTGGGGTGAAGTGTTCTGAAGATGTCTATTAAGTCCATCTGATCTAGTGAGTCATTTAGGATTGCTGTATCTTTGCTGGTTGTTTGTCTATAGGACTTATCCAGTGCTGTCAATGGTGTATTAAAGTCCCCTACTATGATTGTATTGTTGTCGATCTCTCCTTTGATATTTTCCAGGAGTTTTTTTATGAATTTGGGTGCTTCTACATTGGGTGCATATATGTTTACCAGGGTTATATCTTCTTGTTGTATTGATCCCTTTGGTATTATGAAGTGGCCTTCCTTATCTCTTGTTAAGGCCTTCACTTTGAGGTCTATTTTGTCCGATATAAGTATTGCTACCCCAGCTTTCTTTTCCTTTCCATTTGCCTGAAAGATATTTTTCCATCCTTTCACTTTCAGTCTGTGTGAGTCCCTTCTAATGAGGTGGGTTTCTTGTAGACAGCAGATGTATGGGTCATGTTTTTTTATCCATTCAGCCACTCGATGTCTTTTGGTTGGTGCATTTAGTCCGTTTACGTTTAAAGTTATTATTGAAAGGTACTTGTTTGTAGCCATTTCTTTTTGTGTGTGTGTGTGGCTGTTTTCTTTCTGAGCTTTTTATTTCTTCTTTTTATACCAGTCCCTTTAGCATTCCTTGCATTGCTGGCTTGGTGGTGACAAACTCCCTTAGTCTTTTTTTGTCTGTGAAGCTTCTTATTTCCCCTTCAAGTTTGAATGATAGCCTTGCTGGATAGAGTATTCTTGGATTCAGTCCTTTGCTTTGCATCACTTTGTAAATTTCAGTCCATTCTTTTCTGGCCTGATGTGTTTCTGTTGAGAAGTCATTTGACAATCTAATGGGAGATCCCTTGTATGTAACTTTCCGTCTCTCTCTTGCAGCCTGTAAGATTCTCTCTTTGTCCTGAACATTTGCCATGGTGATTATGATGTGTCTTGGTGTGGGTCTTTTCGGGTTCACCTTGTTTGGGACTCTCTGGGCTTGTGTGACTTTTTTCTTCCCCACCTCAGGAAAGTTTTCTGATATTATTTCTTTGAGTAGGTTTTCTAATCCTTGTTCATCCTTCTGTTGTTCTGGTACTCCTATTATTCGTATGTTGTTTCGTTTCATGTTGTCCCAAAGCTCCCTTAGGCTCTCCTCCTGTCTTTTAATTTTTTTCTCCAATTGCAGTACATTTTGGGTGTGTTTTGCTTCCTTGTCTTCTAATTCACTTATTCGGTCCTCCGCTTCTCCTAGTCTACTGTTGATACTTTCAATGGAGTTTTTCATTGCAGCTATATCACTCTTCATTTCTTCTTGGGTCTTACTTAGGTTGTTGATTTTTTCATCTGTTTCTTCTAGCTTCTTCCATATGTTATCGATTTTTTCATCTGTTTCTTCTAGCTTCTTCCATATGTTATCGATTTTTTCATCTGTTTCTTCTTGCTTCTTGCAGAGGTTGTCGATTTTTTCCTCCATCCGGTTTATGCACTCTAGGATCCTTATTCTGAATTCTTTATCTGTCATGTTGCATGCCTCTGTATTACTTAGCTGCTTTTCTGGAGAGTCCTCCTTCTCTTTCCTTTGGGGGTTTCTTTGTCTACCCATGTTTGATCTCACTGACATATCTAGACGTTGAGTCGTTCAGTGGTTGCTCCCTTGGTGGCAGTGACTCCTTGGTCTGTGGTTGTTCTTCGGGCGGTTGCGGTAGCAGCTGCTCTTCAGTTGTCAGCAGCTCCTCTGGTGGGTGCTGTTCACAGCTGTGGTGGCTCTTCCGGCTGGTGGGGCGAGGTTTCACGTACAGCTGCTGTTCCTCAGCAGAGGATGAGGTGCTCAGGAGGTTGCTGTTGCTTGGATCTGCTGCGTTGATTTAAAGGCACAAAATACAACACAACAAGGCACCACGTACCAGGCACTATACACAAATATATTCACGATATTAATAACCCCAATTAAAGGTGACCACCTGAATTAAGAGAATTAGGGGATAAGGAAGAAGGAAGAGAAAGAGATAAAAGAGAAAAAGGAAAAGAAAAGTAGGGACCAAAAAAAGGGAGTGCAAAAATGAAATTGGGAAAAAGGAAGGGGGAAGATAAAAGCGAGAAAAGAAAAGAAAAAAAAAAAAGAGCGAAAAGAGAGAATGAAGTGGAAGAGGGAAGAGACTTTTTATATGAGGAGAATACTCCTATAGAACAGCCATTAATCCCAACAAATTCCAGCAACAGCTCCCTGGATATGAATGCAAACTAGAAACAACCAATAATAAAATGATGAAAATAGAATGGTGAACACTAATCCCAAAATAAAATAAAGAAAAAATAAAATGGCACTTTAAAAAATGGTAAAATGGTAGCAGTAATAATACTGGTTAAAAATAAGAAGGTAGTAATTAAAAGGGTAAAATCAGGTGATGGAAAAAGAAGAAAAGAAAGAAAAAAAAAAAGAAAAAAAAAGAACCGAAAAAAAAGAATGAAAAAAAATTGGTTTCTTAGTTAAAAAGTGAAAAAAGAAAAAAAATTGCAGTAGTGGAGGTCCTTCGTTTCTTCTATTCTTCAGTGTGGCTCGCCTTAGACCTTCCAGGTATTCAGGAGAGTGTTGAGTTTCCCTGCGATATACTGTTCCTCTGTGTTGTAAACCACAGTCCTTATTTTAAAGCATGCCGCATTTATTTCCCAGACTGCCTTATTTTGTGTTTAGCAAAGAGTCAGTTTGTGGGTCAGCCTCTGGGTGGCAGTGTTCTGGGGTTGGCCTCTGAGGCTATAGGGCCTCTCTGTCCAGTGGAAGTTCACTGCCCAGAGCTGACTGAGTAATAGTTAGTTACCGGCGCTATGTTGTTGCTGGGATTGAAAATCCCCCTATAGGCCAGACCCTGTTAACTCCCAGGGACTGATCAGGTTATCTTAATCCTTGATCTCATACAGGGTGGAATCTGGGTGTGGCTGTGCTCCTTGCCTGGGGGCTGGGGGGAGGAGACTCACTCTCAGGAGCGGGTGGCTGCCCCAGTCCTGGGCTCAGGGGTGTCTCAGCACTCAATTCACTACCACCTCTCCCGGCTCCCCCTCTTTCCCCAGTCTCTCCCCAGATTCCACTCCTCAGCACACTCTCCCTCTCTTCAGCACAGGTGAGTGTCTGTATCCGAAATGTCCCATGAACAGGATTCAGTGAAAACAAACAAACAAATGCCGGCCGCGGAAACGGGGAAGGCTTGGTTTCTGTAAGCTTCTTCTCTTACCGGGACTGCATGGTCAGGTCAGCTCTTCAGGCTGCCCCCTTTAGGCTCAGTCCTCCGTGATCACAGAACCCAGCTCTCAATTTCCCTGGCGGCGCCAGGAATCCCGCGGTTCTCCTTTCCCCCGTCAGGGGCTGTGCCTGTCCCAGGGGACGCGGCTGTCTGCCACTCGGTCTCCCTCCGACTCTCTGGGCTCAGAGGTCTGGCAAACTTTCCTGCCCAAATCCCTGGTTTTTTTTACCTTTCCAGGGGAGTTCTGCTCTTCCTGGCTGCAAACCCTCTCACCAGCTGAGCAATTTCGCCAATTCGGTGTGAGTGTTACTAGCTTCAGCTGCTCGCTCCATTTGCTCCGGGACACGACCTGGGACACGTCTGCCTATATCGCCGCCATCTTCTCTTCTCTATGTTTACTTTTTAACTTCATCCTTGACTTGAAGGCATCTAGAAAATACAAGTAAAAATTTAATTATAATAATATGAAAGGATGCTCAGTACATTTCCCAAGATTATGAAAGCCTTATCTTTGGCTTCTTATCATCCTTTATGACTGAAGGCACTGCTACTAAGATGACTCTAACAAAGATATTTATATATAACTTTATCATTTTAGTAAGTAGAGGTGGGGACACAATGAAGAAACAATGTAAGATTAATATTTCACATCATTTTGTAAGTAATGACTTAATTTAAAAAAAATTAGTCCATTGACAATGGTACACAATTGGAAATAGCTAAGTGGCTTGGATAGTGTTTGCTGACAAAATAAAGTAACTTAATGTGTTACTTTTCCATCGCCTGCAATGTTATGATATAAACAGCTTTAATGTATGTTTTCCTTTTATGGCCTGTAAATTTGCTAAATGTAATGCCATATATTCTCTTGTTAGTATCTAATAACCTGCCAGTTAAGGGTCTGAGCATTTCATTCAGATCAACAGTTCCCAAGCAATTTGCATATATTGTGGGCAATTTGATTTTTCTTGCAGAAGTACTCTTAAACACTCTGTTCATAAAAGATATGCTACACTAGCCTTCTGTAATATAGGAGTTTAAAACCCCCATATGGGAAGCAATGACTCTTTCTAAGAAACATAATATAGATATATTTATTGAAGTAATGAAATCAAGATTCCACTAAGTTTGCTATGTACTCTTTTAAAATACTTAAAGGAATTGTTCCCTCTCTCTTGAATTCCTCTGATGACCTTGAAAATGAATCGTCCAACCAAATACCTTATCATTCTCAGAATGACATGCTCACTAGCAATATCCATTACTATGTTTTCTTCCAGCTTCCTTCCATAAACATTACTTCTCCCATGGATATATGGTAGTTTCATTTCCTAATGAATTTGGGACACTGGGTGAACAATTACCCCCTTTCGTAAAACTATGTGACCGGGCAAAGTCCACATAGGCTTTTTGGAAGATACAATATATCCCCCTGATAAACTAGCAGTCTTGTCTAATCCCAAAGTGACCATTCAGTTTCCCTATTCTGTTCATAAACTAAATGATCAGAACAAAAGTGTGCCCAGTCATAAGCGTAGGAAACATTATCAGCAAAATGATGCTGGGAAACCTGTGCTTCATGGGTGCGTGTTTGAATGCATCTCAGTCCGTGTAATGGAATTTTACTGTCTGCAGTTTACGGCCTATCTTTAAATGATGAAGGTCCATTACCCCTAAAAGTATTTCCAACTTCAGCTGTAGCATATCCTTATTAAAACTCATAATTGTGTGCTCATTACACTATATCCTTGAATGTCTATGATTGTCATCAGTGTAATATCTGGGCCTGCGGCTTGTCACAGCCTATTTGCTGTTGGCGGGACCACACATCACTCAGCTTAGAGTGTTTATTTTCCATGGCATATTTCTAAATATGCTAATTCTTTAGTCTTGCATGTGACTGTCTTTAATTACATTTTAATTTTGAATTTATTCTTAAACAAGTTTTCTGGTCAAACGTTTGGTTTTGAAATGGGGAAAATCTAATCTGTATGTGCCGGGAGCCTGTCCATCCTTGCTGTTTCAAGGGACCTGGCATATATGGCATACGGTTCTTAATATGTTTGCTCACCTTCTTGGCACTGTGTTTTAACCAAAGTCACCTCTCCGAGAAAGGTTGAATCCCCAGGTAGGGATTTTCCCCTGAAGTTAGGGAGGGAATAAAACCCCTCAACTAAGTGCCAGGCGGGTAATTAATCCCTTTAACTATGAACAATCATGCTTAAACTACATAATCTTTTCTCCCTGGAATGGAGATAAGAAACGCCCTAACCTTTGTAATAGAGATTGATAGGATTGAATCAACTGGTATAAATACAGTTGTAACAAGACAGAAACACTCAGAACTCAGAACACAGAACTAAGGACACAGGGCTTGGAAGACAGGACCAAGAGAGACAGAGCCTAGGCACAGAACCTACACAGAACGTTCTCTAGAGACAGAAGAACTTCGCTGGCGAGAGCATGCCGGAGGATCCTGGAGAGGGACTGGCTTCGGAGCCTAGAGACAGAGCCTAGCGGGAGAACATGGCAAGGGATCCTGGACTGAACCTGACTACAGAGATTGGCAGGAGAACCTGACTGGAACCTGGACACTGAACCTGACTGGAGAGCCTGACTAGAACCTGGTGACCAAACCTGGCTGGAGAGGTCCCTGTGTCATTCCTTCTTCGCCGACTCCGTCCACACCTTTGGGGACCCCTGGATCTGCTGGGGCTGGACCCCGGCAAAACCTGGCTGGAGAACCTGGACAGAACCTGGCTGGAGATCCTAACCTCTCTGGAGATCGAGACCATTCCTTCTTCGCCGACTCCGTCCACACCTTTGGGGACCCCTGGACCTGCTGGGGCTGGACCCCGGCATGTATGGATGTATTTTGATCTCATAGAAAAACTACTCAAATAATAAATGTAAACCACACCCTGAAAGGTAAGCTGTTAATTAAAGGAAACTCTCTATGGAAAGAAATACAAAGCAATTAGGCTAGAAATTCTTGTTTCAAAAAGAAGGTGATTTAAGAAAATAACATCCTGTGTTATTAAGAAACTTTCATTGTGTGTTTTCTAACATCTGTGGTACTGCTTGTTTCGTTTAATGCCCTGGTGGTATGTGAATTTGTATTATCAGAAAAGGCTTTTAAAAATCCATTTGAAAACCTCAGTCAATTTTGTATGTGGAAGTAATATTCTGGCTCTAGAGCCAGAATAACAAGACGTACCTGAACCCTCATTTTTCTACCTGCGTGCCTTTGGGTACAACACATGACTTTTCTGAACCTTGGAGTCCTAAGTTTTAAAATGAGGAAAATAATAGAATTGTTGGTGTTTTCCAGCTTCAAAAAAGCGTCTTTGATATCTAGCTTCATCATTTAGTATAAACAAGATAGGCTGATTGGAAATACCAGTTGGGTGGAAACTCCGGGAAGTGTTCTGAACTTCTGGATAAGATGGCCATGTGAAATATGGAGTGCTCCCTTTGTGACCTTTTTGAAGGACATTATTTTCTAGTTTTAAAACTAAAACTCTTGATCTTATATGCTGTGCATATTACAATATTGCTATGGTGCACAGGCTGCATTTTTATCTGAATACTAGTGCCATTTATTTTCCTCAACTCTTATTTATTTTTACCCTTTCTGAATTGTTGCTTTTTAGATTTGAATAACCAAGTATTAGTCTTTGTGTTTTCATTTTGACAGTTAATTGACATTGATAGTCACAAATGTGTTTTTGTGTGTGTGTGTGTGTTTAAAATACGTTTTTATTTCTTAGAGAAAGAAGAGAGAGAGAGAGAGAGAGAGAGAGAGAGAGAGAGAGAGAGAGAGAGAGAATGAATCATTGATGAGAGAGAATCATTGATTGGATACCTCCTGCACACCCCTATACTAGGAATCGAGCCCACAACCTAGGCATGTGCCCTGACCAGAAATCGAACCCTTGATCTCCTGGTTCATAGGTCAACACTCAACCACTGAGCTACACCAGCAGGGTAGTCACCAATGTTTTATCTTATTATGCTACCTGCCCTTTTTGAAATGTTCTATTTTATAGAACGGATGATTAATTCTAGGTGGCATTATCACATATGGTATGACTAAAATTATTTTTAAAAATAAATGTTCATTTTAGACTAGTTTTAGATTTACAAAAAGTTATAAAAATAGTACAAAGACATTCCATACATCCCACACCCAGTTTCTCCTTCTAAAAAGAGTTTATATTAATATAGTTCATTTGTCACAAGTAATGAACCTACGTTGATTATGTTATTATCAACTAAAGTCCCTACATTATTCATATTTCCATATTTTAATGTTCTTTTTCTCTTTCAGGATCCTATTCAGGACACATTATGTCTAGCAGTCATGTCTCCATAGAATCATCTTGGCTGTGAGTTTCTCTGACTTTCCTTATTTTTGATCATCTTGATCATTTTGAGGGTGATGTATATAATCCTCGTATGTTTTATAAAATGCTCTAAAATTGAAATTTTAAAAAATGCTTCTCACGATTAGAGTGAGGTTATTTGTTCTGGAGAGGACGTCTACAGAGGTAAAGTGTGCTAATATCAGGGGTACAGAGTATCAAATAACTAATTGCTGTTACTACAACCTTGATGATCTGGCTGCAGGTAGTATGTGTGCAGTATCTCTACTGTAAAGCTATTCTTTTTTCTCCCTCCCCATGTTGTACTTTTATGAAGAAAGTCACTGTGTGCAGCCGGCACTTTAAACATGGAGAGTTGTGCTGCCCCCTTTTGGGGGGTGATGTGTGCACATACATTGTTTGGAATTGTTCTGCATGGGAAATTTGTCCCTTCTCCATTTTATTTATTTATTCAATTACTTATATCAGTATTCACTCATGGGTATTAACCTATTATACTTTGGGTTATAATTCAATATGTTATTTAATCTGTTCCTCAAATTGTCCCCGCTTTGGCTATTGGGACCTCTTTCATTGGTTTCCTGGGTCACTTTCACATACTCTCATCATTATTGTTGTTAGTGTTATTATTTTAGGTACTTTCTTCATTTTTAGCACTAAATGTTGTACAAGGTTCATCTATACATTCTTTACCCCAATCCCAGAATCAGTCATTTTTCCAGGGAACCATGATTTTACTTTTTCTGGAGGATGGTATCCATAAGCAAGATTAGAGTGTCACATTTCTTGTCGTCCCTAGGTTTCAATAGTCTATGTCTTCTCAGGTGGCAGAACATAGAAACATATGTGTGTATGCTAACCAATGTATATACAGAGATGTAAAAATGTATCCCTCCATATCAAGATTAAGCTAAATAAGTTCGTACTGATGCCTCCTCTCTAACCCATTACATTCATCATTCTAGCCTTGTCTTACTTGTCCTGTCACCTCCAACAGTGAAAAACCTGGTTCCCACAACCCATCATCCATTTAATTATTTTTTGCAACTAGAAGCCCGGAGCATGAAATTCATGCACTCAGGGGGGTCCCTCAGCCCAGCCTGTGTCCTCTCACAGTCTGGGAGCCCTCGGGGGATGTCCGACTGCTGGCTTAGGCCCGCTTCCCATGGGCTTAAGCCAGCAGTCAAACAGCCTGAGCACTGCCACGAAGGCAGGAGAGGCTCCTGCCACTGCCATTGCCCTCGCCAGCCGTGAGCCTGGCTTCTGGCTGAGCAGCGCTCCCCTTGTGGGAGCGCACTGACCACCATGGGGCAGCTCCTTCATTGAGCATCTGCCCCCTGGTGGTCAGTGCACATCTTAGCGATCGGCCGTTCAGCCGTTCAATCAATTTGCATATTAGCCTTTTATTATATAGGATTCCAGTATACATATATAGTGGTTTCAAAACTGTTAACCCATTCCCCATGGGGAAAAAATGTTACCCACTAGAGTACAATTCTTCTGTACAGTTCGTTTTTCCTTTAGTCTTATAATCTCTTCACATTTTTATTGTAACTTAGCTCAACACTTTTATCCCATCTCCCATAGTGAGTCTGTTTTATACATTTTTAATACAGTGAAATTCTTATGTCATAATCTATATTCCATTCTAGGATCCCATGATATTATAAATGATTTTTAAATTTGCATACATTAATGTGCAATCTTTCTGTGTTCTATATATTTTGACAAATGCATAATGTCATGTACCCACCCATTACAGTATTATACAGAGTAGTTTCATGACCCTAAAAACATGTTTTACCTATTCAACACATTTCCTTTCCCAAATCCCTGGCAACCACTAATTTGTTTACCATTTCTATAGTTTTGCCTATTGCAGAACATTGTGAAAATGGAATTGTAAATTATATAGCCTTCTCAGAGTGCTACATGCTTTTCATAGTTCCTTACATTTATTTCTCCTTCAGCTAGCAATTTGAAAAATAAAGAAAAAAAAAAGACCAACTTACCCAGCCACTGTGGCTCAGTGGTTGAGTGTCAACCCATATGCCATGTTTCAACTCCTGGTCAGGAAACATGCCTGGGTTGCAGACTTGATCCCTATAGGATGTGTGCAGGAGGCAGCTGATGGATATTGATATTTCTCATGGATGTTTCTATATCTCTCTTTCTCTCCCTTCCTCTCTCTCTAAATAAAAAAAATATCAATAAAACACATATATCTCTTAAAAGACCAGACTATTTTAGTTATCTATTAAATAATGAGTTTTCAAAAACTCATTTATATCAATTCTATGTAGAAATATATTTTAAATAAAAAACAATTTAAATAAAATAAAATATTTTTGTACAATATAAATATCTTTACCCCTTTTATAGAATATAAGACAATTAGCTCATTTTCGCTTTTCAAATTATATATTCCCTAACTTTCTTCTCTATTTATATAATATAGTATTTTAAAGCACGTTTATATATTTTAAAATATTTTTACAGGTGACAATATTAGTAATATTAATTACTAGTGTGCATATACATGTGCATGTACATACACATTATTTTATACAATCTGTGTATGCCCTTAAACATTTCAAGTTTGCACTATCTTGATATTTTCAGACAATTCTTTTTTTTTAATATGATTGATTTTAGAGAGGAAGGGAGAAGGAGAGACAGATAGAAACATCAATGATGAGAGAGAATCATTCATGGGCTGCCTCGTGCACGCCCCCTACTGGGGATTGAGCCCGCAATCTGGGCATGTGCTCTTGACCAGAATCGAACCTGGGACCCTTCAGTCTGCAGGCCAACGCTCTATCCACTGAGCCAAACCGGCCAGGGCTTCAGACAATTTTTAATATTAGCAACACAAAATACTTTATGAGTTTTTCTACAGCCTTGATAAAATTTGCTTTGCTATTACTTTATCAACTTTTCTATTTATTAATTTCAAAGAAAACAAAACTGATTCACAGTCAATATCTGTAAAAGGAGAATCAATTCCTTAGGGTCAATAACTGCCCCTCCCTCATTGATACTTATGCTTCCTATATTTAGATCCAGTTGTTATAACTTCTACTATTCATTCTTCAACATTCATTTTCATGACCCTTATCACCAAAAACAAAATGGGATGTTTAATCTCATATAGTCAACCAGGTTGGTTAGACATTTCTCAATCTGTTCTTTTGATAAGGAATTCGAAAAGTTTCTGAGCTTTGAGGCATATCCTGTCCTGGTTTTCAACATGGAAAATATGTTTCTTTATTCTTGAATTTTTTTTTTTTTACTAATTCATATGAAAAATTAAGAGACTGGGGTTCTTTAGTTTATGGAATTATATTACATTGTTTTCTGGAAACTCAGACATGATTTAGTTTTCTCTTCCTTTGGCCATTCTCCTAAAAAAAATTTTTTTTTGTCATTTGATATGATTCTACATTATTTATTAAATAATATATTGCTTACGATAGCCAAAAAATTTTGATAAAAAATTATCAGGAGTATTACACAGAAAATTTAATGTATGTACTTATCAGCTATTTTCAACCCACTCCTATCACAAAAGAGAAAGTGGGAACTGTAATAAAACCTAATATTTTATTTGATCCCATTAGTGTATGATAATTCATAGAATGTATGGTTATTTTCTTATACCATTTTTTAAAATAAAGTTATGGTTGGGCCATAACAACATATTATTATTTATTTGTTTACAATAGAATAATGGAGTCAATTATAAAATTCATAGCAATTTAAGAGATAAGAACTTTAAAATTAAAAGAGCTCCTCTGAGGAAGAAAATGATATGGCATAGTTATAATATTTAATGATGTTACATGATCATTTTTAGCATTTCCACTTGAGGCTAAGAGACATTTGCATCACTAATATTTTACAAATATGTTTCTTTAAGGGATAATACTCCCCAATCCCCAAACAGACAGTAGGATAAGAATTCACTATGAAGCACTAATTGAACTCTTGAGTATAAAAATGCCATCTGTTTTTTAAAGGACATTTGTGTATTAGCAGAAGAGTATTCCTACCATAAAAATATCTTAATTATAAGAAAGGTAGACAGAGCAAGTCCTAAAGAGCTATTATTGAATTACCCAGAATTCTTTCTGAGCTGATATTTTTTAAGACCTATCTTATAAAGAGCTGATGTTTAAAATTATAGTCCAGAAATGCACATGTTTTAAGATGCTATAGAAATAAAAAGCATAAAAATATTTTAGCATGATTTAATTACTAACTATATCTAGTTATATTTAAGAAAAATATACCAAATATGTTGCGTACCACACTTATCAAAACTTTTTCAATAAAAAGACATAGATCCATAAATTTATTGAATACTTGATATATAACTACCTTTGACCACACACACACACACACACACACCTTTTATTTTTTTAAATTAGTTGCTACATCTTACTTTTACTTACATTGTAAAAACTCTGTTTTCTTTCATGTATTCTATACTACTTTTCTCTGTTGACTTTTAGTAAACAAACTTAACATCAAGCAAAAATTATATACATACATACCTATAAATTTAATGTATATTCAGTTTTTAGAATAATTTTAATAATACATGCAATACTGAACATGCAAAGAAATTCAACTTGCTGTTGCGTTATAATTTTTCATAAATTATTGCCTTGACTCTGTGCAACATCTGTCTATATCTTTGTCTTTATAATGACTTTTATATTTTTAGGTTCCAAGTAAGTTACAAATATCCAAGAAGCCCAGCCAGCAATGCTCAGTGGTTGCGTGTGCACCTATGAACATAGACGTCATGTTCAATTACTGGCCAGGGCACATGCCTGGGTTTCGGGCTCAATCCTCAGTGTGGGACATGCAGGAGGCAATAGATTAATGATTCACTCTCATCATGGATGTTTCTATTTCTCCCTCTCCTTTCCTCTCTGAAATCAATGAAATATTTTTATAAAGAGGAGTTTAAAAAATATATCCAAGAACTTTAATAAATAAAACATCAATATCACTTTCATCATTAACAAATATCTAATCAGCAGGGGAATCGGATTTGATTTCAAATATCCCTGTTCATGTCCATTTCTTTCTGAAAATGGAGTAGGGAAAATTATGTTTCCCAATGACCTTCCTCTTCCTGGATAGCCACGTCCACACTGTAATCTCAAATTTCACAACAATAGTCAAAAGAGTATAAAGTTTAGAAGATGGTGGTTGAGTACATGGAAGGTACACTCACCTCCTCCCAGGACCAAACTGGAATTACAACTAAAATTTACAACAATCGTCCTGAATAACCAATTGAAAACTAGCTGAAGAGAAATCTTATAACCAAGGGTTTACAAAAGAAGTCCATAGAGACTGGTAGGAAGGGTGGAGACACAAAAGGGCTGGCCCCGTTTGAGTGCACGGTGGTTGAGATTCTGGTGGGATATTTCAGCTGCAAAGGTTTTTCCCTGAGGAGTATAGGGTCTCAACCCCATGCAGTGCTCCCAAGCCCAAAGGACCAAAGCCAGGAAGAGATGCTCTCATAACAAATGGCCTGGAAAATCAGCAGAGATTCTGTGTGCCAGAGAGAGAGACACTGGTCACCCTGGTCTCTGGTAAGGGGAGGGAAGAATGGACTACAATTGTGTGAGGAGAGATTGGGGTTTGTGGCTCCTTGGAGAGAGCTGAAGTGACAGCTCTCCAGGTTCCTGTGCTGAGTCTACCTCCCACACTGCAGATGCCATCTTGCTTAGGTGGAGCACTGCCTTCATTACAGCATCAGCCTGGGGGAATGCAAAATCCCACCCTCTGCAATCCCTGTTGTCCTACCCTGCAGAGCTAACACCTTGCTGAGGAGTCAACTGCCTGTAGAGGTCTGGGCAGACTCAGGGGGTGTCAGTGAATGAATTTTTGTGACTATGGGGCAAGGCCTTCCCCCAAGCCTGACCAGTACCTCCCTCTCTTCGCTAACTAGTCCCACCCTCCCAATTCCTGGAAGACCCTCCCTGCTAAGCAAGGGCTCCCAGCAGAATCTGGGACAGACTGAGTTGTGTGGCTCTAGTACAGTGAATATTGTATTACACACCCAACTGGTGCAGAGCCTTCACTTCACACAGACAAATCTTGGTCTGTTGGGCCTAATAAACTCTACTGGCTACACTTTGATGACTCACTAAGATCCCCACGCCACCACAAAGGTCTACGGGCACCACGTGGGTGGCAGCTGGATTTGGTATGCAATAGGACATTTGCTGAGTGGCTTCCAACCCAGCACTGGCACCTGGTTTGAACCTGGGTCAATTTGGTGAACACCACTGCCCCTACTAGGTGACTCAATGAGACCCTACCTCATGCAACTCAAGTACCTCTAGAGGCTCTTTCAGTGACTGAGCCTAATACGCAGCAGACAGATAGAGGCAGGTAGAGGCGAACTTGGGCTGCTGTACTCCTTTGGCTGACCTGCTCCTGGGATCAGTGCTGGTGGAAGCTTGCCTTGGTGTGAAACTTGGTCCCTGACATGCACATCAAGGCCAAGCAGAGGCAGCCACAAACTGTGGCTCACTTTGTAGCTCCAAACAGGTTGCCCAAGGCCAGCCATAGGCAGTGTCTGACATTGGCCTGCACCAGAATCCTTCTTAAGAGTCCCCAGAACAGACACAATTAGTGGCTAGCTTCAGAGAACATCAGAGCTGTAGTCAATTAGCTTCACAAGCAGCATATCCAAAGGGAGAGGTCAGCAGGCACCAGACGCTGCAGAGGCAAATTCTGTTTCATGTGGTCAACACCTGATCCTCGAGTCAGCCAGCCTGAGGGTGTCCCCATACACAAATGGGCCAATAGCAATCAAGACTCAATTACAACAGCAGATCTCACCTAACCCACACAAGGGGCATTCCTGGAGCACCCAGCTAAGGTGATCAATGAGACTGTACCACTGAGTCTCACAGGACAACAACTACATAAGGCACCATACCAAGACTAGGAGACACAGCAGGTCTTCCTAATATATAGGAAAAACACACACACCAAGTCAGCCAAAATGGGGATACAAAGAAACATGTCCCAAATTAAAGAAGAGGAGGACTCTCCAGAAAAATACTAAATGAAATAGAGGCAAGCAATATATCAGATATAGAGTTCAAAACACTCCAGGATTACCGAGATCCACACAGTCCTGGTGGAGTCATCAAAATGGATAACTGTATCAATACATAGAACAAACAAACAGCAAACAGCAGTGTGGTGCTTGCTGGGGTGGGGGTGGGATGGGGGGAAGGGGGTCCTAATATGAGGTGACAGGAGAAAACTTGACTTTGGGTGGTGAGCACATGTTGCTATATGCAAACTCTGTAACTTAGAAATCCACACATGAAACATATGTTCATGTTGACCAATGTCAGCCCAATAAAATTTAATTAAAAAAATAAATACTAGTATAATTAAAAAATACACAAATCAGTGCAGTTTTTAAGGCATGGCCCTCTTATTCTTTGACATGCTCCCTTCCTTCTGGCAATCTCATCTAATCAGGTTTGTGACTACTTGGACCATCATGGGGTGAATGATGCTGTTTGACTCCTGAGGCTGGGCCATTAAAGGGGATGTTGTTTCTGCCTTGTGTTGTTGTAACACTTGTGATCATGCCTTGAGTCATTCAGTTAGAACAGCCTGAGTCTGCCATGCTGTATGGAAGCTGAGGCATAGAGAAGCCATATGTATGACTCCAGTCAGCAGCCCAAGTGTTCCAGTCATTGATGCTCAGGTGACAGTCCTGGAAGTGAACAAGTGTTGAAGGATATTCTCACTCTTTGTATCTTCCCAGCTGTGGCCCCAGACACTGTGGAGTAGAGAAAAGCCACCTCTTCTGTGCCTTGTCCAAATCCCTGTCCCCAGAAACAGGGAGCATAACAAATTGCGCCTTTTAAGCTGCTAATTTTGATTAATTTGTTACACAGCAGTAGTAATTTTAACAAATGCTATCTGGCTGAAGAGCACTTTGAGAGAATTTTCTAAGACACTGCAGGCTGGTTGAGGGAAGGGTAAATTAACCCAAGGATTTACTTATAAACAAAAGAAGAATGGTGCTGGCACTGCCAATATTCGCGTAGCAGACAAGTTATAAATGAGGGGAGAAGAGGGGGTGGGATGCTTGCACTGGATTTTGAAGGAAGCAAATTTTACTCGTACTAGTTGTTTCTGAATGTACATTCACTGTGTTGGCACAGACAGAAATACTATTTCCAACCTGCTTTGTTTTGGTCTACATTCTCAGTAACATAATACCCCTCTCCCCGCTTACTACAAGTATCCAATAAGTTAAATTATGCTCTTTGGAGAAGGAGGCAAGTGTCCCAACTCACTGCACACCTCTAAACACCTAAGTAGAAACCTGTGAGCATATTGGCTAGGTGCCCTCATACATCTGAAAAGAATCCTATATAATAAGAAAAGAATATGCTAACTAGCCATTACACTCTGAGGCATAATGACCAAGGGATCATGGATCAGCAGGAGGGTGGGCCGGCGGAGAGGTACAAACGGGCTGCAGAGAGCTACAGGAGGGGGCAGGGCAGGAAGCTATGGGGGTGAGGGGGCAGAGGGAGCTAAAGTCGGGTGGGGCAGCGGACAGAGAGCTATAGGAGGGCAGCAGCCACCTACTGGCTACAAGCAGGCAGCAGAGAACTACAGGACGGGGCAGGGCAGCACGCAAGCGGGAGGCAGAGCGCTATGAGAGAGGGCAGGGCAACAAGCTATGAGGGGGCAGGGGGAGCTACAGGAGGGAGGGGCAGAGGGCGGAGAGCTACTGGAGGGTGGCGGCAGTGACCTACTGGGCATGGATTCATGTGCAGGGTTACTATATATATATATATGGCTTGTGCTGCCCTTTCTAGAAGCAGCAGCCCTGAGAAGAGCATTCAACACAGGAATGACATGGTTTATTTATATTTTAAAAATATCCTCTTGGCTATTTAGTGTAGGATAGATCTGAGGAAAGCAAGAGTAGAATTGTGGAGGTTTCCTGCAATAGTTCAAGTGAGTGATGACAGTGCCTTAGACTAGGGAGGTCACAGGGGACACAGTCTCACTTTATCTTGAAAGAATTGTCAATGTATTGGGCCCATGGTGGACATAGTAGAGGGTGACTCATTTTTATTTAATTTTCATTTATTTTACTATTTATCAGAGTGAACTCTTTTTTTGTATTTGTTATCTGAGTGTCTCTCTGTGTGTATGTGTGTGTTGCCTTTTATATCTTCACTTTTATTATTATTAAGGTTTAATTATGACCTGATATATCTTCTTAAGGAAATTAAAACCCTTTCGCATTCATATGTTTTGCCAATACTGTGGCAACTTGTCATTTCCCTTTTACTTTTGCTTATGGTGAAATCAGATTGGCATTTTATACCTTAACATTTTTATATACAAGTATTTGGCTTTACAAAATGTACCATTCTAAGCACTTTTCCAAATCTCCAATCCAAAGCTAAAGAAATAAATGCCAATGTAGACTACTGAAATAATTATGTTCTCTACCCTTTCCAAATTTAAATACATTTTAAGCAAATATACAGAAAATAATGTTCCTAGGAATAATTTATATCAAAGCAAATCTGATTTTTGATTTCCCAAGAAATGTGACGTTTGTACTAACAACAGATTACAGAGCTCAGGAGCCTATCCCCCTATGTTTGTGCTTTTGCTTTATTTCCCCCCAAACAAGCCTGCATGAATAGTCTCTATTAGCTGTGTCAGATTGCTTCTTCATTCTGTGAATAGTTATTCTGTGCATTCTAAGTAGATAAAGGAAAATACAATCAGTATAAGTGATTCATTCTAATTTCACCTGGATTTGAATAATGTGGAGAAGGACCAACTCATGTCAACAGCAGAGCCTTTATCAGCTCCAAATGTTGCACCACCAAAGACCTCCATCCATACAGAGGGGCAGACCAGTTCTCCACAGCTGCTTGCACATGCCGAAGTGACTTTGCCTTCCTAGAATGAGTTTGAACTCAGTGACCGGCTCACCACACTGGCAAAGGATGTATCTTGAGAGAACAAATAATTCTCATGCTGATAAGTTTTGAAATGACGTTTAATCTAAGTGTTTGATTATTCAGAATCACAGTAATTATTATTTAATGTCATTTGGTTGTTCAAAACCTGTGATCAATTAAGAAATCACAGGGACCACCAATACTGGCAGCTAGGTCTAGGGAAATATGATTTATTTTATAGTATAGATTCCTAAAACCTCTGGTGAACCATTGACCCATAAATAATGCAGGTTTAAACTATTTGGGTTCACTTATATGTGGAGCTTTGCCAATAAATAGTGTAAATGTATTTTGTCTTCTTATGGTGAAGAACATTTTATTTTCTCCAGCTTAAATTATTCTAAGAATATAGTATATACTACATATAACATACAAAATATGTATTAATGGACTGTTTATATATTGGTAATACTTCTGGCCAACATTTGTTAACTTTGGGGGGAGTCAAAAAGTTATACATGGATTTTCATTTCTGTGGGTGTTAAGTGCTCCCAACCTATGTATTTTCAAGGGTCAATTATAATTTTTGAAGTTATCATGAACAGTTTTAAAATATGTTCAACTTATAAGAGCAAGAGGATGAAATTGGTAAGGGTAAAATATATTTTTGTTTATATGTGGAGATATAATATGCATATATGCAGATCCAATTATATAGTGTTTTTTTTAGAAATGAACAGAAAGAAAAAATTAAAAGCTAAGTAGTATTTATCTTTAGAGAGACGGACTAGGGGTCAAAGTACAAGAAAACTCAGTTTTGTTTTGTTTCGTTTTGCTTTGTTTTTAATAATTATAGCACTCCTGAAATATTTTGACTGTGTGCACTACTAAAATTTCAGAAAATAGAAGACAATTTCTATACAAAAATGGCATATTTGAATTGCACACTTGTTTGAGTTTACATATCATGATTAATAATAATGGCAGTAGACAACCAATTTGTTTTAAGTTCATTTTCAATGTAGCATTGAATAGAATAACAGAAATCTTAAAAGAAACTAAAATGTTCTCTGCAGGGAGAACCAAGATGGCGGCGATATAGGCAGACGTGTCCCAGGTCGTGTCCCGGAGCAAATGGAACGAGCAGCTGAAGCTAGTAACACTCACACCGAATTGGCGAAATTGCTCAGCTGGTGAGAGGGTTTACAGCCGGGAAGAGCAGAACTCCCCTGGTAAGGTAAAAAAAAAACCCAGGGATTTGGGCAGGAAAGTTTGCCAGACCTCTGAGCCCAGAGAGTCAGAGGGAGACCGAGTGGCAGACAGCCGCGTCCCCTGGGACAGGCACAGCCCCTGACGGGGGGGAAAGGAGAACCGCGGGATTCCTGGCGCCGCCAGGGAAATTGAGAGCTGGGTTCTGTGATCACGGAGGACTGAGCCTAAAGGGGGCAGCCTGAAGAGCTGACCTGACCATGCAGTCCCGGTAAGAGAAGAAGCTTACAGAAACCAAGCCTTCCCCGTTTCCGCGGCCGGAATTTGTTTGTTTGTTTTCACTGAATCCTGTTCATGGGACATTTCGGATACAGACACTCACCTGTGCTGAAGAGAGGGAGAGTGTGCTGGGGAGTGGAATCTGGGGAGAGACTGGGGAAAGAGGGGGAGCCGGGAGAGGTGGTAGTGAATTGAGTGCTGAGACACCCCAGAGCCTGGGACTGGGGCAGCCACCCGCTCCTGAGAGGGAGTCTCCTCCCCCCAGCCCCCAGGCAAGGAGCACAGCCACACCCAGATTCCACCCTGTATGAGATCAAGGATTAAGATAACCTGATCAGTCCCTGGGAGTTAACAGGGTCTGGCCTATAGAGGGATTTTCAATCCCAGCAACAACATAGCGCCGGTAACTAACTATTACTCAGTCAGCTCTGGGCAGTGAACTTCCACTGGACAGAGAGGCCCTATAGCCTCAGAGGCCAACCCCAGAACACTGCCACCCAGAGGCTGACCCACAAACTGACTCTTTGCTAAACACAAAATAAGGCAGTCTGGGAAATAAATGCGGCATGCTTTAAAATAAGGACTGTGGTTTACAACACAGAGGAACAGTATATCGCAGGGAAACTCAACACTCTCCTGAATACCTGGAAGGTCTAAGGCGAGCCACACTGAAGAATAGAAGAAACGAAGGACCTTCACTATTGCAATTTTTTTTTCTTTTTTCACTTTTTAACTAAGAAACCAATTTTTTTTTTCATTCTTTTTTTTCTGTTCTTTTTTTTTTCTTTTTGTTTTTTTCTTTCTTTTCTTCTTTTTCCATCACCTGATTTTACCCTTTTAATTACTACCTTCTTATTTTTAACCAGTATTATTACTGCTACCATTTTACCATTTTTTAAAGTGCCATTTTATTTTTTCTTTATTTTATTTTGGGATTAGTGTTCACCATTCTATTTTCATCGTTATATTATTGGTTGTGTCTAGTTTGCATTCATATCCAGGGAGCTGTTGCTGGAATTTGTTGGGATTAATGGCTGTTCTATAGGAGTATTCTCCTCATATAAAAAGTCTCTTCCCTCTTCCACTTCATTCTCTCTTTTCGCTCTTTTTTTTTTTTCTTTTCTTTTCTCGCTTTTATTTTCCCTCTTCCTTTTTCCCAATTTCATTTTTGCACTCCCTTTTTTTGGTCCCTACTTTTCTTTTCCTTTTTCTCTTTTATCTTTTTCTCTTCCTTCTTCCTTATCCCCTAATTCTCTTAATTCAGGTGGTCACCTTTAATTGGGGTTATTAATATCGTGAATATATTTGTGTATAGTGCCTGGTACGTGGTGCCTTGTTGTGTTGTATTTTGTGCCTTTAAATCAACGCAGCAGATCCAAGCAACAGCAACCTCCTGAGCACCTCATCCTCTGCTGAGGAGCAGCAGCTGTACGTGAAACCTCGCCCCACCAGCCGGAAGAGCCACCACAGCTGTGAACAGCACCCACCAGAGGAGCTGCTGCCAACTGAAGAGCAGCTGCTACCGCAACCGCCCGAAGAGCAACCACAGACCAAGGAGTCACTGCCACCAAGGGAGCAACCACTGAACAACTCAACGTCTAGATATGTCAGTGAGATCAAACATGGGTAGACAAAGAAACCCCCAAAGGAAAGAGAAGGGGGACTCTCCAGAAAAGCAGCTAAGTAATACAGAGGCATGCAACATGACAGATAAAGAATTCAGAATAAGGATCCTAGAGTGCATAAACCGGATGGAGGAAAAAATCGACAACCTCTGCAAGAAGCAAGAAGAAACAGATGAAAAAATCGATAACATATGGAAGAAGCTAGAAGAAACAGATGAAAAAATCGATAACATATGGAAGAAGCTAGAAGAAACAGATGAAAAAATCAACAACCTAAGTAAGACCCAAGAAGAAATGAAGAGTGATATAGCTGCAATGAAAAACTCCATTGAAAGTATCAACAGTAGACTAGGAGAAGCAGAGGACCGAATAAGTGAATTAGAAGACAAGGAAGCAAAACACACCCAAAATGTACTACAATTGGAGAAAAAAATTAAAAGACAGGAGGAGAGCCTAAGGGAGCTTTGGGACAACATGAAACGAAACAACATACGAATAATAGGAGTACCAGAACAACAGAAGGATGAACAAGGATTAGAAAACCTACTCGAAGAAATAATATCAGAAAACTTTCCTGAGGTGGGGAAGAAAAAAGTCACACAAGCCCAGAGAGTCCCAAACAAGGTGAACCCGAAAAGACCCACACCAAGACACATCATAATCACCATGGCAAATGTTCAGGACAAAGAGAGAATCTTACAGGCTGCAAGAGAGAGACGGAAAGTTACATACAAGGGATCTCCCATTAGATTGTCAAATGACTTCTCAACAGAAACACATCAGGCAAGAAAAGAATGGACTGAAATTTACAAAGTGATGCAAAGCGAAGGACTGAATCCAAGAATACTCTATCCAGCAAGGCTATCATTCAAACTTGAAGGGGAAATAAGAAGCTTCACAGACAAAAAAAGGCTAAGGGAGTTTGTCACCACCAAGCCAGCATTGCAAGGAATGCTAAAGGGACTGATATAAAAATAAGAAATAAAAAGCTCAGAAAGAAAACAGCCACACAAAAAAAGAAATGGCTACAAACAAGTACCTTTCAATAATAACTTTAAACGTAAATGGACTAAATGCTCCAACCAAAAGACATCGAGTGGCTGAATGGATAAAAAAACATGACCCATACATCTGCTGTCTACAAGAAACCCACCTCATTAGAAGGGACTCACACAGACTGAAAGTGAAAGGATGGAAAAATATCTTTCAGGCAAATGGAAAGGAAAAGAAAGCTGGGGTAGCAATACTTATATCGGACAAAATAGACCTCAAAGTGAAGGCCTTAACAAGAGATAAGGAAGGCCACTTCATAATACTAAAGGGATCAATACAACAAGAAGATATAACCCTGGTAAACATATATGCACCCAATGTAGGAGCACCCAAATTCATAAAAAAACTCCTGGAAAATATCAAAGGAGAGATCGACAACAATACAATCATAGTAGGGGACTTTAATACACCATTGACAGCACTGGATAAGTCCTATAGACAAACAATCAGCAAAGATACAGCAATCCTAAATGACTCACTAGATCAGATGGACTTAATAGACATCTTCAGAACACTTCACCCCAAAGCCAGAGAATATACGTTCTTCTCAGGTGCTCATGGGACATATTCAAAAATAGACCACATATTGGGTCACAAGCAAAGTATCCCCAAATTCAAGAAGATTGAAATCATAAAAAGCGTCTTCGCAGACCACGATGGCATAATATTAGAAATAAACTACAATAAAAACAACCCAAAATACTCAAACACCTGGAAGCTGAATAGCATGCTATTAAACATTGATTGGGTTACCAATGAGATCAAAGAAGAAATTAAAAACATCCTGGAAACTAATGACAATGAAAACACAACAATCCAAAACCTATGGGACACATTGAAAGCAGTCCTGAGAGGGAAGTTTATAGCTCTACAGGCCTATCTCAAAAAACAAGAAAAAATGGTAGTAAATCATCTAACTCTACAACTCAAAGAATTAGAAAGAGAGCAACAAGAAAACCCCAGAGTGAGCAGAAGGAAGGAGATAATAAAGATTAGAGCAGAAATAAATGACATAGAGACCAAAAAAACAATACAGAAAATCAATGAAACCAAGAGCTGGTTCTTTGAAAGGATAAACAAGATTGATAAACCTCTAGCCAGACTCACCAAGAAGCAGAGAGAGAGGACCCAAATAAATAAAATCAGAAACGATAGAGGCGAAATAACAACAGACCCCACAGAAATACAAATGATTGTTAAAAAATACTATGGACAGCTTTACTCCAACAAACTAGACAACCTGGAGGAAATGGACAAATTCCTAGAAAAATACAGCATTCCAAAACTCAATCAGGAAGAATCTAAAAATCTCAACAGGCCAATAACTATGGAAGAAATTGAAGCAGTCATCAAAAAGCTTCCATCAAACAAAAGCCCAGGACCAGACGGCTTCACAGGGGAGTTTTACCAAACATTCAAGGAAGAACTAAAACCTATCCTCCTCAGACTACTACAAAAAATTCAAGAGGAAGGAACACTTCCAAGCTCATTCTATGAAGCCAGCATCACCCTAATACCAAAACCAGGTAAAGACAACACAATGAAAGAGAATTACAGGCCAATATCCCTCATGAACATAGATGCCAAAATCCTCAACAAAATCTTAGCAAATCGGATCCAGCAGTACATCAGAAAGATCATACACCATGACCAAGTAGGATTTATCCCAGGGATGCAAGGATGGTACAATATCCGCAAATCAATAAACGTGATACATCACATAAACAAATTGAAAGAAAAAAACCACATGGTCATATCAATTGATGCAGAAAAAGCATTTGACAAAATTCAACACCCATTTTTGATAAAAACTCTCAGCAAGGTGGGAGTAGAAGGATCATACCTCAACATAATAAAAGCCATATATGACAGGCCCACAGCCAACATCATTCTCAACGGACAAAAACTAACACCATTTCCCCTAAGAACAGGAACAAGACAGGGATGCCCCCTCTCACCACTCCTGTTCAACATAGTACTGGAAGTGTTAGCCATTGCAATTCGGCAAGAAGAAGAAATAAAAGGCATCCAAATTGGAAAAGAGGAAGTAAAACTGTCCTTATTTGCAGACGACATGATATTATACATACAAAACCCTAGAGATTCCATCAAAAAGCTACTAGACTTAATACATGAATTTGACAATGTAGCAGGATACAAAATTAACCCCAAGAAATCTGAGGCATTTCTATACACCAATAGTGAACTTTCAGAAAGAGAGATTACAAAAACAATCCCGTTTACCATTGCACCAAAAAAACTAAGCTACCTAGGAATAAACTTAACTAAAGAGGTAAAAGACCTCTACTCAGAAAACTACAGAACGTTGAAAAAAGACATAGAGGAAGACATAAACAGATGGAAGAACATACCGTGTTCATGGATTGGTAGAATCAACATCATCAAAATGTCCATACTACCCAAAACAATCTATAAATTCAACGCACTTCCCATTAAAGTACCAACAGCATACTTCAGAGATCTAGAACGAACTTTCCAAAAATTCATCTGGAATAAAAAAAGACCCCGAATAGCTGCAGCAATCCTGAAAAAGAACAAAGTAGGTGGGATCTCAATACCAGATATCAAGTTGTATTACAAAGCCACTGTTCTCAAAACTGCCTGGTACTGGCACAAGAATAGGCATATAGATCAATGGAATAGAATAGAGAGCCCAGAAATCGGCCCGAACCAATATGCTCAATTAATATTTGACAAAGGAGGCAAGAACATACAATGGAGCCAAGATAGTCTCTTCAATAAATGGTGTTGGGAAAATTGGACAGATATATGCAAGAAAATGAAACTAGACCACCAACTTACACCATACACAAAAATAAACTCAAAATGGATAAAGGACTTAAATGTACGACAGGATACCATAAAAATTCTAGAAGAATCCAAAGGCAAGAAAATCTCAGACATATGCCGAAGCAATTTCTTCACTGATACAGCTCCTAGGGCACTTGAAACTAAAGAAAAAATGAACAAATGGGACTACATCAAAATAAAAAGCTTCTGCACAGCAAAAGAAACCATCAACAAAACAACGAGAAAACCCACTGTGTGGGAAAACATATTTGCCAATGACATATCTGATAAGGGCCTAATCTCCAAAATTTATAGGGAACTCATACAACTTAACAAAAGAAAGATAAACAATCCAATCAAAAAATGGGCAAAGGACCTAAATAGACACCTTTCAAAAGAGGACATCCAGAAAGCCAAGAGACATATGAAAACATGCTCAAAGTCACTAATCATCCGAGAGATGCAAATCAAAACAGCAATGAGGTACCATCTCACACCTGTCAGACTGGCTATCATCAACAAATCAACAAACGACAAGTGCTGGAGAGGATGTGGAGAAAAAGGAACACTTGTGCACTGCTGGTGGGAATGCAGACTGGTGCAGCCACTATGGAAGACAGTATGGAGTTTCCTTAAAAAACTGAAAATGGAACTCCCATTTGACCCTGTGATCCCACTTCTAGGAATATATCCCAAGAAACCAGAAACACCAATCAGAAAGGATATATGCACCCCTATGTTCATAGCAGCACAATTCACCATAGCTAAGATCTGGAAACAGCCTAAGTGCCCATCAGTAGATGAATGGATTAGAAAACTGTGGTACATCTACACGATGGAATACTATGCTGCTCTAAAAAGGAAGGAACTCTTACCATTTGCAACATCATGGATGGAACTGGAGAGCATTATGCTAAGTGAAATAAGCCAGTCAATAAAGGAAAAATACCACATGATCTCACTCATTCGTGGACAATAGAGACCATTATAAACTTTTGAACAATAATAGATACAGAGGCAGAGCTGCCTCAAACAGATTGTCGAGCTGCAGCGGGAAGGCCGGGGAGGGTTGGGGGGCAGGAGGTAGGGGGGTAAGAGATCAACTAAAGGACTTGTATGCATGCATATAAGCATAACCAATGGACATAAGACACTGGGTGATAGGGGAGGCTAGGGGACTGTCTAGGGCGGGGGAATAAAATGGATACATTTGTAATACCCTTTGTAATACTTTAAGCAATAAAAAAAAAAAATAAAAATAAAAATAAAATGTTCTCTGCAAAATGTCCTGCCTGACTCAGCGCCCTCACCTTGATGTTTGTGTTTGGGGGGATCCATGCCATTGTATTTTTCTGAGATTTTGCCTATCCTGGTGTAGAACGTGGGTAGGTTCATTTCAAGCCAGTGAACCATCACAGAGCCCCGGCTATTCTCCCTTGACTGGGCAGCCCTCTCAGTGTTTTCTTTTTCGCCCCTAGAGCAGCTCTTACCAAGTCAAGACCACCCCAATGATATTGGCTTAAAATGTGCAGGACATCGCCTTTGCAATTAAATAGTTTAATAGTGTAGAGGAAAGAGAACATACCAGCATTTCATATTTCTATTTATATGATCAAAAAAGTAAAGAAGTTATAGGACCATATGGGTTTTTCAAGCAGAGGAACAATTTAAGTATCTTTGTATTGTACCAGGAAACTATAAAACATAAATAAAAATATTTAACATGTTGACTCATCCTGTCATTGAATTTTTATTTCTTGTTTTGTTATTTCACCCAAAAATGGCAACTAAGCTAATACTCCAAAATAACTACTATAAGCAATTTGGTTTTTAGAATGACCCAAAAATAACAGTGAGGGAAATTATCATTCAAAAATTTGAAAACCTTTCTCCCTCAGTGATACAAAAATACAAGTGGTTGGCCCAGCAGGTGTGGCTCAGTGGTTGAGTGTCAACCTATGAACTATGAGGTCACAGGTCAATTCCCTGCCCATGCCCAGGTTTCAGGCTTGATCCCCATTGGGCAAGAGGCAGGAGGCAGCTGGACAATGATTCTCTATCATCATTAATGTTTCTGTCTCTCTCTTCCTTCTTCTCTGAAATTAATATATATACAGCAAGTGGTTGGCTAGATTTGGCACAAGGTTCAGAGTTTACCAAACTCTGATAAAGGAAGTAGCAAAAGTCTAGCTGCTATTCTTCTGAGAAATAGATGAGAGATGTATGTGTGCCTTTTTTATAGTGAAATGTTTATATGTAATTTAAAAATTTTTAAATTGAGACAAGAAAGACATTATCCTTATCACTCTTATGTGGTGAATTATCTTTTCTTGCATCTAGAAAAAAATATAATTTCATATAGCTATTATCACATAATGGATATACATTTGACTTGTTCTTTACTTACCTAAAATTATGTTCCCTTTATTACCACAGAGTATCAATAAATGTTACTTAGAGATTATATAATCTACACTAATAAAAGACAAAGATGCTAATTGACCATACCTTCACTATGCCCTAAGCCACGCCCACCAGCCAATCAGAGCAACTATATGCAAATTAACCCAACCAAGATGGTGGCCGGCAGCCATGGAGCTGGAGCAAGCAGGAGGCTTGGTTGCCCTGGCGATAGAGGAAGCCAAGCTTCCTGCCTGCCCTGGTGGCTGTAGCTTCTGCTAAAGGCAACAAAGTTTCAATTATAGAAGATAAATAAATCCCAGATACCTACTTCCAGCCAACCTCCACTGGGAGCTTGGGTGGCTGGGGGTTGTGGCCAGCCGGCAAACAGCATTTCAGCCCCTCACCCAGGCTGGCCACACCCTCATGGAGTGAAGGTCCTTGCTGGGGGGCTAAGCCAGCCTGAAAGTGGCCCTCAGCCCCTCGCCCAGACTGGCCAGGCACCCCAGCAGGACCCCCCACCCTGAAGGGGATGTGGCCAGCCTGGAAACAGCCATCAGCCCCTCACCCAGGCTGGCCAGGCACTCCTATATAATAAAAGGGTAATATGCACATTAACCCTAACAGCAGAACGACTGGGAATGACTGGTCACTATGACACACACTGACCACCAGGGGGAAGACGCTCAATGCAGGAGCTACCCCCTGGTGGTCAGTGCACTCTCACAGGGGGAGCTCTGCTCAGCCACAAGCCAGGCTGATGGCTGCCAGTACAGCGGTGGTGGTGGGAGCCTTTCCTGCCTCCGCGGCAGCACTAAGGATGTTCAACTGCAGCTTAGGCCTGCTCCCTGCTGGCAAGTGGACATCCCCCGAGGGCTCCCAGGCTGCCAGAGGGATGTCTGACTGCCAGCTTAGGCCTGATCCCCCAGTGAGCGGGCCTAAGCCCGCAGGTGGTCATCCCCCGAGGGGTCCCAGACTACGAGAGGGCACAGGCCGGGCTGAGGGACCCTCCCCGAGTGCACAAATTTTTGTGCACCGGGCCTCTAGTGTATTATAAAATTTATTGAAGAACAGATAAAATAATAGATGATTATCTCCAATTTAAAAATAGGTGAGGCTATACTGAGCATCTTCTCTTTTTTGGAGTTCGTTGCCCTTACATCAGTTTTGACAAGAAAAAGTACTAAGCCAAAGTACATAAATATATATACATACATATATATGGTTATTGAAAGACTTTGTAACATTGATTTATAAATTATGCTAACTTATATATACCACAGGAATGATTATTCTACATACATATTAAAGATTTATTATGTTTTTAGTGCTTCTTAAATGCACTGTCTCTTTTTTGTTTTATTTGCACTTATTTTATCACAAAAGATACATTCCCATTTTCAGAATTTCTGATTGCATTTACCAAATACAAATAGTATTTTCACATTCATCATTGGCATGTCTACTTGAATATTGATATGTTGTTAGCAATTTTACAAGATTTTTTTAATGAAACATATTTATAAGTGGCCTCTCAAAATTGCTTTAAATATTTGCTAGGTCTGCTTTCCATTTTTTAAATAGAGAAATTTCTTTTAATTTTATGTAGCCAATTGAGCCATAAGTTAATTTTCCATTCACCTCAATGACTAATAAATTAGATTTTTCCAACAACCTGATCAACTTTCTACTTTAAATCAACATTTCTCTATTTTTAAATGTCACTTTAACTTTTATGTTCATTTGAGATTTAATGTTGCTTCTGATAGGACATTTGCATACATGAATTTTTAGAAACTCATCTATCCAATGAAAAACTATGCATAACCCCAGACCATGGAAATGACATAGCTAAAGAAAACACTCAGTAATCCTTTCTTTAAAGAAGAATCTGCAGCAGCTCGTGTTGACCACAGAGGAGATCACTGAAGCAGGCTCTCATGTGAAGGCTAACCAAGAGGCTGCCACAGGGGTTTGGGGTCCACAGACAGTCCCAGAGCTTGAGTGGAATTAGGACTTTTCTCTCTGAAGCTCAACTGGCATTTAACTTTTACATACAAGCCAAGAATAAAGCTTTCAAGAACTTAAAAGCTACTGAGAATAAAAGAGTTTTCGCAAGCAATGTTTTCCTATAGAAATCGAGCCTGACTCTATTTGAATGTCTCTAAAGTCAGCCTTAGGGTTAACGTCACACAGGGAATGAATAGTGCAGTAAGACATTTGTCAGTTCCTTTAGACAGAAGCTCACTGGCAGTATGAAGAAGGATATTTTCTCTGTGAAATCCCTTGAAATGCTCCATGTACTTATAATATTACATTGTTTTCCAAGCAGTTCTAGTTATAGAAATTAAGGTCTCACCATGGGGGAACAGTGTGAAGCTTGTAAGAGGATCTGTGATACGGTACAGAAATGATTAATAAATCTTGTCTTGATTTAAGAATTGACACATCTTGGCTTGCAGGAATGCCAGAAGTTTAATTTTCTACTTGTGGCTATAAAGGAGCACATGTAAATGTAGTAATAGAATATAGCATATATCATACGTTTTCTTCTTAATAACATTAAGAATAAGGACAAGTGACTTCTTAGTCTGCTGAATTGTTCTGAGGCTGACACAAATTATGGAGTTTAAATTTATTGAGAATTGCCAAGTTTGAATTATTTTTATGACACTCAAGCCACAATTAGCTAACTCTAGGCTGATCTTTAATATAAATGATAGTTCCTACTGTCTAAGGAAAGAATTGGAGCTGGGGCTTGTAAATGCACATCTTCTTTAATATCATTTTTACATTATTTAAGGGTAATGTTAATTAAATGTTATATTAGTGAAATTGTGTTTCTAATTTCTTTGTCATAATTCTGTGTTTTGAGGTTTTTTTTAATGAGTAATTAGACTGTTTGAACAACTAATTTAGTGTCCGACCATTTTTAAATAATATTTTTTATGTTTTGAGATAGTCAAATAATGTCTCTCTTATTGAAGATACATTTTTCCTCAATTAGCCTTTGTTTTAAAAGGATTAATAATTGGAAAATGCCATCATTGAAAGATGATGTGACAAATACCTCAATCTGAAAATACTATTACTCCAACCTCCCATTTTGAAAATCAGAGAAAATGGGCTTTCAGGGCCTAATACTTTCAGAGTAAAAGAGCCTGTTGACCAATAGTACCTTCAAATGTTACATTTTCCTAATTTTCAAATTCGGATGATCTCAAATTATATGGATAAATGAATTATTTTGGTCTTGAAGCTGATTAACTTTTAAAAATATCTCCCTCTCCCTCCCTCTCTGAAATAAATAAAAATATATTGTTAAAAAAAAAAATTTGCCTGCCATGTATACTCTGGCATTCCTCAACTACCAGTAAATCGCCCATTCTCACTTGTGAAATCTAATACCCATCACCCTTCTCTCATTTGTCCAAACATGTTTTACATACCTGATCTTGCCTCATTGGAACTGCAAAGGAATGTCCATGCCTGTGTGAGTTCCCCATGCGCATGCATTCAAACTTGATTTTCTCCTGTTAGTCAGTCTTTGTTAATTTGGTGATTAGTCCATCCAGAAGAACTTAGAAGGAGGGAAGAAAAGTATTAATATTTTTAGCCCCCACATAACAATATTCATTTCTACACGCATCATATGATATCTAGTCATAATCATGTGTCTATATTGACATGAAAATCCGTTGTGAAGCATAAACCTTTCTGTGACTCCAATTAAAAGTTAATAGTGAATAAGAATTTAATAAATTAAAGCTCAGATCTATTCTAATAATGTGATTAACTCACAGACAATTTGACCTGAGAGGACAGTATAAGTAAGGAAGTGCTATGCAGCCTAAGAAAACTTGAATTATGAGAATTTTTGCTGACACTTCTGTTGAGAGACAAATGGCTTCCAAACTTGCAAATTTGTAATCTGTCAAAAGCTTCATGGGCCACCGAAGTAATTCACCATATTCACATTCTACACTTTGAATACTTAGTTTTATCACTGGCCTTTGTCATGCATTGTGTTAAACTACAAAGTGAGGCACAGTATAATTTTCAAGAGCTACCAGGCAGGTGTGACATCAACCCATGAATCAGGAAGTCACAGTTAGATTCCAGGTCAAGGCATATGCTGGGATTTCAGGGTGGATCCCCAGTAGGGGGCATGCAAGGAGGCAGCCAATTAATGATTCTCTCTCATCATTGATCTTTCTATCTCTCCCAGTCCCTTCATCTCTCTGAAATGAATAAAAACATATTTTAAAACATTTAAAACATTAATCTCAAGAGGTTATTTCTATTTCAATTAATTCAAATTGGCCATCACTAAAGCAGGAGCTAGGGGAGAGGTTTTATAGAGCAGGTATGAAAGCAGCTTAAGAAAATGATTTGGTTGTTCATTGCTTAAGGTTGTCTTATTTGGGAAATCCTGGTTGGCTGTTTGTGATGGATAGTTCCCAAGTTTCATTTTCTTGGATTCCACAGTATAGATTCTGGCTTAGGTTTCAGTTTGCTTACGTAGGCTACTGTGGCACTAGAGCCACCTCAGTCTAATTGTATCCTCATTTAATTACTTGAACTATTGTAAGTTTTTAAGTATTATTTTAATCTGCCTTTTAAAATATATGCATTACTTCTTTTAGAAAGATAGAAAATACCTTGAAATTGGATCTATGTCATATTTATTTGTGCTCTCAGGTTAATACCAGGCAAAGCAAAAGTGGACATTTAGTAAATGGCTCTTCACAGAATATATATTCTTGCCTTTCCTAGTTCATTGTGTAGTAAGTGAATTGCATTTGTAAAATATGTGGCTGGAGAGAGAATTATAGACTTTGAGAACAAAAGAGAAATTTCTTCTAATTGTTCTAACTTTCTATTCAGTAGAGTGCTTGGTTAAAAAAAAAAAAGTATATGATGAAAAATCTAGTAATCTGCAGCCCACTAGCCTTCCATCAGTGTGAGCTCCACCCTTCAGTTCATTTTTTATATGAATGATAGTGTTACAGGATAGGAGTGGGGCTCATCTACCTGGTTGCTCAAGGGGGTGCGGTTCTTAGGGTATGGCTGAAATAAGAAATTATGAAGTCCCCCTTAGAAGGATGAAGTATGTACAAAGATTTATTTCTGTGGAATTAAATGCCCAAGTTTCAAAAGTTCCCATTTCCCATAGAAGAAGTGTAGCTGAGGCTTTAGAAGAGCTAAAGTAAGAGCCAGTGTCCATAGTTTTCTTTCCATTGTTGGAGCCAGGTCCAATACAGCATCAGGCTAGCTTAGCTGTGCTTCCTGCTGCAGTCCATTAGTTCACTGAGTGTGGAACCCACATGGCTGTGGGCAATAGAGTGAATGCAAGGAAGTAGAAGCAAAATAACTCCACAAGCCAAGAGTCAAGCACAAGAGAGAGAGCATTCCTTTGTTTAGAAGATTATATATTCCCAAATTTTTTCATGCTTGCATTGGCCAGATCATTTTGGCCAATGATCTCTGTTCTTGGTGTGATTGATAGGCAAGTACCTTCCCTATGTCACCCCAACTTTACTGCATCTATCTTTCCTTTGTTCAATCCCTTCCTCCAGTATTTTGCAGGGAATAGATCCTGTTTCCTGGGGAGTGTGAAACTGCAGCTTCCTGGTGACACTACCCAAACAGTCCTATATAATAAAAGCCTAATATGCTAAATGTCAGGTTGTCTGGTTGTCAGTTCAACCAATCAAAGTATAATATGGTAATTATATCCTATATAATAAAAGCCTAATATGCTAAGTGTCAGGTTGTTCAGTCGTCCTTTCATCCAAAGTGTAATATGCTAATGATATGCTAAGGCTGCTCAACTGCTTGCTATGACATGCACTGACTACGAGGGGGTAGATGCTCTGACCAGTAGGTTAGCTTGCTGCTGGAGTCCAGCCGATCAGGACTGAGTGAGATGAGCCAGACATACCCTGGAGCCCTCCTCTGGTCCCTCCCTGACTGGCCAACTTCCCTTGTCCCTCCCTGGCCCTGATTGTGCACTGGTGGGGTCCCTTGGTGAATTTTGTGCACCGGGCCTCTAGTATGCCTATAATGTGTGACTTCCCCCTTTGCTTCTTTTCTATTATTTATAACTAGCTAATCACAACGATATCAATACCATCCTCCATTTGACCTAAAATTCAATCACTCCTTCTTGGAAGCAGTCAATATTCTCCTAGTCCCCTTGAAGAGGATCTCAGCCCACACAAAGTGTCAGAGAGGTTATATAGCTCCATATTTTTAAAATATATTTTTATTGATTTTAGAGTGGGAACAAGAGATAGAGGCATCAATGATGAGAGAGAATCTTTGATCAATTGCCTCTTGCACAGCCCCTCCCACCCCTGGGATCAAGCCCACAACCCTGGGCACATGCTCTGACCGGGAATTGAGCCCTGACCTCCTGTTTCATAGGTTGATGTTCTACCACTGAGCAACACTGGCCAGACTAGCTCCATACTTTTATTAACTCAGAGTGAGTTCATTTTCTAACTTAGCTCTGCAGATTAGCCATTGTCCATACAACTTTAGTTAGTGTAAAACTCAAACCTGATGAGTTCTGAATCTACCTCCAATTGAGCCCTGGTGCTTACAGCTTCTGCTTATGTTCTCCCACCCTCAAGAGCAGCTAATGCAGAATAGCTTGCATTGGGTTAGCCTAGAGGCTAAGGGCATAGGCTTTGGAATTTTACTCATGGGTTCTAATATTGACTTTACCATGTAATCATTGTACAATCTTGAGAAATTTATCTTTTAATCTATTTTGCTGTTTTCTCATCTGTAAAATGAAATTAGTAACAGTTCTTAGAGCATATGTTTGAACAAAAAATAAATAAATAAAGGAGTGACTGGCATAAAGTAAGGGTTAAATCGATGTTTGTTGTTTTCATTATGATCACACAGCAATTCTGATGTGTGATCATGTAGCCTATCCCAGGCGGATGAAAGGCTGCCCTTCCAGACCCCTCTCTGCCAGCTGTACTTTGGCTGAACCCTCGAGCTTCATGTCTGAATGGATGGAACAGGGTGCCTGTGGGACTCTAACTTCTGTGTTGAGGTATAGAGCTTACATCTCCCCAGCCCATTTGTCCTCAGAAACAAGCTCTCATGTCCTATTGCTTGTTGATGTAAGAAACATCCAAACCTGTAGAGAATTTTTATGAGTTTATTTGAGCCAAAATAATAACAATTGCAGGGAAAGCAAAATCTCAATGGATTGAGAAAATGCTCGAGAAAATGGCAGGTTTACCATTTGTTGTATACATCAGAGTCAAAGGGGGAAGACATAAGGGGGTTGCATGAAATCCATTGGTGATAGATTAGGGAGGTAGAAGGAAACAAAGGGATGAAATCTCTGAGATTTGATAAAAAATAAAACAGACACAAACTTCTGTTATATTGGTGGGTATGGGATAGTTAACAGTGAACATTGACAGCACATAGAGATGCTATGTGGGAGAACAATGGAGAGTTCTGTGGCTTCCTGTTCTGGTGAGATTTTGCCCTGAGGGGTCTGAAAAAGAGGATTACCTAACATTCCAAAGATGTGTTATCATAGGTACAAAAAGACAATAGGTTCAGTTAAGGGAAAGATTGATCTTTGTCAAGGAAGACACCATCCTATGACATGACTACCTTCCAGGACTCCCTTTTAGTTAGAAAGTTTTACTTTCTGACCATCTTACTTAGGTCTCTGAGTTTGTAAGGCCTCCATGTAGGCCTTCCCTGAGCTCGTCAGGTTTAGTATGTGGGCCCCTTTTTCATTCCATATGCTGAAGGGCGTTACATGCCTACCAGAGTGGGCAGTCCGTTTTGCCCGCCCTCTAACTGGGAAATACCACCTACTGAAATAAAGCCTTTCTGTTAAATTTGAAATGCAATTCCTGTTCCCCTAGAAATATGTTTTAGTTAGCCTATGGAAGTTTCCAGGAGTGCACGTTTTAACCTATTAATACCTATTCATTTTTTTAAATACCTATTCATTTTTGCCATTACCTTTAGAAAATATGGTAAATTTTATAAGAATATATGCAGATGTTAAAAAAAAACAACACACAACAAAAACTATATCCTGAGTTTTTAAATGATTAGACCAAAGTCATACTCTTTAGCTGGTATCTGGATAGAATTAAAATCGAGAATAACTCCAACCATGGCAGACCCTTTCAATTTCCTCTACTAATTTCTAATGGCACTGGGTTTCTTTGGTGTTTTTCTTTTTTCTTCTTAAGGTTACTAAAACCTTAAATTTCAAATAAGTTAGATGTAGAAAATATATAACTACATTTTCATGGCAGTAATTTATGGCAAGTAAAATGCTTACAAACAAAAATGTTTGTGGGAAAAGTGTTGGATGTTTGTGTGTGTGGGCATGTGTATGTATGAGAAATCTGTTTCTGGTATAGTAGCATTTTCTGATGAGAAGTGTGTTTCAGGGTAATATCTGGATGGTTGTTATTAACACTGTAGTTATGTGTTCATCATTAAGCTGGTATAGGAATTGCAATGCATCTAAGTTCATGCTGCCTTGTTATTTACTCTCCTGCAGAATAAGATGGAATCCACTCCCAGCCGCTGAAGGATGTTTATTTGTCCATTTGCTATGTAGTGACTCCATGCTGTCTACTGTAAATGAGAGTTTCTCAGGGTCAGCGGGGGACCTTGTAACAGAAACTTATATAGCTCCATCCCTGAATAATTGCAATGTTAATGCTGAAGTCACTACAAACTGTTACATACATCTAAAATCAACTTACAAGATTTTTGTTTTTTTTTTCCGTTGGATTCTTTATAGTTACAAATAAGGAGCGTTTGCATTTGAGCATTTGAGGTATGTTTAATTTTTTTTGTTTTATTCTGTTTTCAGTTGAAAGGCTTTTTTTTTTTTTTTTTTTTTTGAGAAGTAGAGGGCTAAAGGACTCATTGTGAAGTCATGAATTCATTGATAAAGACTTCAATCTTGCCAGGTGAACGTTAAATGTCTTCTCATCTAATTCACTACATTTTTTCAAACATTCTCTTTATTGTTTAATATAATGCACGAGATGGGTGGAGGAATTTTTAATGGCTGGTGGAATAATCCATGATCGGTCCAATTTTGTCAAGGAAGCAGGATGACCAACAGGTTTTGAACCTGCAACCTGGATATGTGCCCTGGATGGAGTGGAACCTGTAACCTTTTGTTGTAAAGGATGACACTCCAACCAATGAAGTCATCTAGCCAGGGCTCTCTCTTATGTTTTAAACTCTCCAATGAAGAGTGAGCCAGGAAAACCTGTGGCCCCCACCTGCTATCCCATTAAATGCAGAACTCCAGGTCTGTAGCCTCTCTCTCTCTTCTGCTCTCTCTCTTATCTGTCTCCTCCACCTCTCTGTATGCCCTCTTGATGGCCTGTATGCTCCAGAGGCTGTAAGTCATAGTAGCCTCTTTTTTTCTTCAAATCTTCCTAATGGTTATCACTTAAGGGTGTCTTACAGTCATAATAAGGGTCAGTCCAACTATAACATTGGTTTGGAAAGGAGAGATGTCTGTGGGAAGCTCACTGGGGCCCAGGTGAGTGCCCCGGACATTTCTAGCTGTTGGTATTACCATCAATAGACTGAGACCAGAAAGGTAGAGTCATGCATTGTGCTACAACCTTATGATGGCTAAGACTGCACTAGGCAATAGCCTTGTTCTAGCTCCATTATAATCTACTAAGGGCCCAGTGCATGAGTTTGTGCACCTTGAAAGAACTGTGGGCCACGAGGCTGTGGTGGACACAGGGGTGGGTCTCAGCCCATTGTCTGCACCCCCGCCCAGCCTCTCCTGCTGCAGCCCTGGGTCCCCTGTCAGCCAGCAGCCCTGCTCCCACCACTGCCAATCCCACCATTGGGGCTGCTGCTCCCACGATTGGGGCCGGCACCAGCAGCCAGTGTGAGAGGCAGCTGCTGGCCCCGATTGCCCCTCAGGAGCAGGGGGAGGTGGGGAAGCCCTGAGGGGTGTTCGGGGCCGGCAGCCACTGCTCGCACCCATTGATGGTGCTGAGCAATCAGGGCTGGCACCGGGCACCCGCAGCAGGTGCTAGTGGGGCCGACGCCAGCAGTAAGTGCGAGCACCGGGTGGCACGGCAGCACACAGGAGCAAAGAATTTTCAGTAACCACCAGAGGCTTGCCCTGATGACAGCGACCGGTGCCCCGCCTTGGTCTGGCACCCCTGCTCACCTGATCTACCATCCCTCTGAGGCCCACACCCACCATGATCCACGCGCGCACCCTGGTGGTCAGCGCATGTCATAGCGACAGGTTGTTCGGTTGTTCTGCTGTTCGGTCTATTTGCATATTAGGGTTTTATATATATATGTAGATGGGACCACCATCATATATGTAGTCCATTGTTGACTGAAACATCATTTTGCACTGCATGACTGGATTCCCTTGAATTTTCCTGATAGTTATAACCTATTACGGTATTTGTTTTCTGTAATTCAGATAGCATGCAATTGATCAGAGACTGTTAGCACCTAAAACAAACTGATGTCTTCATTTAGAGGTGATGGGGGAAAATGTTTGTAGAAATTGTGATATTACTAAGGTCATTTTGCTAATTTATGGTTGAGCCTGGACCATATACAGGTCCCCTTGTTGACAGTGCCAATACAAAAATACATGTATGACTAAAAGGACTGTGTAGGCCTGATAATATATTGACAATGTTAGTCAATTAAAACAAAATAAAACTGTAAAGCTTGAATTTTCTCTCAAGAAAAAGTTGATAGTGAACAATACAAAATATATACAGTCTAGAGGAATTAAATATTTTTAAATCTATTGGAGAAAACAACAAATATACATTAAATACAAATGTATATCCTTATTAATATAGGGATATTGACATGGAGAATATATATATATATATATATATATATATATATATATATATATATATATATATTACTTAATACTCAAAATAACCATAGGTCCCAATCATCGCATGCACCAAGAGGTCACTGGTTCCATTCCCAGTCAGGCTACTGACCCAGGTTGTGGGCTTGATCCCCAGTAGGAGGCATACAGAATGCAGTCCATTGATGTTTCTGTTTCATCAATGTTTCTATCTCTCTCTCCCTCTCCCTTCCTCTCGCTCTAAAAATCAATAAAAACATATTAAAAACAATAACCATAGAAATGATATACTATTTTTTCTATTGTATCCATTTTTAGATAAGGAACTTAAGTTAGGACTAATTAACTTAATTTTTATATCCAGCTACACAGAGATTAGTACTTGTTTACTAAATGTATTTTTCACTATTAAAAGCTATATGTCAAAGCTATCTAAACTTGAATCTTACTGGCAATATTATAGTAGCACTACTATCATTATTTACTTTGCTCTCAAAATATTTCTGCTATTTAAATTCATACCATCCCCTTTGTTATAGAAGATAAAAACAGGCATAAAAACATTTGTATTATAATTGAAAATATAATATCTGTTAATATAGTTACTATGTGGTGTTTAACCTTTCTTTCTTTTTCCTGGTAGATATATATATATATATATTGCTTGTTTTTTCTAGTCTGACTTTCTGAATTTTCTATAACTTATTACCCCTATCTATATTGTTATATTTTAAAATATTGCATGGAAACTATCCTTGATCTATTGCTCTCCTTTTAAAAATTTTTTCCTGAACCAAAGTTGTGCGTTGTTATATATCAGAATTTGTCATTTTTTTGGTATGATTTCTTAAGTCACCTCAAAGTTTATGAAAACAGCAGACATTGAAGACAAACAATCATAAGCGACTGAGCCAAGATTTACTTTTTGGTAACAGAATTTCCAATGGATGTTTCCACTATTGGCTAAAGTAGACAAAATCTTATACCAGCAAACTGCAATCATTGCACATGCATTGAGTTCTAGTCATAAAACTAATATTAACTATTTGTGGGATTTTGAAAGGCTATTATGCTTATCTTAATTTTAATTTCTATATCTGTCTATTTATATCTATATCCTTCATTCTATATACACTTAGAAGTCAGTGAAATAGACTATCAGCACATTATTAAGTAAAATTAAGTAAAGTTAAGCATATAAGAGTAAGAATTGCTTTAATAAAAGTATTTTCAATTCAGTAAAATGGCTTCTTTTTATGGTATATGGTGGAAAAAATATGTAGAGATATTCATGAAAGCCCCTAAAATAAATTTGATATTATATTCTTTTATCTAGATCACTAAATAATTTCCCATTAAGCTCTTCCCAATTTCCATTTAAATTATCTATAGAGATATTAAATTAAATTATTTTTAATTATTCTGTTATAAGTCTATCATTTTGATTTCATTCTTGTTTACAAACTATATTAATCTGATGAAATCCTTATCTCACGATTTACTTTTTTAAAAAAGATAGTAACCACAGTTAATTTAAGTATGTGTCTCCAAAGTTTAACTCAGTTAAATACACATAATAAAATGTTACTTTTCTTTAAATTTTTAACAAGTCAAGTAACTAATTATCACTGCTATCAGAAATTAGGTGCTGTTAAGTCACTATAGGTAAACTGAAAAAGGGTCAAAGGTCACTTATTTTCAAAAATGATGATTTGTGTTGAAATTGAATTATGTGCCTAATTCAAATGTGTCTTGAAGAGTAAATTATTTTTAAGCATGTGCATGTATGATGGTTCTGTGTGTGTGTGTGTGTGTGTGTGTGTGTGTGTGTGTGTGTGTGTATAGGAGAAAGTACTGACAACATTAATTTGCTCTCCTACCGTTTAAACGTGAAGTTATGAGGATTAGGGATATGTTACATATGTGTAGGAAGAGCTTCGCATATTGAGAATAAAGAAAGCATAGGTACCATGATGTCCTGATGCTAGGGTAGAGCAAGAGCAAAAGAAATTCACGGGGATATAGTTATATTTTGTTATTTTGTTTTTCTTTTTAATTGTTATTTTCATTTGTTTATATGTTTGGTTCATTTCTGTATTTATCTGCACGGTGTATATTTTTTGCTTCCAATATTCATCATTACCCCTCATCCCATTTATACTGGTAACATATATGATCCCCTGTCATCCAGTACCTAAACGGCTTTAAAGGGCTCTAGTCAGAGGAAGGAGAAAGAAACCCTCCTTCTTGCTTGTGTTAATCTGGAAGTGATTAGTTACATGGTCCCTGCCTAGATGCATGAGGTGCTTTGGCAGGGCAGCCACTTTTTAGTGATGACTTTATAGTTTGGAAGACATACACACATTTTTCCCCTCTCACTTTCAGTGTTTTGTTTTGTTTTGTTCTGTTTTGTTTTGTTTTGTTTTGATAAGCTATGCCCAGCACAACTCCAGGGATGGAATGTATGGCCTATATGTAAACTAAACTACTTAGGGACTCTCAGTCCTGTAGAATAGAAAGTTATTCAGGGGTGGAATAAGAAAAAGACTCCACTAGAGCCACTGCATGCAATGAAATGATTATTAGTTCTTGAATTGTAATATACATGGAGCTAGAGTTGCGGGGGTTATCTTGAAACCAGAATTAGAATGGAAATAAGGAAGTTAGACCTGAGAAATGGACCAAAAGAACCTGGCTGCCAGTGATACTTTCCATTTCTGAATCAAGTAATATCTGACTATAATAGAATATTCATTTGCATGAACTAAAATAATTTTCCATTTTATTTTCTTTCAATTTGAGTTGAGATTTTTTTAAATTGTAACTTAATTTTTTTAACTGATACATACCATTTTATTTTTCAATTGGGAAAAACACTATTTTAGGTAAGAAAGAAGGTATTACGGGTACTGAAAGTGACAATGATTGTAATAATAGCAATGATTGACTACTTAATTTATTCATTAAAACTAGGTCATCACTAGCATTTAAGTATTCAGACTAGTTTGCTTTTGGAACAATAAATATATACCCCCTAGTGTAATGTTTAACAACTGGCTCTTTGAGTATCATTCACACATGAAACTATGTGATATTTTTCTTACATTAATGAGTAAGACAGACGTGAAATAACATAGACATATATTGACATTTTGTTCATTTGTTAATGATGAGTGACTTTTGTTGTTGTTGGTTTTTTTTGGATATTTGTTCCCATTGATTTTTAGAGAGAGTGGGAGGGAGTGGGGGCGGGGAGAGACATCCATTGGTTGCCTCCTGCACATGCTCCAACCAGGGCAGGAAATAGTACCTATAACCTAGGTACATGTCTTTGACCAGGAATCAAACCCATGACCTTTTGGTGTGCAGGCTGACACTCTAACCATGTAACAACACCAGCCTGGGCAATATGAGTGACTTTTTCACTCAATCCAGATAATAATTTTCAAATACTGGAAATAAAGTTCTCAATTTTTGTGCTATTTATAATTAAACTAGAGGCTGGTGCATGAATTCATGCACCAGTGGGGTCCCTCAGCCAGGCCTGCTGGATCAGGCTGAAATTGGCTCTCCAAAACCCCCAAGGGGTCCCGAATTGCAAGAGGGTGCAGACCAGGCTGAGGGACCCCACAGTGCACAATCAAGGCCAGGGAGAGATGTGGGAGGTTGGCCATCCTAGTAGGGACCCTGGGAGGGCTCCAGGGCATGTCCAGCCCGTCTCGCTCAGTCCCGATCAGCCAGACCCCAGCAGCAAGCTAACCTCCCGGTTGGAGTGTCTTCCCCTTGGTGGTCATTGCATGTCATAGCAAGCAGTTGAGTGACCTTCGCATATCATTATCATATTATGCTTTGATTGGTTGAATGGCTGACTGGTGGACCAGACACTTAGCATAGTAAGCTTTTATTATATAGGATAGTTACAGATGCAGCACACTTTTTAGATTAATCCATATTACTAATGTTTTCTTCATCACTTTCTTTAAGTCTGGACACTCAAGAAATGAATCACACTTTCATGCTTAGATTTTGCTGATTTCCATGATGTATGAAAAAATCTTTGGAAAATAGAATGTATGGAACATTCTATTTATGGTTAATTCCTTCTACCATGGTCAATTCTAAGTTATCAAGGTGAGATCAGCAAATGCTTTGAGGTAACAAAATATTTTATTTTATCCTTAGTTCATGATGCCTGAAATCAGAAAATGGAAGTATTAAATTTACCATATTAGTCAATAGCTCATATTTCATAATAAGCTGAAACCTTCTCCCCATATTCAAATGTAGGACCAGTTGCAAGTGAGCCATCTGCTGTAGAAAACAGAGGAAGCATAGTTAGCTTTCCTCATTCTTTTTTTTTAATTGTTGACACTATTACAGATGTCCCCCAGCTTTTCTCATTCTTGCCTACCTCCTCTCACACTTACTCACTGCTGTTTCTGACAATCAGGAAACTTCATGGTTGTAAAACTGGTACTACTGTAAAAAGGTTTGAGATGCCTGAGCCTAGAAGATGCCAAAGGTATTTCTGTTTCTTACAGGCACATTGATATTTCCCTTTTTGCACCATTAGAAATAATGGGTCAAATTTCCCATGGCGAGGATGACACATTTTTTTTCTTTTTCATCCATGTGATGCTTGTCAAACTTGATTTGTTCTGTTGTTGTTGTTGTCATAGTCTGTTTGGGCAGTGTACCCATACAGACTCTTTCTGTTCTCGGGAATGAAAGCAACACCCATAGTTTTCCCACATAGTTCTCCTTTATTCCATGGAAAACACTTGGGCATGTTTTTATCCAGATAAACTCTGCAAGTGAAACCCAAAAGCCAATCTCAACACAAGTTTTACTCTTCTTTCTCCCTTTTATTTTTTCACCCCTCTCTTCTTCTTTTTAAAAAAATCTTTATTGGTGAAAGTATTATTTCTTCTTATCTCCTGGATTTCCCAGACAGAAATCAGATACCATTCTATTGTACTGGGCTCACTACTAGAAACACATATCATGTCCGAGTAGCCCATAGAAATCCCATTCACTACAATTAAACCTAGTAGCTCACATTCCTCTTCCTTCCAAAACATTCCCTTTGGAAGGATGAGTGTGTGTGTGTGTGTGTGTGTGTGTGTGTGTGTGTGTGTGTGTGTGTAGGTATCTAGAAATCTTCACACAACATCATTTGCGACTCTCTAATCTCTTGACCCTCTTATGTCCTCACAGTGTGTTCAAGGGACCTGTAACTGATTTTTGACATCATCCTTTATATATTCTACATATGATCTGGTAATGACTTTATAAATCAGCGTCTATTAGCTTTTAGTACTTCAAACAACTTTTCTATTTATGCATGTTTACACCATAAATGTGTGTAACGTCATTGGGTATTTTTAATCCACTATCAAAAGCTCTTATCATATCTTATATTCAAACAAAGAAAAATTCATTCATATGTCTGTATATGTTTGGTACATATAGGGACCATATATTCATCACATTTGAAAATTTAAAATGTAGAAGAAAAAAATCATAAAAGATGAAATAAAAACACATTCTATTGTTATGCATATGGTATCCCCCAAAACTTATAAATATTTTGAAAGATAGTCTAAAACCAAGAAATATTTTTAAAAATATTCATTTTCAGGGATGCACAATAACTCTAGTTGTTTATGTAAAATCCATTTAAATGATCTCCCTTTTACTTTGGCCCAATGCAAACAAAAATGTGTAGAGTGACAGACTCTCCTTCACTGGTGTTCTCTTCCCCTCTCTCCTTACTTTATAAATTGTGATCATCCTTTCCTCTCTGCATGTATAAACCATTTTCATTTTAATGGCAGCATATGTTCTATTTCATGAGTATTTTTTTCCAGAATTAATCCTCTATCATTGAATATTTGGGTGGGGTTTTGTTTTGATATAAACTACACTATGATGAACAAATTATATGTGTATTACTTATGTTTATTTTTGTAGATAGATATACCCCCTTCATTAACCAAATAATATTGTCTCTTTTGGTATGCATTTGCATTTCAACCGGTATTAATTCTAAAGTCAAGGGTAAACATTCTTAAAATAGAAATTCAGGTATCAGTTAATGGGAAAGCAATATACTTGGGTTACATATTATCCTCCCCACCTCCCCCCTCCCCCTTTTTTTTTTCCCCCAGAAAACCTAGTACTTTGATAATTTGCCTGTGACAGCATACTATTAAATCTGAGTCAAATTATTTTTGGTACATATATCATAAGCCCTCCCCACATATAAATATTTTGGAAGATAGTTTAAAACCAAGAAGTATTTCTAAAAATTTTTATTTTCAGTAATTCTAGTTGCTTATGTAAAATCCATTTAAACTTCTCACACAGGGTAAATTAGGTTAGCAACTTATCCAGCAGTCTTTCTCTGTGTTACGTTGGTTCATTCTGGATTGTTCCAAAATTATTAGCAAGAGGATTATGAAATAAACAAGTAAAGAAGATAAACAAAATAGAAGTGTGATGTTACATTATTTTTTAAATTTCAGTTCAGGTTCAAAAATAGTGTATAGGTTTTAAAAAATACATATCTCAGGTATTTCGTCATTTCATCCTTCCTAATTCTGAGGATATTCTGCACATTTTAGAGAAATACAACAATGATCTAGAACATACTTACTTTTTAAAATAGAAATAAACATTATGATAAATGACTTGCTGGAGAAACATTTACATTAAAATGTAGACAAGTTTTTAAAAAGTAACTGTGCTAATGATACGAAGCTGGCATTCCTACTCTTATTTAACATAGACTCTCTTAGCTACCTGTACATTTGGTAATATAGTATTAAAGATAACTGATTTAAAACTAAAAATGTACACTTTTAGAAAGCAATGATCTAGAATATTCAATACAAAGCATTAAATGCAGAATTTATTTTATTACCATAAGTTGGGAATTTAAAGATTAGACCTAAGATTTGCCATGTAATGATCTTTAAAAGTGCTTTTATTACATTCCCCCCCCCCCCAATAAGATTGATTCTCTGTGTGGTTTGTTTAAAAAATGTAAATAAATCAAACAAACACACAGCAACAAAAATAAAGCTCAAATTAGTTCTGTTATTAAAAAAAAAAGCATGTAATCAATTCCCTTGTGATGCATGCATATGCAGCAAAAAGAAATAAATCGGGTCAAGGCAACTTTTAAAAATTACCAATTACATAATATTTAGAGAAGCAGTGTTTTACTTAATATTTGATATCAGAGAATGGTACTCCGTTGCATAAACCTTTCATAATATATATTATTGGAGAGAGAAAAAAAGTGATCCTGTGCCTTTAATTTCCCTTTCTGAGAGAGGGAAGGCTGCACACCACTGACAGGCTCACTTGTTCCCGTCTTTAATGTGCAATCTGTTTTCTCCAGCGGAGGGCACTCAGTGTATCACAAACTCAAGCATTAGCACCAACAAGCTCTGAGCATCATCAGTCTCTGGAAAGCCTTCTGAATTAGACAAGGGCTGCCTCTCAGCACAGCTACAAAACACTTTAAACCTGACCAGCTAAATGGATAAACCTAGCCTGCATGGCTTTTAAACTGGGGTCTCAGGCAGCACAGGAGGCCTGCTTGCTTCAAGAACTGAAAAGCCAGAGGATGAATTGCTTTATCTGGGAATGGCAAAAGCCAGCACAATAAGGAATGCCAGGTATTCTGAAGATTTTCTTCTCTCTCTCTCTCTTTTTTTTTTCCCCTCTCTCTCTGTCTTTTTATAGAGAAGTTGGTTACCTTCAAGATGGGCTGTAGCTCTTTCGCACAGATTGCCAATTACTGCTGATGGGTCTCTGGTGAATTACACAATGGTCCTCAGAGCCTAGAAGCCCTCCCGGCACCCCCCTCCCCCCCAGAGCTTCCTTCTCCCTGCCCCCCCATCCCACCCCATGCTGATTTTTTTTCATATATGTATATATTTTTTTGCCCGTCCTCTCCGGGGAAGTTTGTATGGGGCTACTAGCTCACATGCGGGATCAGGATGGTGTGAATGACAGCCGCACTGTGTCATGAAGGTGGTGGTGGTTTCGGCACAAGAGACCAATTAAGAAGAAAGCGGAGAGAGGGGGGAACCGCTTTTGGATGACAAAGGATGGGTAAGTGAACTTTTGTTGTTTCCTTAGCAAAGCTGATCCTCTGGGCTTCCTAGCCTCCGTCGCGGCGTTAGCTGATAAAAGACGGGGGAAACAGGCAAAAAGCAGCAGCCTCCGAGTTTGCCAGTTGACTCACTGTAGTTGCTATTATATTTTTAGATCATTTTCCTTTCGGTAGTTTCTTTAAAATTCGTAAATGCATAACACGGACTTAGACTCGAGAGACATCTCTTTCAGACTGTCTCTTCGGTTTGCGTACCCACAGATTGGAATTGAGCATGAGATAAACATTGTGCTTGCTTCTATATTCTTGATGATATTAACCGTGCGTGCGTTTCTGGTCGCTGTCAGGAAGGTGGTTAGCACTTTGCTGCGTTCCTGGAGGGGTGGGGTCGTTACTTCTCAGAGGTCGCACAAGGGCTTGTTTTATCTTTGAGGCTGTATCCTGACCACAGCATCCAAATTTCCAGCAGTCATTTGCCCGTCTTCTTTTTCCAAGTGTGACTGGCTCCCTACCCCCCCATCCCCCCACCCCCGCCCCCAGCCCCCCTTCTCCTGTCTGGGAGAGCTGGAATGTATTTCAATGAGTCTGTAGCTGGCAAGAGGACAGAGAGCAAGATCGGGTTTCAAACAGAAAGAAAAAAAAAAGGACTTAACTGGTTAAATAAAAGGAGAGGTTATTTTTTGCTTAGAGGTTTGGCTGATTGCCTCTCGGTTACAAATATGAATATTTAAGGGAAATATAGAAACCGCAGCACACAGTAGTTGTTGTTTTTTTTTTCTTTTTTCCCCTTCCTACCACTAAGAACTCATAGATCTCCTGTTGACAGGGTAAAGAAATCCCTTAAGATGCTATGACTTGGAAATGCAGCCTCAGTGCCCGCAGATTGCAACTTTGTAGGTTTTCAGAAGTTAATGGAGGTAGGGGAGAAAAAAAAAAGTCCGGGAGACATTTGAGCAGGTTGGGATAGGAGGGAGGGGGATGGTAGCTTGCGTTTCTCTACTTATTTATACCCCACATTTGCAAAAGCAACTATGTTAAACGTAACAGTAAAAGGAACACTACACGAGTTGATGTTTCACCTTATGCAGATATTTTAATGAGAACCTGAGGATCTGAACTTTGGAGTGTATTGTGTTATCAACAGCCAGGGACCTGAGCTGTGCAGATCACAGGGCAGGAGAGCTAAGGCAGGCAGCTCTTCCTAATGTTGAGTATCTTGACTGTAATTAGTCTTCGTACCAGGCTTCATTGGCTGCCCGTGCTGGTCCCAATGCCATTTTCTCAGAGCTCAAACATTGTTTTTCTATTATGCAATAGTGATACAATTTCAGGCAGGACAGACTTGGATTACCTTGACATATGACTGAAGCTCCTTTGCCAAATCACAGCCTGCGTGCTCAACTAGGAAAGATGTACAAGCATGGGGCTTTAGGAAGTCACATTTTATTCTTTCCCCCCTCATTACCAGAAGACTCGGTGCTCCTGCGTTTGGTATTGGTATTCAACACCGACTTGCCAAATAATACTGTTATTAAAATGTTGGCATCCAGCGATAAGCCAGGCTCAGTGCTTTTCACTGCTGATGTTTGCATGAACTCCTGAAACTCGGGAAAGAAAGCTGTTCTCGGTTCTACAGCCCTGTGGTGATTGAAAATCAAGGAAGAACGAATGAAACCTGATAGTTAACTTGCAGCCCCGGAGACAAGAAAGCTTTCAGTGTTAAATGCATGGTTCTGAAATCAACTGTCCCGTCACTGCACTAGAGGAAATGCCCTTGATCTTGGTACGCTGGGGATGCTTTATATGAATAGCTTTACCATGTGCATTTGTCTTCTTTTTAACATTGTAGGTTTCCGTTTAATGACGCAGCTGCGAGGCATGCGCGTGGTGCTAGCGCTACTTTCCACACTGCTGCTTGTTATGTTCACGGGGGCTCAGAGAGCTTGCCCAAAGAACTGCAGATGTGATGGCAAAATTGTGTACTGTGAGTCTCATGCTTTCGCAGATATCCCAGAGAACATTTCTGGAGGATCGCAAGGCTTATCATTAAGGTTCAACAGCATTCAGAAACTCAAATCCAATCAGTTTGCTGGCCTTAACCAGCTTATATGGCTTTATCTTGACCATAATTACATTAGCTCGGTGGATGAAGATGCATTTCAAGGCATTCGTAGACTGAAAGAATTAATTCTAAGCTCCAACAAAATTACCTATCTGCACAATAAAACCTTTCACCCGGTTCCTAATCTCCGCAATCTGGACCTCTCCTACAATAAGCTTCAGACTTTGCAATCGGAACAATTCAAAGGCCTCCGGAAACTCATCATTTTGCACTTGAGATCCAACTCACTAAAGACTGTGCCAATACGAGTTTTTCAAGACTGTCGAAACCTCGACTTCCTGGATTTGGGTTACAATCGTCTCCGCAGCTTGTCCCGCAATGCTTTTGCTGGCCTCCTGAAGTTAAAGGAACTCCACCTGGAGCACAATCAGTTTTCAAAGATCAATTTTGCTCATTTCCCGCGTCTCTTCAACCTCCGCTCCATTTACTTACAATGGAACAGGATTCGCTCCATCAGCCAAGGCTTGACATGGACTTGGAGTTCCTTGCACAACTTGGATTTATCAGGGAATGACATCCAAGGAATCGAGCCGGGCACTTTTAAATGCCTGCCCAATTTGCAGAAATTGAATCTGGATTCCAACAAGCTCACCAACATTTCCCAGGAAACTGTCAACGCGTGGATATCATTAATATCCATCACTTTGTCTGGAAATATGTGGGAATGCAGTCGGAGTATTTGCCCTCTATTTTACTGGCTGAAGAATTTCAAAGGGAATAAGGAAAGCACCATGATATGTGCGGGACCTAAGCATATCCAGGGTGAAAAGGTGAGCGACGCCGTGGAAACCTATAACATCTGCTCTGAAGTCCCGGTGGTCAACACAGAAAAATCCCACCTGGTGCCCCAAACTCCCCAGAAGCCTCTGATTATTCCCAAACCGACAGTCTCCAAATCTGACCCCGTCCAGCCCACCCTGGAAGCACCCAGCGCCTCCCCGGGGTTTCCGATCCCGGGCGCAGAACAAGAGTATGAGCACGTTTCCTTTCACAAAATCATTGCCGGGAGCGTGGCCCTGTTCCTCTCGGTGGCCATGATCCTCCTGGTTATCTACGTGTCATGGAAACGCTACCCCGCCAGCATGAAACAACTCCAGCAGCACTCTCTCATGAAGAGACGGCGGAAAAAGACCAGGGAGTCTGAAAGACAAATGAATTCCCCGTTACAGGAGTATTACGTGGACTACAAGCCTACAAACTCTGAGACCATGGATATATCCGTTAATGGATCTGGGCCCTGCACATATACCATCTCTGGCTCCAGGGAATGCGAGGTATGAACCATGATCCTCCTAAAAGCATTTCTACTGCGGGAAAGGAGAGGTAAATGTTTGAAGCGCTTAGAGGTGTCTCTAATCACTAGAAAAGATTAATGACCCTGTGGCTTTTGGGTTTTGCTCAGTGTGAAAGGTTACTTACTTACATGACGACCACCAGGAAATTGACTGCTTTTATTTTATTTTATTTTTTTTAATGGTTGAATTTTGAAGGAAGTTCATTCAAGGATGAGATTAAGTTGGAATAAAGTACTATGTTACAACATCTATTTTTTTTTTTTTACCAGTTTGTATACAGGGGTTGGACTTAACACACGCATACACACAAACAAAACTATTCTAAGATTTCTGTCTGGTTCTTGTTTGACTTTTATAATGGATTAGAGAGAAGGAGAGGCCAGCTTAATTTAAAAACACAATGATTTTACCAAAATTCCAGGAGGTAACGAAGATTTAAACCAAAGAGCAATTTATCCAAGGGTTGATTTTGTTGTAAATTTTTAGTTTTAATTAAAGCATGCAACAGGGATCTCACAAGGATAACTGTTTTGTGTTACTTGCCATTTAGTTATTATACCAGCATAGAGAATGTCAGAGGCCTACTGTGTAATTGTATGAGGCTTTTAAATATGCCTTCCTTCCTTCCTTCCTTCCTTCCTTCCTTCCTTCCTTCCTTCCTTCCTTCCTTCCTTCCTTCTCCCCTTTCTTTTTTTGTTTTGTTTGTTTTTTAATTATCAGACATAGTTCACTTTTAAAGGGTTTTCTTAAGTGCTGGCTATTTGTATGTAATCAGAATGAAACTTAAGTTTCATTTTTGGGCTACTTCCCCAGAAAATAAAATCAGGTCATGATGTTGTGGATGATTTAGCAGTAACATAATGACAGGCTAGACAGGGGTGTTTGTCAGTGTTGCTGTCATCCCCAAAAAGAAATGATGTGTATTCTTGTTAAACTTATCCAAAACTACGTGATGCAAATGTATATAAATAAAAAGAGAGAGATTTGAGTTCTGGGTACTAGCTTTTCTGTGACATTTGCCTCAAATGAAGGCATTTCATGTTATACTCTTTTCATTTTCATGAGACAAAGTTTGGACTCAGTTTCTGATTATTTATTTTAAAGATCACTTATAGGAACATGTTTATGAATAGAAAAATAGCCACAGGTTTCAACTTGTCAGTAAATAATACTGGTTACAAATTATTCTTTTCTTGGTAAAACTGATCAAAAAGTACAAAGACTGTAACTGCCAGGGCCTTGTTGCTAGAATATAAGAGTGAAAAGAGGTTAAGTTCTGGCACTAGTGGTCTTAACATCCAATTTTAGATGATTACATTTTCAAAATAAAGTTTTAATGAGTAAAGACTTTGCTCTTTTTAATACTAGTTATAACAGTTAAAATATAATTTCTTTGATAATGTATACCCAAATATTTCCATAGTCTAAATGTAGATCCTAATGCAAATGTTTTTTAGACATATACTGAGTTTGAAATAATCTCCAACTCAGTATAATTTGCAGTATTGAGCTATTCTTCACAGAGTTCATTTTCTCTTTTTTAGTCCATGACTGAAGGTGAGAAAAGTAACCCCGGATAATAAATTTCCCCCAAAAAACCTGTATATGCAATTGCCCTTAAACATTAAAGATAATAAAAGATTTTATATAAAAGTCTATATAAAGATGTCTTTATTACAGTCTGACACTTATATGTGTATATTAGTAAAACAAGTTCACCCTGTTTTATTCTAGAGTCTTCTTATAATTTGAGATCCATGTAAAGGCTAGTAGTATAAAAAGGAAGGAAAAATCCATTTCCGTTTATTCATTTTCTCTTGACTTTTGTAATAGAATGGTGAGATTCTTAAAAAACTTGGATCAAGAACAATGGATCCAAAACTTTTCCAGATTATTTTTTCAAAGACCCTAGGTATCATAATCGGAAAAAGACAAGAACTCATTTTATCCTGTGAAAGCATGAGTGTTTAAAAACACAGTTTGATACTATATATTCTATGTAGATTGGAGATTATGATTATGAAATTGCAGTGGCATTGTTGGGGATGTACATGGTGTTAAGGCAATAAGTAACGAAGACTTTAGTTAAATGTTATAAGAATTTGATGTGTTAATATGGCAGCCCTACTGAAGTAGATCAAACTCTACATGCCCTAAAAAGTAGAAAGTAGTAGACTATACATTTAAGACCATAACTCCCTTTCCATTATAAGTGGTCCAATCAAGCAACATTTAAATGACTACTAAATTGTTTTGAAACATAAGCATGCAAAAACTAACCTTGCAGCCACCACTATCCCTTTCTGACAGGTTATAGTGATAGGTGGATATAACAAATGAGGGAAAGCAAATTTTTAGAAATTTTTATGAAAACCATAATTTTCTCTTACTTCTTGGCCACCCTGGAGTAAAATTTCTCCTGTTAAGAAAACTTCTCTGCAATATGAACCCAAGCAAGAGGAATGATCTGCCCAAGATAATGATTTTTTAAGACAATAGAGGTATGCTAAATGTAATTCTGGTGTTGTTCATAAAGCTTACATATCAATAGAGAATCATAATATATTTATAATTTTTGAGGTAGCTTTTTAAAATTCAAAATATTAAACTGTACCCAAACAAAGCCATAAATATTTAACTAGAACACTTAGCACCAAATGCTAATTTTCTGATAGTGCCTTGAAAAAAGTTTCATTAAATTGAAAATTCCACTTCTACATGAATGTCATATTTAGTTATCTAAATAGTGAAAATATTCATCTTGTATATTTCTTTTAAGAAGAAAATAAAAATATTAATATTTATGATAAGAATGATGTCTGTGAGCCACTACACAAATATAGCGTGCAGTTTACAAAGAAGTAAGTTGGGCTCTATTTTTTACAAAATTTAATTTTGACAAGTCCATGTGCACATTCTCTGCTAATAAATTGAAGGGGAATATTATAATAAGTTAGGCAGTAAAAATCTCTTATATCTATAAAAGAAGAATAGAGTAGATAGTTATGAATAATTAATATGATATATGGCACAACTCTAACAGATACATACTTCTCAATCATCATACTTGGAATGGATCAGTGTGCGTGGTTTAATTGAATCATTTAATTTGTCCTCAATATGTTATCAGAAAAGATAACTTAAAGCCAAAAGGACACAGCTTTGCCTAAAACTTTGTAAGGTGTCATTAAAAGAGGAAATTTCTAATGCATACTTTGAAGATAGCTTGTGAACTTTTGCATAGCTTTATCTCATTACAAAATATATAGGATCGTGAAGTCACTTCATCTTGCGTACCAAAATTTTATGTAGAGGTGATATAGAACACAGTTTTGAATACCTGGTTCTTCTAGGATGTGTTTGTCAACTGGAAATAATAAGGTACTTTATAAAATTAGTCGTTGGGAATATAGTACAAGAGAAAACATTTCAAGTTTATATTTTGAATAAAAAAAAGAAATTGGTAACAATGAATGAAATCCTCCATCCAAGATTTTTAAGAGTTAAGTTATTGAAATATAAAGTTTAATGATCCCATAGTGCTAAAAGTACTCCCATTAGGAAAATGGGAGTATAGGTGACATTAGTTATATATTTTCTAAATACTTGATATTTTGGTTATATTCTTCAGAGTCGAGTAAAATATAAATATATTGGTTGTTATTAGGGGCTTTTATTCTTCCTTTCACTGCTATGCAGTGGGTTGTATAGACCATTACTAAAAGTTTATATTTATTGACTGTATTGGGTCTGGTTCAAACTATTGACCTAAGGAAGTTATTAACATCTTTCTACACTTTAGAAGTTGACATTTTGAAGTACACTGAATGAATTTCGAAGAACTAAAAAGCATAATATGTTCAAAGAGGATTCTAAGTGAAGCAGAATCAGTATCATTGAGTTAAATTTACACATTACCAATATAAAGTTATAGAAAATAGACTTTATTTTGGTGGCTGTCTACTGTTGTATTATGTTAAAATGTTATAATTGAAATTATACTTTGTATATTTATGTGTGTATATATCTATGTGTGTTTGTATGTTTTCAGAGAGAGGGAGGGAAAGAGGAGGGGATAGAGACAACATAAATATATTTCTATTACAATTTTTGTCCATTTTGACATATTAGTTAAAAAACAAACAAAACAGTTTTAAATTACCAGAATTTGTTAGTCAGGAACATACTTCTGAAGATGTATATTTAATCCTCTCTAAAATCATAAGTATCCTATGTCTAGATAGTCTACTACTCTTTCTGTAAAAAACAAACAAACAGGATTTAAACTACACATGGTCATATTTGGTGTTCCTTTGGACTGGTTCCTTCATTTTCTGTGACCCATCACTGAATTGAGTCTATTCAACTAGCACAGTATAACTCAAATCAAAACATTTCTCAGATCAGTAAACTTTGCAAAACTTCTCTGACCAATCCCAGGACTACAAGCGCAGATGGGAGATGCTCGAGAAACTGAACTATTTATAGTCATTGTCAAAGAGAAAAGAAAGAACTTGAGTTAATAAAAAAAAAAAATGGCCTGCTTCAGGGACACATACATTTCATACACCCATGTGTGAACACATATGCACACATGCAGAGACAAACCCACACATTTATATATCTTTTAGATTCTACCAAGTAACTAGTTGTTTTGACAGCATTTAAAGTATTACTTCTTTTTAAAAAATCTATAGTCTGAATTTGATCCAATTAAAGTCACGTGAATAGCGTTTTCAGAGTGACAGCTGTCAAAAAGGCCTGACATTACCAATTTAGGAACAATTTAAAGTGACGATAAAGGGTTCAATTTCTTTCCCTAAAATTCTCTCAGATTCACAATTAATAGACAAGGTTATAATAATTGATTACTCTCTAGGATCCCAAGTTGAGATGTTTTAGGAATATATAGCTTTTGAAACACCCCAGTAATATTCACATCATTCCTGGATTTTTCTTCTTGAGCCTTTTCTATATTCAATAGAATCTAGTCATCCTCATTCTCAGTAACTACATTTATAGATAACTTTATGCTTTGGAAGTTGTTTGGTAACATCATTGGGGATAGTGACTCATCAGAATTTTCATGCCTCTAGAGTTTCATGAGTCACTAAAACAAAATGAAACAGTGGCAACCTGTATATCACTAGATACTGGGAGTTTTGAAAATTAGTATGCCTTTGGATCAGAAAATAAAACAAACCGACAACATGAAAGTTAGGTTGAATACGTTTTAAAAATTAAAATAGCCTTTTATAGTACCCAAAGAACTAGAATTCATTTGGTCAGTTTAATAAAATCTCCATATTCTTAAAATGAAAAAGAATTATGAGGGTATTTTTTTCATGCACTCATAGTACAGAAATTTTAACTGTAAGATAAGACAGGTTGCAAAAAAAACTCCACAAAACAGTATTTTCTCTGATACCAAAATCACTGGCTTTTAAATAAACTGCTTTAATATCCTTGAAACTGCTTGAAATGTGCCAAGGCTATGATTTATGCTCCTGCTAAATGGTTTAAAAAATAATGCTTTCACTGTCAAGATCAATTAAGGTCTAAAAAAATGTGGGGATAAGTCCTTTAAAAGATAGAAGTTGGACTTTAAGTCAAATCTTACATATTATATAATACCCATAAACACAAAGTTTGGGAATGAAATGATAACAAAGCTGATACATGTTAATAAAATATTAAAGTAACGGTGACAATTTTTAAAAAAATCAGAAAAATTCTTTCAAAAAGTACGAATAAGCTTGACTAAAAGGAAAACATTGAGCAAAAGCTGAGGCCTGGATATCAGATAAACAATAAACACATGTATAACTAAATAAGATTATGATAAAACTTGACATTATCGTTTGTACGTGTAAATGAGATATCTTTCTATTTTAATATTATATAAATGGTATTTTTAAATATAAACATCAAAGTAACTGAAAAGTAATTGCATTTAAATAACCATGCAAAATTAAACATCCATATATTCCCCATAAATATTTCTAAAAAACTGAAGCATATATTGCACACAGTAGAGTAATATATATTATACTTTTGAATAAGCCCCGTTCTTTTCTAACTTGTTCAGTTCACATGAATTGCCTCAAAAGGAAATATTTGGGGGAGACATTAAAGTATTTAAAGAAATCAAAATAAGTTTGTTTATTCTGTCGTTACCTCCATTTGTTGTGATTTCTTTCTGAATTTTCAGACATCTACATCACCATATCTTGGGAGGTTATCATCTCCCCCTTACTTCAATTTTTTGTGTATGTACTGAATTTTCAGACTCAGAGTTAGGGGTAAAGTTGTAATCATTAAACCTAGCAAGAAGGTTCATTTTTTATTCTTTTTTTTAATATAAAGTTTTGTAGTAGAAGAAAGTAAGGTGTAGTAAACATTTTTAGCACTTTGGTTTAAAAGAAAATTTTAAGGTAAACAAAGTAAACATAATAGCAAAACAAAATTTTCTACACAAGTTTACAATTTTAATTAATGTTTTAATGGTTGGAATCTTCAAATCTCATTGAATTTAAAAATTAAAATGTATATTGATTTTTATAGTATGTTTGAGTATTTGATGCAGACAAGAGAAAAATAAATATAAATGGGTTTGTTTAAGAAAATTCACTCTTAAAGTCTCTGTAAGCAAGTCTATACTTTCAAATGGGAATATAGTTGTGAATTAATTCCATTTTGGGGTTATTTTTAAATTTATAGCAAAACAATATAACACTAAATTTGAAATAGCCAAATGATATAGACAAAAAGGGAAAGTGAAATTGTTTTATTTTGGAACATTAATGTATAATTTATATTCACTGTATATTTTCAGTTTTAAAGAATAACAATTGTTGTTTTGCTGTCTTCTTTTAAAATCAAGCATCGTCAGATAAAGCATTAGAATTATACTTTATTTCAAATTATTTAAAACTGTTTAAACAATTTATTTATTTAAAACTGTTTGAACAAACAAACAAACAAGAAACAAGCAACATTCCTTGGTATAAATTCTATGTTTACTTTTTCAGTACCTCCCTCTTTCAAGTCACTTTCCTGAAACATTGGTTCTTTAATTTTTTCCTACATATCTAATTATTTGTGGTGATGGGAAGTTTTGAAAGTTGATTTTTTGGTTTCTTTTAACTAACTCCTATCAAATACATTTATATTCAAATAAAGTCTTAAAAACATTGCTTGTTTGTTTTAGCATAAATTTGATCATGATGTCTTTCACTGTTAAGTATTTGATATTTATAAATTTTAGTTGACATCAACTATGGTTAAGTGTTTCAAATAAGATTTTAAAAAAGAAAAACAAAAGAAATTAATTATGCCTGAGTCTTTTTTAGTGTGGTCTCCACAAATGAAAAATTGTTATTTTCTTCTGTGCTTATAGGCCTGTAAAAGTAATAGCAAAGAGGTCAGCCTTAAAATACTTTTAGGTTGATGGTCAAACCACAGCATGGACCAAAATTGCATTGGTCCAGTGCTTAGATCAAGGGGTGAAAAAGAGGTCTCAGAGATTTGAAACTGACTCACTTTACTTCTGTAATATTGGACAAGTAAATATAAATCTGACCTTTCTGTGATATAATTTTCCATCTATTGAACTGGGATAAGAACTTTCTAAATAACTTGTTGAAAAGAGTAATGAGCTACTATTCAAAAACCACTCTGAACTCCTTCAAAAAAAAAGCTTGTGTAAATATAAACGATTATTAGTCACAAGCCCTACTGTCTACTGAAAAATGCAAAATACAATGTGGCTGTATTATTTTCATTGTTATTATTATTATTATGATGTTGATGGTTATAATACTCCCTGATGTAGAAACAAGTGTTGTGGTTACATTTTTACTAAAATGAATAATAAACCTGACCTTTCAGTCCCTTGTCTGAGCTGTAAATATTTCAGTAATTCCTCAGGATTATAAAATACTCCATTGGCTGAACATATTATTCAATTTTAAAGAAGCAGCATTTACAATTCTTTTATTGGTATTAACTCTAAAGAGGAATTAGCTTATAGAAAGAACTTATAAATTTCCAATCTGATTATGTTTAGAGTCCTTAGGTTCATTTTCTTAACAAGTAGAGGCAGTTTTAATTTCCCCAAAGTGTTTACTCACGACAAGTAGGAATTTTTAACAATATACAGGGTATTCTTGAATAAGAAGTTAATATGTGATTTTAAGAAGACTATTTCTCTAGAATGTATATTTGCTTAAATATAATCTGAACACTTATTTTTTGCATGAGTATATTATACAATTCCTATTTTTGTCCCAATATCTGTAATATATTTTAATTTGAAATGCATTTCTTTTTAAATATCCCCATAGAATATGTCTTGGTACTATCGTGTGCTATGTAATAGAAGGTATCACTGGATACATGTCCTTAAGAAAAAAAACAAACAACAAACCCAAAAAAAGCCTTACAGACAAAAGAAAAATGGCAACTCTGCTAGAGAAGACTACACATTGTGTCCTTTGTGATTGGAAAGACAAAAGTAAAGTTTGGATTCTGCCGGTTGTTGAATATGTCTCCTCCAATTATGCATTTTTTGGAACTAGGGAAATAACTACAGGATGGGTTTCTGGGCCCGTTGAACCCACTGTGAAATGGACCTGAACTAAAAGTCCATTAGTGGCCGCGAGACCCCACTCTGACCTGGGGACCACAGCGACGTTTTGGATCTCCAGGAATTAGTCACTTTAGAGGCAGGTTCCAGCCATCCTCCAAAGATCACTCTACTTTCCCCAATGCACAGTCAGCTTGGTAAATAGCTGTATGTCCTCATGGGGGAGGCAGGGATAGACGTCTGTGTTTGATAGTTCAGTAGGGTCTTTCCTCAAGGCGATCTGACCTGCCATTCATTCAGAAGGCTCTGGATGTGTAAACTGCCTCAAGTCTGGGAACTGCTTATGATGATTCAATATATATAGACAAGAATTTAGTAGATTGATCACATACTTGTTTTTTTCACAAGTACTTTTAAAAAATATATTTTATTGATTTTTTTACAGAGAGGAAGGGAGAGGGATAGAGAGTTAGAAACATCGATGAGAGAGAAACATTGATAGCTGCCTCCTGCACACTCCCTACTGAGGATGTGCCCGCAACCAAGGTACATGCCCTTGGCCGGAATTGAACCTGGGACCCCTGAGTCTGGAGGCCTTCGCTCTATCCACTGAGTCAAACCGGTTAGGGCTGCTCAAGTACTTTTAAAAAAATCATCTTTATTGTTGGAAGTATTGCAGGTGTCCCCTTTTTCTCACATTAACCCCTCTCTTCCCCGGGCCTGCACCCCACTATTTGTACTTTTTATCTAAGGACACTGTGATTAAGTAGGCAACATCATATGTGGCTTTTGAATTGAACTATTTTTATTACTATTTTGATAGTGTTGTCCCTTATGATAACCAAGCCTATCTTGCCTTTGGCAATGAAGTGCTGGCACTAGGACCATGCCACCCAGGGAATCTCTTTTTCCCTTTGCATTTAGGGATGCCAGTTCAGTGGTAGCTGCTCCAATTATAATTTCTGACCTATGGTAAAGAGTAATAACAGAGATATTAATCCTGATATTGCCTTTCTCAGTCTCTTTCCCCTCTCCAGTTGCAAGGTTATCAATCAGGTTTACATCTTGAGACATGGTCTACAGTATTCTAATCAGATTTTTTTTTTTTAATTGGGGAATCATTGCTTAGATCTAATCATGAAACTTGAAAGATAAAATATGTAAAATGTAAATGTAAATTTTTAACCTTTTGCAAATCGTAATTCCTTTTGGCTCTCTGTCTACTCATGGTCTGTCTTCTCAAAGGACTGCAGAAAAAGAGAATTTTAAATTACTCTTTCAACCCTTTGGCCCTTTAACTTTGGGATAGCCTCGGGAATGTGTGTATAATTCTTCACTCAAAACATGAAGATTGGTGAGGACAACAGCATCCATTCTCTCTCATTGCATTTCTTACTGAAAATTCTTTTATTAATTTTGTCAGTCTATTTCTATTCTATTAATGCTAAATAGTTAGATACATATTATTTTGAATTATGAACAAGTATAATTTTATGGGTCAACTTGACATTTTACCTTCTAATTATAAATGAATACTTCTAAAGAAAATGTTGAAAGCATGAGGTTATTTATAAAAATAAATAAAATAATTATAAAATATTTCCATTCTGCAGTAATGGAAATCATTTAAAATCTGCTACATTTTCTTCTGTCATATGCATATGTATGTCTATATGGATATTGATAAAAATAACTGGACATTGAAAACAGTATACATATATTTATATACTATAACTTTGAAGTTAAAATTTTGAGATGATTACAATCACTTTTTAAATACTATCTTTTTAAATTACATCTTTAAGATGTGTCATGTTTTACTTATGCCTTCCTTTTGTTAGACATTGATGATGCTTTGTTTCACTGTTATAAATGTTTCTTAATTAACTCCTCATCTAGATAGATTACTGGAAGAGAAAATTCATAGTTAAAAGAATGAAAGCTTTAAAGTTAACTCAGGTTAACAAATAACTCTCTCAAAAATATATTTGTATTACAACATGCATTGTACAAGAGTCATCATTTTCCCATCTGTACACCAATGTTATTCACTCTTTTTTAAATTTAAGAAGTAGACACATTATATATTTAATGTGTAATATTTATATTTTCAGATTTAGTGCAGTAGATTTTTTCTGTATATGTTGTATTATCGAATTTCTTACTTTCAAATATGGTATATTAAGTCCATGAGTCTACTATAAACTAGTTTTCATTAATAGCTTTTTTTTTTAAAGGTTTTTCGCATTCAGTGTGTAAGTAAACACTCACTGAATTTTGATCATTTCCTCTGTAGGCTTATTTTTATATTTAATTCTTTAAGTACCTAAAATATTCTTCAGTATATCATGTGAAACAGACCAATTTGTTTTTTCTTATTAAAACACAATTTTAGTCTGTTTTACCTAATATTAATGTAATTTTTATATATCCATATCATTTTTGTGAATTCTGTAATCTTCCCATAATTCCCTCTATTCTTGTATCAGTATTATATTTTTACACTATTAAAGTTTTGAAATACATTTTAATTTTTATAAATCTGTTATTTCTACTAAATGTCATATATTTAAAACAATGATCTCAGTCATTCTTTGCTATTAGTATTTATAATAAAATTCTACATGTTTTTCTCTGTCTTTTTGTTTCTGAACATATACATACACAATTTATTTTGACTGAGATTATGTGGCTCATTGAATCCGAAAGGAAATAATTAAATTTCTACAGTCATTAAAAGGAATGTTATGGATGTTATGTTATAAAAATTGCATAAAGCTTCATTTATATTACCCATTTCTTACATCCCCAATAAGGATGAGTTGATTTGCTTTACTTTAAAATTCTAGTACATATATAAGAACATATATGTGTATATATGTATATATAATTATTATCAATGTTTTCACCAAATCAATTCAATACACATTAAGCTAATTTTTGGAAATTTCTAGTTAAAAATAATTTTGTAAAGTAGGAAATGTGTTAACTTTCTAATCGTTCCTTTTTTATTTACTTAATTTCTACATTTTATTAATTAAATCTTCTAGAAAAATATTAAATAATTTTGGGATTAAGAACTTATTTTTCTCTAATTTTAACAGACTGCCTCCTGTGATTTTATCCATCTTGTCATTTTATTTATCCATTCACTAGGTTATCAAAAATGTATTCTGTATCTATATTATTAGTAGGTGTTGACATGGGACTTATTGCTGTATTTACAATAATGAATAAAATATTTTATTTTAGGTAAAAATTGATAACATTTATCTTACCTATAGTTTTATTTATAAAATAAACATCAGGGCAAACTAGAAGTTTTACTAAAAAATCTCTTTTTGGCATGTTGTTATTCTCTTTTTGCAAGGCATGTCTTTTTTCCCACTTTTTAGTGTGTTTTTCCCCAAATATTTTTTATTTTTTCCTCATATATATCTTGCAAAATTTCCAAGGTAAACCTTAGCTTCACACACAGAAATAGAAGAGCTCTTTAAGAGCTGTCACAGAATCAATCACAAGAATGATCAAATTCTGACACTGGAAAATAAGCTTGCAGGTTTTAGTTATTGAAAGTATAAATTATATATTTTTATTTCCTAACGTTACATGTTACTTGCATTATTTTAGTTCCTTTCATGACAGTCTTTCTTAGAACAGCTCTCATTGAGTTTATTTTGTTTTGTTTACAATTTTAAAATCTCTCTTAATAAGGTGGTTCAATTGTATGTCCTTTTTATCAGTAGTTATATTTAATGATTTATCTTTTTTCTAACCAAAATAGTTAAAATATGGTCATTTTATTTTCCTTGAAATTTGAAAATATCTACTATTTTGTAGTACCTTTTTTGGACATAATACTGAGAAACATTATGAATTTTATCCAGATTTGTTTTCCTTTTTGTGTCTTTGAATCAGACTGTTAAAGGATAGTTTTTTAGAATACCCATTTTCTTGAAAATGTTGAAAATATAAAGACTTATTTTATGTAATAATTACTATTCTTAAACATCTTCTCTAGTTATATATTTGTTCATTCAATTACTATAGACCACTGTACTAGAAACAATAAGTGAGGCAGGTGCATTCCTTTGAACCCTGCTTTTATAATCCAGAATAAAATCATTAGATCATTACATGCACCTTTTCCTTAAAATTCCTTAAATATATAAAATTCCTCTAGTTTTTTTTATATTTTAGTTTCATCAATTTATTTTTGTTCATAATTGCTAAAGCTTTTAAGATTTATTGTTGCTGTTTTTTAAATAGAATTTGAGGAGAATTACCTTCAACTTATAGGGAATTATTTCAATATTCTATTTCCTAAGGTATAATATCACCTACACCTGAAAGAATCCCTCCACTAATATTCTTTGACATTCTAACTAATTTTACCTTATCATTCTTATATTGCATTTTGCTTTCTGATATATCAAAATTATTTCTGTGATCTAGATCAGGGGTTGGCAAGATATTTCTGTAAAGGACCAGGTAGTAAATATTTTAGACTTATGGGACATATGATCTCTGTCACAACCACCTAAATCTGCCATTGCAGCATGAAAGCAAGCATCTATAATAATAAAAGCGTAATATGCTAATTAGACTGGAACGATCTTCTGGACGACCTTCTGGAAAAAGTTGGGGCTGCGAGGGCCGAGCCCGTTGCACGAATTTCGTGCATCTGGCCTCTAGTAGAAAATATATAAAGGAAGGGTACATCTGTGTCCCAGTAAACCTTATTTACAAAAAATGAGTAAGCTGGATTTGCCTCATGCCTTAGTTCGCTGATTCCTAATTTAGGTAATTTTTATAGGCTTTATACACACTGGATTATCATCTTTCAAAAATAAGCAACATAGAATTTTCTCCTTACCTGATATCTTCCTCTGCCTTATTCCCCTCTTCATAGAAAATCTTTCCAAACAATTCTACACCAGTCCACATTTCCTCATCCATCACCATCTTCTTCAACCCGCTATAATCTGTCTTCAGAGCCTATCAAGCATCAAAACAGCTCTTGCTAACATTACCACTGACCTTATTATCACTAAATGGGATGCTCTATTTTTACTCTTTGCTTTACTTTGATATCTCAGTAGCATTCTACACTTGGTCTTTTCTTCCTTCCTTAATTGTTTTCCTTCCTGGAGTTATATTCTCAGACCATTCCTTCTTTCTTTATTTTTTTCTTTTTTGTTGAAAGTATTAAACATGCCCTCTCTTTTCCCCATTGACTTCTCCCATCCTGCCCCCGCTCCCCATCCCAGCCTTCACCACCCTATTGTCTGTGTCCATGGGTTATGCCCATGGACATATGAGCTCATTGGTTGGTCTCTCCCCCGACCCTTCCCCTGCCTTCCCTCTGAGGTTTGATAGTCTTCTATGTCTCTGGATCTATTTTCGTTCATCTTTATTTCTTCATGTTCCTTTTCCATATCCCTTTAAAACTCAATTTCCTTTACCTATTTTCTTTATGGCTGCTTTTTCATATCCTTATGGCTCCCTCCTGTACCTCCTCGTATGCTCTATACATTTATATTCATTCTCTCTTTCTAACAAATTTACACATACAGCATGCATCACCATTTACATACAGAGAATAAATGTTATTTCCCTATGGCTTGACCTCTTCTCTGAGTTCTGACATGTAAACCAATTTCCTGTTTGGCATCTGGTTTCAAAGCTAAGAAACGCCCAACCACACCACAGCTTTTCTTTCCAAGCTTGTTTTCTTTCGCTAGTTCTGTCTTGTGAATGAAGCTATACATTTCTGCAAGTCAGAATCATAGGATTCCTCCTTGACCCCATCTCAACCTCACAATCCATAAGCAATCTACTATGAAGTTCTGTTGGGCTTTGCCTCTGAAGTATCTCTCAAATCCACCCATTTCTCTCTAACTTTACTAGTGCCACCTTCTTGTCCAACTTAGCCTCCCCATATCAGCTCTTGCTCAGTTGGATTTATTTTCTGCACTGCTTACAAAGGGGCATCGTTCAAAATGAAAGCTGGGAATGTCACCCTCCTTTATTTAAAGCCATTTAGTGGAGTCCTGTTGTTTTTAGGATGGAAACTAAAACCCTTAACCTCAAAAATTCTGAATAATCTGGCTCTGCCTTCATAGATTCTTCTCACTTCATACTCCTCTTGATCGCCAGTATCTGTCCAAGGGAAGCCTTCACACTCTCTACACTGGCTTCCTTTAATCCACTCTTATTTGCCTTGCTCTCCCTTTGACAACATCATTGGATAAGGCAGCCCAAGAATGATACATGCTCCACTTAGTCATCTCCCATTCATCATCTCCTAGGGAAGTCACTGCAGAAACCCTTGCATTGTCAAACCACACTATTTTATTCATTATCACTACCACCTTTTTTTAACATAATGATTTAACTAATGTCCTCCAATTCTACTTTTTTTATTTGAATCTAATTTACCTAAGGGAAGGTAATAGATTCTTGCTTTTGTTTGATGTTATATCTCCAGTGCCTTGTTTCACATCTTCTATAGAATAAAAACTTCATAAATGAAAAAATAAATGATCGCATTTTCAAATTTTACTTCCATGCCTTTAAAAAAATAATAGACTCTCTTCTTTGAAAAGTTTTTACACATTTTTATCTTGAAAAATTAGTAAGGTTATTCACTATTTAAAGTATAAAACTATAAATTAACTTTATGGTATGGATCTGGGAGTAGCACATTTTTAAATACACATTTTTCTCACTGACTTTTTTCATTAATATATGCTCAAGATTACAAAATATGTAAGGGCAAAAAGAAGGAAAATACTTTCAAATAACTTTGATTATCATTTTACTAGCATATTTGTATTTTTGATACACAAATAAAATTAATAAAAATAATTTGTTCCTGATATTTTAACTAACTCTATAGTGATTATATTTATACATTTATAATCAACCATCTGCAGCATAATTTCTCTTAGTGGATCATATGATTTTACATGGGGACCAGTGCTGTTTGGGTAATTGTTTCAGTATTTTTGGAATGGACAAACATAAGACAACCACCTATGCACTTATGTCTTTTTAAAAAATAATTAAAGTAAAATTATATATTTATGTTTCAACCCATGTTCTCTATTTGAACATTTAAAAGAAATTGGTGGTGATTTGTTCCCTAAAGATTTAATGGTATTTTGTTTTTTTTAATATTCACCACTTTGACTACTAATGACACATATAATTTCTTACATTTGTTTGACCTTTGTATACTTATTCTGTATTATATGTTCATTTTTGTCAATTTATAATTTTATTGACTTAAAAAAATGTGTGTATTAATCCTTTAGCTTCTATAAACATCACAGATGTTTTCCTCAGAGCTTGTAATTCATCTTTTAATTATTTTAGGTGGGCTTTTGGTTGCATAATTAGATAATTAATTTCATCATTTCAAATTATTGTATATTTTATTTTATTGTTTCTGCATTTTTGTATGGTACAAAAATTATCTCCAAAATATTAAATAAATATTTATTTTAATTTCCCTCTAATAGTTTCATCGTTTTATTTTTGGCATTAAAATCATTAATTCTATTAACTTTGTTGTCAAAAATTTTACCTGTTTCCCAATCTCATTTGTCATTTACTCACTGCTATGAAACGTTTCATTTGTTAACTTACACAGAATTAAATACTTATATATATTAAAGTTTTATGCATATGTATTTATGTGTTATGTGTATAGATTATGTACTCACACATGTTTTCATATATATATACAAATATATATGAATATACATTCTCTACTATTAAACTTTATTTCTGTAATGCTTGTATCATGCTGTTTAATTAATAGAATAGGTTAAATTCCATTTTATCATTCATATTTTAAATATGTTTTTGGCTATCATTTTCATCTTATGTCTACATTTGGTGTAAAATTAATAGATATATAAAAAGTGGTTCTTTCTCACTACCCTGTTTTCCATTGGCTTTTATGCTCCCGAGAACCATAAAAATATCGTTAACACTTTGCTTTGTATGCTTCTAGATATTTTCTGTGCATATAACAACAAGTATGTTTTTCTTTTCAATATTATACTAGCTGTACAGATCTAAATTCTGTTTGTATGCTTTTGGATTTATTTGTTTCATCTAGTATATTTGACATTGCTCCATGACAGTAAATAAAGTTCTACTTCTTTGATTTAGTTTCTTAAAATGATTCTCTATTGGTGGATAAGTGAAATGTTTGAGGATACAGACAAACATTAGACTTTTTATGTCAGTGCCCTAATAAAATTTATTTGATGAATTTATCTGAATTGTGTTATTTTTAAAGAATAATTGGAGTGAATTAATTTTAAGTTCTAACTCTTTTATCTTGGGATATAATAAAATTTGGCGTATGTTGAATTATATTTGTGAGCATGTTTACACTAAAATATTCTGCATATGGGAGAAAATGTAATTTTACACATATTACAATCATTTTACTTTTGTTCTTAGTAGGAACATGATGAATATTCCCTTTCGTTATTTTCTTCCTGTTTTCTGCTATTATCCCTGCAATGCAGATCTGTGTATGTGCCTTCATAACCAGAAACAATTTCCGAATATTAATTCCAGTTGTGTTTCAGTATATTTTCATTGGCTTAATTAATAAGACAGACTTTATTTATCCATTATTGCTCAACCCTCCCAACTGTTAGGATTCACCTTTTTAAAATTTTATTAGTCCATCTTCTGAAACGATGCTGACCAATTAGGAAGCTAAACAGTTCCATGGTCTTTCCCTTCCACAGTAGTTCTAAGAAAGAAAAGAATTACTGTGGCGGATTTGAGTAAAAAAAAAAATATGGAATGTTCAAAGTGATGGAGAAGTGTTTACAGCTGATAGTAACACATTTCAGCCGGAAGAGGATGCAGTGGTGGCCTGGCAGCCATCCTCAGACAAGAGTGTTCCCACCCTGGGAAAGCAGACTTAGATGAGTTACTCTGAGCTATACCACTTTCTTCTCTGGTATATTTTAGTTGGCCTCCTCTACCTGCTATAAGCTTGTGTTTTTGAGACCAAAGAAGCTAAAGATAAGCATGCAAATTTGGGGCAAAATATTCGAAAAGTGCTCTGTTTGAATTTGCATTTATTGAAGCTTAGGACGACTCAGATGCCATCAAGGGCAGGCAAGGTTGCCGGGGTCCAGCCCCAGCAGGTCCAGGGGTCCCCAAAGGTGTGGACGGAGTCGGCGAAGAAGGAAGGACACGGAGACAGCGTTCAGTTGATCAGCAGCCTAGCCAGGATCTCCAGCCAAGTTCTGGTCTTGATCTCCAGAGAGGCTCTGCTGTTTATTGTCTTGTTACATCCGTATTTATACCAGTTGATTTTAATCCTGTCAATTTCTATTACAAAGGCTAGGGCATTTCTTATCTCCATTCCAGGGAGTAAAGATTATGTAGCTTAAGCATGATTGTTTGTAGTGATTAACTACCCGCCTGGCACTTAGTTAAGGAGTTTCATCCCCTCCCTGACTTCAGGGAAAAATTCCTACCTGGGGAAACAACCTTTCTTGGAGAGGTGACCTTGGTTAAAACACACAGCGTTAAGGGGAGCAAACATATTAAGAACAGTATGCTATATACACCAGGTCCCTTGAAACACATGCTGTGCAGATGTTTCTTTCCTGCAGCGACTGTGTCAAGCAGCAAGGATGGACCGGCTTCCGGCAAATTCCCCCTTTTTTATTTTTTAAATGCTCACGCATGCAAATCAGTGGCCACCTCTCAGATTGGGCCATTTAAGTCTCGGAAGAAGAGTGGCAAGCAATGATAGTGAGCATAGCTATAAACATAGTTGATGGAGCGCAGGAGTCCCATTCCTGTAGAAGGTTGCCAGCCTCTTCAGTCAAGGGATTTCAGCTGTCCTCAAGTTATTGGTTTGATTGTCTTTGTTGGTCTGGCTAGCGGGCAGCGTCACTTGCGACAGGCTTCCCGAAGCGTCAGCAAGTTGAAGGGCTGCATCAAAGGGTCCATCAGGGCTGTGGTTGATGGTGGTGTCGATGTCCGAGGAGGAGTAAGCTGTGCCCTCTGGATCCAGCTGATATGGAAAATGGAGGGTAGTAGAAAAAGAAGAGAAAGCAAAAGAACTACAAGGCATGGAAGTGTTTAGAAAAAAGAGGGAGAAGAAAGGGAAGAAGGCAGCATCCTGATACAGCCCTTTCCTTCAGCTTCCCCTTTCCCTGTGGTCCCAGGTAGAAATGGGAAACAAGTCCTGTTGCAGTGAGAGGGCAGCTGCTGCCAGCCAGTCTCTGTCTTTACCTGGGTCCCGATCTGAGCTGGGCATGGGAAGCAGGAAGCAGCCATGGGGACAGGAGACCTTCCTCAGAAGGGGCGAGTGTTCAAGCCCCTGCACCATTGGGGAGGGGGGTCTGTGCCCCACCTTTGTTGCACCCCAAGTTTTCTCCTACTGGCCCCCGACTGTGCCTGTCTTAGGTTGCCCCACCCTGTGGAGTCTTACCCGTCGTTGACTACCAGCCATCTCTGGGCCAAGTAGGGTGATGTGAGGTTCAGTTTTGTCTCCTTGATAGCCTATGTCCCTCTGGCCTCCATGCCCAGCAACTGCCTTTGGATTCCCTCGCTTGCTGGCGGGGCTCTGGCATTGATCATAGGGAACTCAGGTTTCTTCTCTAGAGAGGGCCCAGCTTACGCCATTGGGCCAGAGACAGATCCATGGTACCAGCCACCATGAGGCTTCAACCTCAGCATGAACAGAGAGCTCAGGCAACAGCTTATGGGCAATTGGATTGTAAGAAGAGGGTCCCTCTTGGCACAAGGGTAAGAGGCGCCAATACAGGACAAAGGAGAGTCCTGGAACAGGGCTTTCTCAGCCCAGGATGTCAGGCTCTTGGCACAAGACAACTCCATGTATGGGACATATACCAGACACCCCTTAGTTATGGCAGAAAAGGGAGGTGCCCTTCCTGGAACAGTAGGGTAGGGAGATTCTAGAAAAGGCTGTGTTCAGGAAAGAAGGAGACAGGCCAAAGAACCAGCAAACAAGTAGTTAAATTTTTAAAAAAAGGAAAAAGGAAAGGAGATGTGGGGCAAAGCTGAGACATGTGGAAAGACAAAAAGGAGGCACATGTGATCCTCCCAATGGACAGATTGTTCCAGCTCAGGGCTGCACATCTGCTGCAGACGGGCACTGGTCAGGTGTGCTATGATGAGGCAGAGATGGCGGGCGGTGAGACATAAGGTCGGACTAGACGGTCTGGAATCCACACAGGTGAGTCTGCGTCCTGTGGAAATATACAAGCATATCCTCTCCCCCAGGTTAAAAGTACATCAGGTCCCTTCCAGGCTCCTGTAAGCAAGTCTTTCCATTTGACAAGGGCTTTAGGTTTAGTTAGATCAGGGTTCCAATGCCTGTACATCGGGGAATTTCCCTCAGAATCTACATTTAGTATATTAATTACAAATTGAGCATGTTGTAGAACATGATGAGGAGAGGAATATTTAAACTCATTTTCTTGTAATTTTTTAATTTGTGTTTTTAAAGTTTGGTGAGCCCTTTCTACTATTGCTTGGCCTTGAGGATTGTAGGGTATTCCTGTAGTATGTGCGATGCCGAATGTAGAGCATAAGTTTTTAAAAGCTCTAGAGGTATAGGCAGGCCCATTGTCAGTTTTAAGTGCCCTTGGTATTCCTAGGTAGGAAAAGCATTGGAATAGATGTTGACTTACATCTTTAAAGGCTTCTCCTGTACGTGCAGAAGCAAGGATAACATGAGAAAAGGTATCAATACAAACATGCACATAGCAAAGTTTGCCAAAAGATGGGACATGAGTAATATCCATCTGCCATAAGTCACAGGGTCTAAGTCCTCTTGGATTAACTCCAGTAGCAGGGCTAGGAAAATGAGTAGGACAATGGCCGCAGTCACGCACAATACTTCGAGCAGCTTCTCTAGATATGCGATAATATAGACGGAGAGCAGAAGCATTTTGATGGTGAATGGCATGAGACCGCCGGGCTTCTTCTAGAGCTGTACAAACTACTGGGCGAGTTAGTAAATCCGCCTGATAATTTCCTTCACTTAAGGGTCCTGGTAGGCAGGAATGAGCTCTAATATGTCCAATATAGAAAGCCTTTTCTCGTTTGTGAATGCAAGTTTGTAGCTGAGTTAACAAAGAGAAAATGGCTGTTCTTCCTTGTGGGAGAGAGGCGGTCTCAATATGAGGAAATAATTTAACTATATATTGAGAGTCAGTGTACAAGTTAAAGGGAACCTGTTGCAATTGTTCAAAAGCATAAATGACTGCCAAAAGCTCTGTTCTCTGAGCTGACGTCTCTAGAGTTTGTTGAACATGGGTTATTGAGTCAATGATTGTTACTGCCCTACCATTAGAGGAACCATCTGTGAATACTAAGGAGGCAGGAGGTGATAATGGTTCTTTTGAACATTTAATATGAAATATAAACGGATGTAGGGAGAGAAATTGCAATATAGGTGATCTTGGCAAATGATGTAAAATTTGCCCTGGGAAGTTACCTATAGCTATTTGCCACTCTTCTTCAAATTGTAATAGTGTGTCTAATTGTTCTCTTTTATAAGGTATTATTATCTCAGTAACTTCTCTTCCAAAGAGTTCCATACTGCGTCGTCTACCTTTGATAATGAGAGTGGCCACTAGGGAGGGATAGGGTGGTACAATCTTCCTAGGAGTGACAGGTAAATGTATCCATTCTAATGGTCCTTCCTGCCACAAGCATCCTGTAGGAGTATATTTAGTGGCTAGAATAATTAAGGCCCAAGATTTGGAATAATCTAGATACTGTAGTTGCTGTTTATTGATGGCCTGTTCTATTTTTGCTATAGCCTTTTCTCCTTCTACAGTTAATTGTCGGGGAGACTTAGGGTTAGAATCTCCCTTTAAAATGTCAAATAGAGGTTTTAAGTCAAGAGTGGTTATTTTTAGATATGGCCTGACCCAGTTGATATCACCTAATAGTTTCTGATAATCATTCAATGTGTTTAAATGATCTTTTCTTAATTGTAGAGGCTGATGGGTGATAGTAGAGGTATGTAATATTCTGCCTAAGTATGAAAAAGAAGGTTCAGTCTGAATCTTTTCTGGGGCTATTTTTAGACCATGTTCTTCTAAAACAAGGATGGTCTGAGTAAGAATTTCCTGTAAAGTAGCCCGATCTTTATGAGCTAGTAAAATATCATCCATATAATGAATAAGATATAGATCTGAAAATTTCTTTCTAATAACTTGCAATGCCTGATCTACAAACTTTTGACATAATGTAGGACTATTTTTCATCCCTTGTGGGAGAACCTTCCATTGGTATCTCTGATAAGGCTGTTTAAAGTTTTCTGATGGTATGCTGAATGCGAATCTTTGACAATCAGCTGGGTGAAGAGGTATAGTGAAAAAACAATCCTGTAAGTCAATAACAACAATACAATACTCCTGTGGAATTGCCACAGGGGAGGGCAATCCAGGTTGTAAGGAGCCCATATCTTCCATGGTGGCATTTATGGCTCTTAGATCTTGCAAAAGTCTCCACTTGCCTGATTTCTTTCTTATTACAAATATGGGTGTGTTCCAGGGACTATTTGATGGCTCTATATGTCCCTCTGCTAATTGCTGATCAATTAATTGTCGGGCTGCTGATATTTTCTCAGATGTTAAGGGCCATTGCTCAACCCATACTGGTTGCGACGATTTCCAGACTATGGGATCAGCAGTCCTAAGGGCAATGGCCCCAATTACAGATCCTGTCGAGGAGTGTGAGGTATTACTTTCCTTTCCTAATCCCTTTCCTGGATTAAATCTCGTGTCTAGCATCTGTGATGTTACTCTATCACTGGGGCTATATAATACAACTCCCATTTGAGACAAGATATCTCTTCCCCATAATGTAAAGGGGATAGTCGTAATTACATAGGGACAGAATGTCCCTGAATGTTGATCTTCATCAGCCCAAGTTAAAATCTGAGAACTCTTTTTTACATTAGATGCCTTGCCTAGTCCTACTAGGGAAGTGGAGGTGGTGTGCGTGGGCCATGAAGAGGGCCAATCCTTCCCTGCTATGCAGGAAACATCTGCTCCCGTATCCAATAGACCTTCAATTGGTTTTCCCTGAATTTGTAAAATTTTTGTAGGTCTAGTAGCATGGATTTCTTGTATCCAAAATGCTGCATCGCTAGATCCAAAGCCTCCGGCCCCTCTAGCTTCCTGGGTAACAGCTGTCCCTATTTTATGTATTGGTAACAGGATTAATTGGGCAATTCTCTGGTTGGGCTGAATCTGTATAGTTGTGGTGGGTGGGGAAAGTAAAATCTGTATTTCTCCTGTGTAGTCTGCATCAACAACTCCTGGGATGACTAAGATCCCCTGTAAGGAGGTGGAGCTCCGCCCTAATATTAAACCTACAGTTCCCTCAGGCAGCGGCCCAGACACTCCTGTAGGAATGGCTACTACTGGCGAGTCTGGGGTTAGTATTGCATGGGTGGTTGAGTGGAGGTCCAATCCTGCACTGCCTGGGGTTGCCCTGAAGAGGTCACTGACTGATCGAAATTTGCAAAGGGGTTGAAGGTTGATGCCCCTATTATTGCAGGGGCCTGGGGCTGGCCCCTTCTCAAGTTTCCCAATTGAGGTGATGGGATATAACCTCCTTGGGAGCTATTTGTAGAGTTTAAAGGCCGACCATTTTTATGGTATTTTGATCTACATTCCTTTGCCCAATGGAATCCTTTCTGACATCGGGGACAAACGGTTTTTGGAGGATTAATATTATTCCCTAATCTATTTCCAGGCTGTCGAGGAGCTTGCCATCTGGCCTGAGTATTATTATTATTTTTATTTGGGCATTCTCTGCTAAAGTGCCCAGATAAGCCACAAGAGTAGCAGTTCATATTTCTTTTATTACCTGTATTATTGCTGGCTTGTCCTATAGCCTGTACATATTGAGGGTATGTCTCCCCTTTGAGAGCTGCAGCTATAGCTACACCCTGTATAAATGCTGGACTTACATCAGCACACTGTTTTATAAAATCATTTATAGTTCCTGTTCTGCGAATCGGCCTTAATAAAGCCTGACAGGTATTATTAGCATTTTCAAAAGCCAGTTGTTTGATTAGGATATCGGCTGCCTCTTTGTTATTGATTACTCTCTTGACTGCCTGCATGAGGCGAGAAAGGAAATCCTGATATGGTTCCTCGACCTTCTGTTTAACCTCTGTAAGGGTGGTTGTTTTTCCTGCTGTACAAGGTAGGGATTTCCAGGCACTTACTGCACAACTGGTTACTTTGGTAAGTGCCTCTGTGGGCATATTCATTTGCTCCTCAGCCGTGTTAAAATCACCTTCTCCTAATATCATGTCTAGGGTTATTCCTTTTCTGGTTTTTCCGCTAGTGGCTACAGCTTTCTTAGCAAGATCATCATATTCAGTTTTCCATAATAAGTAATCGCCTCCTGAGAGACAGGATTTACAAACCTGTGACCAATCATAAGGAGTCATCCATTTACTGGCTAGGGTTTCTACCAAGGTTTGTGTGTAAGGAGCTAGAGGTCCATATTCAGAGCAGGCCAATTTTAATTCTTTAAGTACTTTGTAAGGTATAGGCTCCAAGGTGGGGTTTCTATTCCCACCAGACTCATTCTCATATGTAACTGGGAAGCAGAGTGAGAATTCAAGATCTCCATTAGCTTCAGCTTCTCTTATCGCCCTTTGAAATTTAGACATGGAGCTCCTAGGAGCCACAGGACCTGGTTTAGGCTTCCTTTCTAATTTGGGGAGCCTGTTTTGAATGGGAGGACCACTCTCCTCTCTACTGACTGGAAAGGACCAATGGTCATGTTTATGATATTTATTCTCCTCCCGATCAGTAAGCATAGCTAAATTGCTTTTAGATTGAACTGAAGACAATGATGATGTATCCTCTCTGGGTGGAGCCGAGGGACTATTTAAATTTTGAGAAAGTTCAACCGTTTTTGCCTCTGGTGCCAAGGTGTCACAGATTGATTCCCAGAGGGAAAAGAAACATGGCAGGACCTCGTCAGATTCATGGTGTTTCTTTAATTGCTTTCCTACTTCAACCCAAGTTTTTAAATTAACAGTTCCGTCCTCTGGAAGCCATTGACATACTTCTTCTATAAAACTTTCTGTCTCACTGGGAGTAACCTTAACTCCAATTCTGCTAGTAAGCATATGCGTTAAAAGATTAATACAAAGTCTTTTTTCTTTAGACTCAGTATGACCCATCCTGTCAATCTAAGTTTTGTACTAACTACCCGCTTACCCTACTTATCCTCTATAGGGGGGGTCTGAAGCACCCTACGGTGCAGTCCTATCCGTCCCAAGTACGGGGGGACTTACCTAAGGGAACCCTGTTCGGGCGCCAGATGCCGGGGTCCAGCCCCAGCAGGTCCAGGGGTCCCCAAAGGTGTGGACGGAGTCGGCGAAGAAGGAAGGACACGGAGACAGCGTTCAGTTGATCAGCAGCCTAGCCAGGATCTCCAGCCAAGTTCTGGTCTTGATCTCCAGAGAGGCTCTGCTGTTTATTGTCTTGTTACATCCGTATTTATACCAGTTGATTTTAATCCTGTCAATTTCTATTACAAAGGCTAGGGCGTTTCTTATCTCCATTCCAGGGAGTAAAGATTATGTAGCTTAAGCATGATTGTTTGTAGTGATTAACTACCCGCCTGGCACTTAGTTAAGGAGTTTCATCCCCTCCCTGACTTCAGGGAAAAATTCCTACCTGGGGAAACAACCTTTCTTGGAGAGGTGACCTTGGTTAAAACACACAGCGTTAAGGGGAGCAAACATATTAAGAACAGTATGCTATATACGCCAGGTCCCTTGAAACACATGCTGTGCAGATGTTTCTTTCCTGCAGCGACTGTGTCAAGCAGCAAGGATGGACCGGCTTCCGGCACAAGGTAAGTCACATAGCTGGTGTATGAAGCAGCGTGTAAAAACAAATAAAGATGAGGGAGTAGAGGACTATGGAAATTTACAATGACTTGGGCGGACTATGTAACCTAAGTCAACCCATTTGCTTATCTATAAGATAATGAGGCACAATTAACATCAGGCACAGCTGGGCAGGTTCAGATAAGTGTGAGCACTAGAACCAGGGCACATTTCCTTAAGGACTTATAAATGCTGAGGTGGATGTAGTTCCCAGGGACACATTGCCATGCAAAATAAAATGTATAGAGTAGGAATTGAGCTAGAACAGGGTTTCTCAACCTCAGCAATGTTGACATTGAGGCCAGGTATCTGGGAATGGGGGAGATAGGAGTCTGACCTGAGCATTGTAGGAAACATGCCTGGCCTGTATCCATTAGAAACCAGCAGCTATCCCTGCCCTCCAGTTGTACCACCTGACAGTGTCTCCAGATATTGTCAAATCACCCTCAGGGTGAGCAGAAGCAAAGTCAACCATGGCTGAGAATCACTGATGTAGCGCATGGAATCTGGTCTTAGAGAGATAGGGTACATTTTGGTAGCCCAGGAAGGTTTACTAGTGATCTAAAACTTCAAGAGTTAGATGTCATATGTAGGGAGCAAGGGGTCATCCATGCAGAGATTGGTATCTAAGGTAATTTCAGGCTCACTTCAAAATTGAGAGAATTTCTGTGTGCAGGCTTTTTAACAAAATGGTATTGGGATTTAGTTGATGACATGAATATTATGCTTTGGTTTATTGTGACTCTTTGCCAACATTCAGGCACTAACAAGTTTCTACAGCTAAAACAGTAATAGTCCTGTTTAATGAAAGAACAAGAATAAATATATGGTTTTGTTGGCACAAAAGTCATACCGTAAGCCTAGAAAATCTTGTGTGAGGAGAGACATTGTTAGGGTAGATGGAACATCTTCCCCCAAGGTTTCGGAGTAATTGGGGTTGGGAAACACAAATAAGCACCAATAAGGCCTAAGAACAGTTAATGCCTAAAAATTAGTTAAGAATCAGTGAATTTAATACTAGACTTTTTGCCTATTATATATATAGGGTGTCCCCCAAAATGTATACATATGCTTGAATGATTATAAAGGCAGTGTTTATTAAAATACATTTTATTTTCAAAAGTTGAGCTATTAGATGTTACAGTGTGTATACATTTTGGGGGAATCCCTATGTATGGAAAGGGGAAAAACCCTAATAGGAAGAGTTCCTAAGCTCAGTTCAACATTGGAAGCCCTGCAGAGTAAGAATTAGGGGAAAACTAAAATGCAAATGAAAGGTTTTGAACACACCGAATGAAAATGTGCAGGAGGAAATTAGCCTCAGGAAAGCTTGGGGACTGGCCAACACATCTCTGTAGTTTTCTACAATCTCTAAGAGGATAGCTTTCCAGATGACTTGCCCTATTGGAAGATACAATTTTCACGGATGGTAGAATCTCCCCCTATTATTGGGAGACATGTGGTTAACTCTTGATGAAAGATTTCTTCCAATTGAGTTTGAGGCTCATGTATAATGAAATCTGAACAAATGCCACAGTCTTACTGGTACCATAGAGAGGCTGGAATTAAAAATAAATAAATAAATAAATATATATCAAATAGTAGTTATTATTATGATATTGTTATTATACTTATAATATCCTACTCCTTTACCCAGATAGCACTTGTTTTGGGTTATGTATGTTATTGTTAATGGCTATTTAAGAATAGAACAGAATATGTGGTATTATTTTTTTTTGTAATATGCCATTACATAAGATAAAAATATTATAATCATTATTTTGTATACATATATAAACTTAGATACATATACACATATATGCATATAACATACAACTCTATATACATAGAGAATGTATGTGAATGTAGACCTGGACTTAAAATATTTTTGTTCTTGACTTGTTGAAGCTGCATGAAAGTATAATGTAAGGTAGATGTGGAAGAAGATCCTGACTATAGACTTTGAAAAAAATATCAAAACTGCAGCCAGTACTGATGAAAAATTTGTGGCAATAAATGCCTATATTGGAAAAAGGAAAGATCTCAAATCAATGACCTCAGCTTATACAAAGCTGGGAAAAAAAGAAGAGAAAATCAAATGCAAAGTAAGCAGAACATAATAAAGATAGAATTTGAAATCAAATACAAATAAAAAATTGTAAAGAAAATGAATTTAGTGAAAGCTGTTTCTTTGAGACAAGCAGCTCAATTGACTAAGCACTAATTACAATGATCAAGAACAACAAAAAGCAAATACTAAAATATCAAATCTCAATGAGAGAGGTGAGATCATTAGGTTCTAAATGCAGCAACAGCACATCAGGAGACTATTATAAATATCTTTTTGCAAATTATTTTGACAGACATAATTTACAAATGCTTTGACAGACACAGCAACAAGAGTTACTCAAGAAGACATAGGTAACCTGAATATCATATGCCTATGTATATTAAAGAAATTAAATATGTACCTAAAAACTTTCCCACAAATAAAACTTCAGGTGTAGATGACACCAAGGTAAATTCTGCCATACTTTGAAAGAAGGAATAATAAAAATTCTATGCAAATTGAGGAGGATTGAAGAGAAATAAAAGAGGAAAAACACTTTCCATCAGGCCTTCACTACACTGACACCAGGAGCAGAGAAATAAATTATAGGAAAATAAAACTATGGGCAAATGTACCTAATAAACATATGTGCAAAAGTTCTATGCACATTTTAACAAATTATATTCCAAAATATATAATCATGACCAAGTGAGGTTTATCCCCGGAATACGTGGTTTATGTATCATTTGAATATCAATCAGTATAATTTATTTTATGACATAATTAACATAATTGTTTCAGCATATGCAGATAAAATATCTGACAACATCAAACATACCTTTTTAGTAAAACCTCAGCAAACTGAGAATAGAAGGGAACTTCCTCAACCTGATGAAAGACATTAATAAAAAATTGATTGCTGACATCATGCATAATATGACAAATGAATACTTTCCCTCTGAGATCAATAGCAAGACAAAGTTGTCTGTTCTTACCTTCTATTTAACATAACGTAAAAATTCTAGCCAATGCAAAAGGAAAGAATAAGAAATTAAAGGTATCCAGATTGAAAGAAAGCTATCAAACTATTTTTATTTGCAGATGCCATGACCATCTATGTAGAAAATCTAGTGGCATCTATAAAACAGCCACAACAATTCTTAGAATAAGTGAATTTAGTAATGTAACAGGGCACACAATTATTATACAAGAAATCAATTCTAGTTCTATATTAATCAACAAAAATGTTTAAATAAAAGCAATGATATTTATAATAACATCAACATTATGAATTTCTTAGATATAGATCTGATAAAAATGTCTAAGACCCAATCTGTACTCTGAAAACTACAGAATATTGCTGATATAAATTTAAAAATACATGAAAATAGGTGAGGCACACCTTGTTTGTGAATCAGATGACTCTGTATTATTATGATGCCAATCTTACCCAGATTGATCTACAGGGTGGGTCAAAAGTAGGTTTACAGTTGGGAGTACACATAACACAGAGTTTATTCTTATATTATTATTTATTAGTTATTGTATTATTTTCCATATGAACAACTGTACACCTATGTTTTCCCTACTCCATATATAGTCAGTCAACATGATCCCAAGTGAAATCCTAGCAGGCTGTGTGAATGTTTGTGTGTGTGTGAGTGAGTGTGTGTGTACAGAGTGAAATATTGGCATTGAAATACTAGAATATGGAAATTTGAAAGGCCTAGAATAACCAAAACAAATTTGTAAAATTGGAGGGAAAATTACCTTATTTCAAGACTTATAAAGCATTAGTATTCAGTATGGTGTGGAATTGAGATGAAGAAAGACAAATATTCAATGAAACAGAATAGAACACAGAAGTAAACCCACACATAAATGGACAACTGATATTTGACAAAGATGTAAAGGCAGATCAGGGGAGAAAGTATAGTCTTTTCAATAAATGATGTTTGATATTTATATGCAAAAACATAAAACACTTCATACCTCATCCAACTTAATATGGATCACAGACCTATATGTGAAACCTGAAAGAATAAAACTTCTAGTATAAGAGCAAATATTTGTGGTTTCTTAGATATTATAACAAAAGCATGCTCCATAAAAATTTAATAATTTAGACTTAATTAAAAATAAAAACTTTACTATTGGAAAGGCAATGTTAAGGGAATTCTAAATAATAAAAGGCTAATTAGCAAGTTGACCGAACAGTGGAAGGACTGGTTGTTATGACGTGCATTGACCACCAGGGGGCAGATGCTCAAGGCAGGAGCTGCCCCCTGGTGGTCAGTGCACTCCCACAGGGGGAGCATTGCCAGCCAGAAGCCGGGCTCACGTCTGGTGAGTGTAGCAGTGGTGGTGGCAGCCTCTCCTGTCTCTGCGGCAGTGCTAAGAACCCCCTCGGGGGATGTCCGCCTACCATCTTAGGCCCACTCCTAGCTAAGCCGGGACGCGGACATCCTCCGAGGGCTCCCGGACTGTGAGAGGGCACAGGCCAGGCTGAGCCCGGTCCCCCTCCCCCGCCCTAGTGCACGAATGCCATGCACCGGGCCTCGAGTGACTGAGAGAAACAGGTAAAATGAAAAAACTGATCAACCAAGGGTTGGCAAAAATGTGGAAAAATGAGAACTCTCATATAATACTAGAGGGAATATAATCTGGTAAAATAATTTGGAAAACCATTTGGCAGTTTCTTAAAACTAGCCAATTGACTTAGCCATTCTACTGCTAGGTATTTAACCAGTAGCTATGAAGACATATGCTCATACAAAGACCTGTGCAGGAATAAACAAAGCAGGTTTATTTGTAATATCCAACAGCTGGAAACTATCCAGATTTCCATCATCAGATTAACAGATAAGCATATTGTGGTTTATCCATAGAATGGGACAGTAATAAAAAGGTACACAACTAAAGATGCTGCAACAGAGATCAATCTCATAGTAACTTTGCTGCATGGAATAAGCCAAATAAAAATAGGACATTCTATATGATTCCATGTGTATCAAATTATAGAAAATAGAAACTAGCCCTAACCGGTTTGGCTCAGGGGATAGAGCTTCGGCCTGCAGACTGAAAGGTCCCAGGTTTGATTCCGGCCAAGGGCATGTACCTTGGTTGCGGGCATATCCCCAGTAGGAGGTGTGCAGGAGGCAGCTGATCAATGTTCCTCTCTCCCTTCCTCTCTGTGAAAAATCAATAAAATATATTTTTAAAAAAGAAAATAGAAACTAATCTAGTGTCTTAGAGAAAAGATCCCTGCTTTCCTGCAGATGGAGGGGACTGCTGGTAGGAAGACTGAAAAGGGCTGTAAGGAAACTTCTGGGAGTGGTGACTGTGTTCCCAGACTTGATTGTGTTGATGGTTTCACAGTGTATAAACATGCCAAAGCTTAGCAAGTCATGCATTTTAAATATGTGCAGCAAGTTGTATGTCAACTAGACCTGTGTAAAGCTGTTAAAAAATGCAACTGCAGTCTTGAAAGAGAATGTCTTGCCTGGACCATGCAAACTAAAAAGAAAGGGGGAAAGGCAGATTTAGGGTTTTTTTTCTGTGACAAATTCTTAGCATAGTAGTAGAAGCAGTAATAAGAAAGGCAGCCTCACATTGAATCAGTTGTTGATCTCTTTGCTGAGGGCAGGCCGCAAGTGTCAACCTACAGAAGTATTTAGAAATATTTAAATGTTGGGCAACCAGATCTAGCAAACCACTAGCACAAGCCATTACCATCATCCACCACCATGAAAAAGAGCCAGTGACAGCCATTGGCAAGATCAAGGATGATCTGGTAACAGAGATCTAGGAAGTGGGGCATGTGAGGGTCAAAACAAAACAGAACAAAACAAAGCTGTTAAAGACATTTCTGTCTCTAAATTTTAAAAATTCAGATATTTTTCTTCTTCTATATTCTCCACCCTCATAGACAGAAGCTTGGCAGGTCTTTTGTAGTCCATCATTATTGACAAGGAGAGTACTTGCTTTTAGTTGAAATTATTGAACATGCTAAGGAAATTATCAGTCTATTCTCCCAATTTATGATGGGCTGATAAGAAATACATATTGAAGCTTAACATATAGCTTTCTCATGTCTATGGAGATAATTTCTTTGTTAACTCATTAATAAAATAGACTTACTTTATGCAGTTTTCTAGTTTTCAACCACCATCACTTTACTATTAGAAACTGTATATTATCATGGTAATATATTGCTGAAGTAAATTGGCTATAAGTATTTTATATCTATATATGTAAATAAAATGAATTAGCATCTTTTTTTCCTTTGTTATAGTTATTACTAGTATTTAATTAGTTTAGCTAAATGCATGTGAAGCTTTTCATAATTTCTTCATTCTGTAATAGTTTAATGAATATAAAAATGGCCTTGGCCTGGTGGCTCAGTTGGTTGGAGCTTTGTCCCATGCACCAAGAGGTTGTGGTTTTGATTCTGGGTTAGGGCACATACCTGCACTGTGGGTTCAATCCCTAGTCAGGGCACTTAGGGGAGGCAACCATCCCATGTTTCTCTCTCATATGGATCTCTCTCTCTCTCTCTCTCTCTCTCTCTCTCCCCTTCGTTTCTCTCTAAAAATTAATTTTTAAAAAGCATATCCTTGGAGGAGGATAAGGATATGCTTTTTAAAACTTTACTATTATTATATTTATGTCATCTCTAAAATTCTTGGGATCCTGTGTTTTTAGGGAAGACTCAGGATCTTTCTTAACTAATTTTTATATAATTTCTATGGTCTGGGATTTATTTATACAATCCTCCTCATGAAATAGATTTAAAATTTTCTACTTTTTAAAAATTTATTTTTAAGAGATTCTCAATATCTTCAGAGTGATATAGAAATTTTAGATTTTAAAGTAAAGTAAAGGGGCAGGCTTTCTATTTACAGTTTTATAAATTGCTTTTCTGTGGTCTTAACTATTATTTAAATTCTGTTGTCTAGTATACCTATCTCTTCTCTTGACTTTGTTTTAAAGAAGTTTGCATATATTATATGTTATTGCTTTAAAAATGGCTTTAATAAGTATTTATTGAATATACCACTTTCTCTCTGATTTCTTATTTCTTATTGCTGTTTCATTTAATTTTTCCTGTTTAATCTTTATTAATTTATATATTCCCTTAAATATATATTCTTATACTATTTATATTACTGAGTATGATATTTAATTTTTAAATTTTTCGTTCTTGTTTTATAATGAAGGAAATTAAGTCCATGGCATTTCTCAAAGTATAGTTTTGGCTACATTCCATGAGTTCTGATGGGTACAGAACCAATTATTGATCATTTTCAAATAGATTTTACTTGCTATTTTGTTTTCTATTTTAGCCTTAGATTTATTAGGGAAGAGGCTATATTTAGTTTTGTGTTGTATTGTTGATTTTATAAAACTTTTAAAGACAATTGTAATTAATTTTAAATTCCATTACATTAATTTATTTTTACTTCGTGTGACAAATTAATGTTTCTCTTTGTTGATCAATGCACAACAATATTTAAGTGCTATGGGACTTGGGTATGGAAATGATTTTTCTTTCTATGGTGCAACTTTTAATATATTATCCTCTTAATAATACTACATAAGTTGTAAAATTTCATGCTAGCCTTTTCCTTTGATATCTCAAAACTGAGAGATGTATATTAATTTTATAGTTTTTTACACCTCAATTCTTAATTTCAATTTTATAATGGATACTTACCTCTTGACACTTTTTATTTTTAGTGTGACTATGTTTGTGTGCATACATTGTTACTCTATAGTATTACACACAAAAAGTTTTGGGAATTTACATGTACTTTGGGAGTATACAAATTAGAACTATATATTGATTTACTTTGTCTATAAAAATGCTTTCACCTAAGTGCAATAAGATTTTATGTTAATTTTGTGATCTTGCATACCTTTGAGAACCATGAATGAATGATGACTGCCAGTTTTTTTTTGTTTGTTTGTGGTGCATTACATGGATATTTGAAATAAAGGAGGGATTAAAGGTTTGGCTGACTATTTTCAGGAACCACTACTTCATGACACTAACTTTTTCCATCTAGGACTGTTTAGGCTCCGTTTGTCTGGTGATTTGGAGAATCATCCAATATCTTTAAAAAGTTTATCTCTCTATCTTAGTTTTTTTTTTATCTTATTTTAAATTTTTTATCATTTGTATATGATTCAGTGATGAGTTTAGAGAATATGTATTAGATACTATTAGGTGTATGTCATTTTATATTTATAAAACATGCATATGACTTTTATATCTACAAATATCAGCCACCTGTCCAGAGTCCCTTAAATTGGGTAGGCTTGACATACACAATTTTGAAATAAGTTGATTAAACTGATCCACTGTAGGAGATATAAAATCTTTATGCTATATTAGGGTTTATTAAATCAAATTTCAAGTTTCAAATTGTTTATCCCTGTTTGGAATCAGTTCTCCACATTATCTGCAGTCTTGTCCCTTCACTTGACTTCCTAACCTCTGTTCCGTTTGTGCTTGGTGAGAATAAAAGAGCTTGCTTTTGGTGACTCATTTCCCTTCAAGGCCTCACTCCCTCTTTTGTGATATACTGTCCTTAGCTTTAGATAGCAGATGAATAATTTCCATCACATTTTGAAAAATATGAACACATCTAAAACTCAAGATAGCAGGGGGCTAGATGATGTATACACTTACATCCCCTATCACACTCTAAATCTTTGGATCTTATACAGAGAATACTAGGATGGGAAGAGTACATGAAAGTTGCTGGAAGTCTGGGAGTATAGGTTTTGTCATTTTAGTCAATCGAGTTATGATTCTTACATGTTCTAAGAGGCCATTATTGGTTTCTTTGAAATAATAAATTATTGACGCATGCTGCAAGGCTAACTCTGATCATTTTTCCTCCAGCACTGCCGTTCATATTTTTGAAATAAAGAAAACTCTTAAAGATGCATATTTTTCCAAATGTTTAATAGGTTTCTTATAGCAGAATTATTTAAAATAAAGTAGTTTATTTTGGTGAACAAGCTGTTCTTGGTTATTTGCCTTGTTGATTTGTGCAGCCATAAATCAGAGACCGTGTTAGATATGGTTGCTTAAATATGCTGACTATCAGTGTTCGGTTCTCCAAATTACAGTGAAAGCAGACTTCTGAGAAAGACCAATAAATAGTAGGTCAATTGCAGTTATGTGTAAATGAAAACCTGAAGGGCCACCTGTGGCTATAACTCATGTGCTATCCACTGCCAAAGGGTAATATTTGCACAGATTCAGACAGATTATAGTCTTCTGGACAAGAGGCAATTTGAACAGATCAGAAGTAAACGTCTTAGAATAGTACTGAAAAATCAAGATATATGGAGACTATTTCACCATCACTGTATGCATTAGAAATACATATACCTGTTAGATAGAATAGTAGACTTTGTGTAATGATTTGTAACACTTTATAAGGTCACCAGTAAAGATGGATTATTAAAGCCTCTTGCTCCATACCAAAGATTTCAGTGTCTGTGTAAGTCTCATTCTAGTACCAGTTTGAAACATGGCAAAGACTGTGAGTGGTAAGAAGAGAGGATAAAATTCAGTTTATAAAATTCTGCAATTGATTAGATCATCGTATTGGAATTTTGTTCCTATTTGTTTGTACTTGTACTTGTACAAAGGAACAGCTTGTTATTTTGCTTGATTGATTTACAAATATGTCACTTTAAAATTCCATTGAAGTTTCAACATGTTGCTCTTTCTATTTAATTTAAAAATTTTATTGCTTAACTGGTATTCAAGTGAAAGTACAACACCATCCTTTGATGTTCTGTAAAATATTTGTGCTACTAGAAATGTTCAGTTATTTAATTTTGCATTCTTTCTGCATACCATGTTGTCTCTGACAATCTTCTTCCATTCAAATGAGAGAGCACAGTGCTAACAGATCTGACATGTTTAGATGTTCACCAAAAGAGTTGGAAATGGGCATTATCATTTTTCTGAAACACTACATGGCACATCTCTTTGCATTAATTAATTTCTTCATTTCAGTCCACTTCTTTAGAAGCACAGGCCAATGAGCAATCACAACCGATGTGTAAAATTTTAAAAGGAACAGTTTTCAAGTTGCTTAATAATGTCCCTTTTTAAATAAGAAATATGCTGTTATAGTGGACCCATTTTTATAATCCATAATTATGCCATGTTTTTTCTTAAAGTGGTCACAAAATAAGTTCATTATAATTTCTTATGTAAAATCCTACTTGACCGGCCCTAGCCTGTTTGGCTCAGTGGATAGAGCATCGGCCTGTGGACCGAGGGTCCTGGGTTCGATTACAGTCAAGGGCACGTATCTTGGTTGCAGGCTTCTCTCGCGCCAGGGCCCTGGTTGGGGTGCATGTAGGAGGCAACAAATCGATGAAACACATCGATGTTTCTCTCTGTTTTCCCTCTCTCTTCCCCTTTCTCTAAAAATCAATGGAAAAATGTCCTTGGGTGAGGATTAAATAGAAAAATAATCCTACTTGACAGAATGAGTGAGGAAAATGTTTTATTATTTTTTCCAAGATAGGCAAATACATGGCAATGGAAAGCAGCATTCCCTCCATCCTTTTTTTTTTTAAATAAGTTAGAGAAAGATACTCCATTTTTAAACATATTTCCAAAAAGTTCATATATTGTTAACTTCCATGAAAATAGCTGCCATTCCTGTTCATTTCTGATGAAATTGCTCTATTGAGCTGAAAAAAAAACGCACATTCTAAATAGTGTGCAGCAATAGCCTATTAAAATAGTCCTCATGACTTAATTGTAGAAGAAACATAGATATGTAATAATCACTGAATGTGATTAAGTGTATTCTATAAGGCATTATAAAGGTTTTAAATTTGTTTTTTAAAAACGCAGCTCTTCCTTTGAGGAAATATATGGGCAAAGCTGGCAACTTTCATTTTTTGTTCAGTTATTCCAGGGCTGTCTTCTGAAAGAACAGTCTTATGTCACACTCCTGATTTGCAAAACCTCTTGGCTTCCTTTCTCTTCCTGATAATATCCAAACTCCTAGCCTCCTTATCATCTTTATAATCTGATTTCAAACTTTCTCTTTGGCTTAAAATTTTGTTAATCCCTATTACACAGTTTTTAAAAAAATATGTTTTTATTGATTTTTTGAGAGAGAGAGAGAGAGAGAGAGAGAGAGAGAGCGCAACGGAAAGGGATAGAGAATTACTAGAAATATCTATGAGACATACACTGGCTGCCTCCTGCCCGCCCCCTACTAAGGATTGAGCCCACAACCCGGGCATGCACCCTGACAAAAATCAAACCAGTGACCTCTTGGTTCTTGGGTCGAAGCTCAACCACTAAGCCACACTGCTTGGGCTTTTTAATTTTTTTTTTATTTATTTATTTTTTATTTTTTTTTTACTATAGCAGCCCACTGATCCATACATAGCTAGGTAAGAACAACACCTTTTTCTCCACTTACTTGGTCTTTGCTCATAGTTTCCTGTCTATGTTGATTATACTTTACCCCATTTTATCTACTTGTAAAATCACCCTCACTTAAGATCCAGTTCAAATTTCATGTTTAATTCTCCAAGTGACTTAGCGGGTCCTTCTTCTGTAGTCCTAAGATTTGTATGCTCCCTCTGTCTCTTCATCTTTACATTATACCACCCACTTAAAAAATATTTGTTTACATACCATTCTCTTCATTTGAATTTGAGCTCCCTGCAGTAAAAACCTACATTGTATTTCTCTTTTATATCTAGAAGCCTAGTAAACTATCTGACATATAGGAGGTTCTCACAATAAAACTTAAAAGTAAACATGGTCTGAAGAGCATATTAAATTTTATGAATATCCCATTGAACAGAAACAAATTCTTGAACTTATTATAATTCTACCTGAGATCCTGATTCATTGAGCATTTTTTTTAACCTGTGTGTTCCTAGTCTGCCTGCAAAGGTACTACACCCAGATATTCTTTGGTGTTCTCTATTTCTACTCATGTCATTAACTTCTATTTGTGCTTCAATAAACTTGAGCTACAGTAATTAAATCTAGTGATTGCACGATTGTTCCTTATTAACTGTTGAAAACAATAAAGGGAAAGTGATTTTATCAATATAAAGGAAAGAAAAAACAACCACCCTGAACATTTTTTTTTTAATTTTCAAAGATTTCAATTTAATCAAATACAAATAATTTAAATTAGAATTATACTTTCTAGTGTCAAACTCATTTTGTGGTTGTCCAAAACATGTGTTTCTACTTAATTAGTTATACATTTAAGCAAAATTTATTGTATTTACTAATACACTGACTCTGCAAAGTGACTTTAAACTTGATAAAGGAATTCTTAAAAGATAATTTTGTTTTCTAAATAAAGGAAGTTCTCATATTCTAGACCAGTCTTGGATCCATGGCCACCCCTTTGCAATTTCATGTCTGGCTTGAAGATAGACATCCCTTCAGATACAGGCAACTAACCTTGCAAAAATATATGAATGATTCCACGAGCCAATGTAGTACAAGACACCACAAAGGGGCAGGAGACCTCTACGTATGGTAGAGGGGAAAAATATGTTAAAATTATCAGAAATATTAGCATTGGGCTCTAAGAACACTCAAGTAAACTGTCCAAGAAATCACCGCTTGCTAACTGAAGTGCTTGGTTTCCCAGTGGCCCAAAACCTTGACTTCATTTCTGAAACATTACCCACTGCCTGCCTAGGAATGACATCACTTGTTTCTTAACCTATGTGGGTCTAGACACCCTTTAGTTAGGCTCAAACCATTCAAATAAATGCATCCCAACTGTTTCTTACAGTAATATGGCCTAATAATAACATAGCAACACATGATTTCTATTAAAGAAACCTTTACACTGAGTTAGCAATTATTTAAAAACAAAACACCTACTTTGAAGTATTGAGGTTAATAAGTCTACATAAAATAGATAAGAAAGACAGATAGATAGATCGAACCTCTGACATACAATCAGTAAATACAAGCTATTATTAAAAATACCATTCCAGCTATTACTTAGATGGCCAGATTGTTAAATTTAACAATAATCATGTCAGTAAATGTATTAGGCACATAAACTTGTGTTTTTTTTTTCATACTAATACCTGAGGTTTTTGTAGTCCACATTCATTCAGATTTCAATTCACACCCAAGGTTATTTTTTATCTCTAGCTACCTAGAGTTTCTCTCAAAGAGGTAAATCCACTCAAAGACTTCTTCCCAGGACTTTGTCATCCTCCATTCTAAACTAGTCTGTCACATAAATTAAACAATTGCCTATGTAGTCATCTAGATTTTCATCTAAAACAAAGACTTGTTCATCATACATAGGTTGTTAGATGACATCTATGCATTTTTACATAGAACCTAATGGCACTTTAAAATAATACATATCACAGTTATTTGTAATAAAATTACAGAAGGCTAAAATATATTCTGCCATGTCATCTTATGTTTAAAAGTATACAGTCAATATATTATGTAATGAGTATAAACTTTTAAATTTAGCATCTTTTCTTTCTCTCTCTATGCATCAAGATTGTTCTGGAATCAATGTCAAGTTCTAGTCTAGATAATAAAGCATTAAAATATTAAGAAGTCTTCATCACATGTACTAATGTACCCTTTAAAAATATTTCTGTACTTGTTTCTGTGTTCCAAAATGCATTGTTTTATGGTGATTTATATTCTATTCCTTTCTTTCTTTGCCTTTTTATTTACTTCATGAAGTCTCAAAAATCTCATGTAGGGTATTCAATTTACAAGCCAATGCCTTGTTGGAAATCAAATGAGAAATAAAGATTCCTATTATTTTGTCACAGTTGAAATAAAGATTGGCCAAATCATATTGGAAAAAAGCACGAGCAACTTCAAATTAGTGAGAATCATCTACAGTCATTGTTCATAACATGCTTCCCCATCCATTATCTTCTTTATATTGAAGTCACCGATTCAAACTCAGGAGAGGTTTAGCTATTCATTGACCTGAAACATATAACATTTGATTTGAACATTTTTTATTATCTCTATACAGTTGGTTAGAAATTAGAGTTGTACATTAGAGTTAGGTCATAAATACTGTCACAGAATTTTACAGCAATCAATGACAGCTGAGAGACCTGATGGAATTCATGCTTAGTGCCAAGTCCCAAAATAACTAGACAGAAACATAACCTCCACACTCTTCTTATATTAAATTGTAACCACGTGAAATAAGTTAACCTGGAGTAGTTACCCTCATACTTTGGATAATCATACATTTTTTAAAAGGTGCTTTCCATTTTATGTATCCATAGAAAGAACTGACAAGGGATGCCTGAGGCACATACTACACACTTAAAAAAGACAAAAAACAACAACAACAACAACAACCTCACAATTCCAAATTAAGAAGCAAGAACATGCAAGGACACACACAGGGTGGATCCCATTTTATGAGAAGACCTGGGCTGGTAAAATCTCTGTCATTCACTTTTATTTTCTAGCTTCATCTAGAAGGAAGACCTGGCTCCAATAGCTAGAGAACCACTATTCATGCATCGTTTTAATGTCATCAAGCCTCTATATTGGTACCTAGGCAAAGGCAGAGTCCAGCTACTCCTGTCTGCTTAGCTCTGTGGTATGCAGAAAGGAGGGGACAAGTAAAGGATTGCCTTGTTGAAGTCAGATATTGTTCATGGTTTAACAAGCAAGTTGTAGAACCAGATCACTTCATTTAAATCTCAACTCTGTCTTACCTTAGATCTGCCATCCTTGGTGGGTTAGTTCACGTCTCTGAGCTTCAAAGTCCTCTTCTGTAAAATAAAGATTATAGGCCATGCCTCACAGAATTGGAAAGAGAAAGGACTAACATACTTATAAGTTTAGAACAGGACTTGTCACAAGGAATGTGCTCAATAATGTTAGTTATTGTTCATGCCGCTTTTTCCTGAAAGGTGCCAATAAGTAGGGAATGGCTGAATACTTGGTGGAAGAGTTTGGATTCTCTAGGCAGAGTGCACAGAGGGGTGGCGACTGCTATATTTCCGTATAGGTCATATCTGAGAATCGTGACATCAATTCAAGGTCCTGTCTGGATTGGCAGTTTGGATGTGTTAGGTGATTCAGAGACCCTCCGTCACATTGGATGTAGAGTTCAACTATGAAGGAAAAAGAGAGAAAAAGAGCTGTACAAGAGCTTTTGCAATCTGTCTTTCTGCACTGTCACTATCTATCTCTGGCTATGTATCTATCATCTATTCTCTCTCTCTCTCTCTCTCTCTCTCTCTCTCTCTCTCTCTCTCTCTCTCTCACACACACACAGACACACATATATACCATAAACAAACACACCCCTAAAACAGCTACATATAGCATGCTTTGAGTGTCAGAATGTTGGAAAGTGGTGCCAAATGACTCCGATGGGGTATTCTTTTATAAATTGTGAGGTTTGATGCCTGTGCTTTCATTTTACCCCCTGTTGCTGGCAGTGCTTAATTTGCCTGCTTTACTAACAGTGGCAGTATGGAGTCAGAGCAAGATCTATCTAGGAATTGAAATGATGCATTAGTAGATTTGCTTAAGCCTGCTTGCCTTCACAATGGTGAATTGAACAGTGAGTGTCCAGTGAGCAGCCAGACATTAATCATGGTGAGGCAGAGAGATGTCAATTTTCCACAGGCTGTGCACTCTTTCTCTGCATTTGCATTTGCTAACATGGTGAAACAGGAGAAATAAACCATTCTGCTGGGAAACTAGGACAAGATTAGCACACAGCATCTCCAGAGAAGAGTGAACATCCTCTGAGTCATCTGAACATAATCTGCTGCCAGGCAGTCGTGCTGGAGACAATTTGCAAGGCTCTGCCTTCCTCTCCTCTGTGGTTATACTTGATTAATTTCTCTCTAAAGGAGAAACCAACAAACAGCACTTAACAGATAGGCAGGATTTGCTGAGGCAGATAATCAGAGGCACCATAGTTTAAAGGAAAGAGCATGGGCTCATACCCACCCATCCCTCCCTTATACCGAGGTCCAATGTGGTCAGAGCCTGTGGAGGGCTCTGGTTCTGGGAAGTTCACTTTCCTCATCTGGATGGTGTTGCCATCACCGTCATATGCCAAATTAAACTGGGGGATGAGGGTGACCTGTGATCCTAGATGGGAAAACCGTGCATCATATGTAAAGTGTTATTTAAAATTTGTTTTGTTCTCCAAATAGTTAGCTTTCTACTAGTTCCGTATTTGAGTATCAGGTGGCTTGCAGCCTTGGTGAGAAAAGAGTACAATTGTTCTGAGGGAAACTGGGGAGTCATGGGCATGAGAGAAAGAGAGGGGACAGCAAAGGACATGAAGGAATGGCAGGATGCCCCCTCTAACCCTGAAACTCACTGTGCCACAGGAGGACACACAAGGCAGCAATGCACCATGTACTCCCCAGGTCACATCACTTTCCCAGTCAAAGTCACCTGCCTGCTGGCTAGCTTTGTTTCGGAGTCTGCAGCGATCGGTATCCTGCTAAGGTGCACATCCTCCTATAAACTCTGAGGACTTGCTTTTTTGAAACCTCCAGTGCTTTTATAACGAGCACTGACTATTGGATTTTATTTATTTATTTATTTTTGGTCAGCTATATCTAATTAACAGAAAACTATCTATTTCTGGAGCATCTTACTTTTTATACATTTTATGATGGGTGTTGGAGTGCCCTTTAAGTGGTTCTCACATTCACTTTCATATTAAAAAAATAAACCACAGACATTGCTATTAATGAAAAGGTCAACAAGGAAATTAAATTGCATAGGAGAAAGAAAAGTCCTGATATGAAAATAAATACCGAATTGTGTAAAAATCCTTTACTGTAGGGGACCGATCAAGACTATCTTTCCCTCCCCGCCCTCATATGTGGCAATTATAGCAGACATTGTCTTCATATCGGATACTACGTATAGGTCTTTAGAAGTAAGTGCCTTGGAAATGACACCAACAGATAAAAGTTCATTTTCTTTAACTGAATATCTTACAAACCCAGATTGTTGTCCAGGAGGAGAGTTAGTGTGTATATGCCAGTGTATGTACGGAGGCAAATACTTTTTTTTTCTTTTTTTTAAAAATTGTTTTATTGCTTAAAGTATTACAAAGAGTATTACATATGTCTCCCTTTTTTCCCCCCTTGACCTTCCCCCAGCCTCCCCTACCCCCCAGTGTCTTGTGTCCATTGGTTATGCTTATATGCATGCATACAAGTCCTTCGGTTGATCTCTTACCAACCCCCTCCCCCCTTCCTGCTGTAGTTTGACAGTCTGTTCGATGCTGCTCTGCCTCTGTAGCTATTTTTGTTCCTCAGTTTATAATGGTCTTTATTATCCCTGAATGAGTGAGATCATGTGGTATTTTTCTTTCATTGACTGGCTTATTTCACTTAGCATAATGCCCTCCAGTTCCATCCATGCCATTGCAAATGGTAAGAGTTCCTTCTTTTTTACAGCAGCATAGTATTCCATCGTGTAGATGTACCACAGTTTTCTAATCCATTCATCTACTGATGGGCACTTAGGCTGTTTCCAAATCTTAGCTATGGTAAATGGTGCTGCTATGAACATAGGAATGCATATGAGTTTTTGTCAAGAGCGTGAAAGTTGCTCAGTACTGAGCAAAGTATTTCTGAAGGCAAAGTTTATCTGCTTAAGGAATCCAGAAAATAAAATATTTACAATACTAACTACTGATGTGGGACACTATATGTTAAGGTACATTTAGTTTCCTAAACATGTGAGGACCCTCATAATTTAAAGCAGAGACTCAGGGGTAAGGCATGGGTATTAGCGATGGCCCTTCATCATGGAAATGTTGAAAGCTAAGCTGTGTCTTGGATGATAAATAACATTTGCATGGTTATGAAGATATATTTGCACTAAACATAGTATTTTAAGTTACATTTGTATTAACATTTGTATTAACAATGAAAAAAAAGGGGGTTCTCTCCAGGAGTAGAGTTTGAAGTTGTGTGTCTTCATTAACCTCCATACAAATACTGATCAGGTTTAATATTATGTGAGATAGAAAAGGAAACAGAGGTTGAGGCAAATATTTAGGATGGAGCAAGTAATAGGAGGGAGAGCAGTGGTTTTCAAAACTGCCAAAACTGAATTTTAATTTAATTGATCTTGCCATTTAGAATCTGTGTATCCACAAAGAAGATCCTGACCATCTGTGAGCTTGATTCCCTCTTTCTGAAGATAGAATTAGCAATGCCAGCTTCATGTAGTTGTTGAAAGAGCAATACACATTAATAGATTTCAAATACTGTGTGACACAGATAAGCATTTAAAAGTGAATCATTCCTTAAAAAGGACAACCGTAACATAATATTTCCTTTTGTACTTCAGAAAGAAATTGAAATAAAGATTCAACTCTCTAGAATAAGGCCATTAACTTGCCAAATCCTCCTTTAGTTAGGATGAAAGTAGGTCTTATTCAAAATTTGTTGTTTTTGCCATCCATTAAATCACCTAGAATATTTTAGGTGTATTTCACAAAATACTTTTATTTTCTATGGTAGATCTTGGTTGTGTAAAAACTGGCTCCCTGAATCCTCCTTAGGTTTTCTTGAACTGAGCATGATGCTAATCATGACATTATGTCATCTACTCACTATCTTCCTTTCTACCCCTTTCTCTTGTTCTCTTGCTCTTTCCCCTCCACTCTGCTCTGATGTCTCTGGAGAAGGGCAGCCCAGTAAACTGCCTCCACAGAAGTTAACACTTATCATCTTTTCATTGCATTTATGGTACACTAGAGGCCCAATGCACGAAATCCGTGCCCTGGTAGGGTCCCTGGGCCTGGCTGGCGATCGGGGTCAATCTGTGGGGTGACCTGTGGGGCGATTGGGGGGCGGGAGGTGCTGGCACCCACCTTGGCTGGCCTGGGGGCTGCGGGCTGGGGGCAGCTCCTGTGTTGAGTGTCTGCCCCCTGGTGGTCAGTGTGCATCATAGCAATCTGTCATTCCACTGGTTGTTCCACTGTCAATTTGCATATTAGGCTTTTATTATATAGGATAAACCACACATACACATCCGTTCAGAATTAATTATTCCACATATGACTATTAATTTTAATTCTTTTTGAAGTAGAATTTTTGTAAAAAGATTAATAGTGCACTTCTAAGATAAAAGAAAGAGAATCATTTGCATTTTCAGCCCTTAAAGAAATCCTTCATTCCCTTATTTTCCTGGTAAAATATAATAGAATAAATTGTTCACTTAGAACAAGCATGTTAAACTTGCAGCCTGCAGGCGTATTTTGTGGCCCAGCCAATATAATGGTATGTAAGAAACGTTTTAATAAAAATTTTGTAACTTCATTTTTACAATATACTGTTATACATAATTATTAATAAGGAACTACAACATTCCTGAATGACTGATTACTATAACCATGTTGCATTCATTTCCCTTAAGTGCCTTACATGCAGGCACACTATTTCTCTCCACTAATACTAGCAGCAAATATTTTAGCAGTTGATTGCCACATCATTAGTCTTGGACTGACTTGTTTGGTATGTGTAACAGGAAATATTTCACTTTTGGAGAACAAGAAAAGTAGGTTTATTTGCATTACGCTTAAGTTGTGCAGTTATTCAGTGTCTGGTAAGTTAATGTTCAAGAAAAAATATTATTTTTATTAAAATGTTCTATTATTTCATGTTAACTATTACTCATTTATTTCAGCCCTTTGTATTCACCATGTCTCTATTGAAATAAACCTACGTTTCTATGAAAATTGAAGCTTTTGTTTTTTTGCGGCCCACCTAAACGTAAACCTTGTTTATTTGTCCCGTGTAAGCCTTTGAGTTTGACATGCTTGATTTAGACTATTAATTTGTAAAATTTGGATTATTACTGTAAATATATGTAGTTGAGTTTAGCACAGCAATCATTCTATGTCATTAATTATTTTATTGCAACATTATGGGTAAATTTCATTTTTTACCATTATAAAGATTTTTCAAAATAAATTTGGCTTTGTTTATAGCATTAACTGCAACTCATAGTTTCTACTCTTTCTTTATATCCTAAACATATTTGGAATTATGGGTTTTTTTGATGTAAGAGTTATTAGAGAGAATGCTTACTTTTACATTTCTAAGTTTTTTTTCTTACTACAAAAATTAATTTGTGGCTTTTTTTGCATCAAGGGAGGATAATTTGAGCTATATATATTTATTGGCCTGGAGTGTTTTTGTATTTAATTTTTATTGAGATTGTGATTATACTTTTTGAATGTTCTATGAACACCTAAGAATGGTATACCCTCAGTATTGTATATATTTTAATACATAGCTTTAAATGGAAGCCGATCAATTACATTATCTGATTGCTTGATCATCTTTTTCATGTATGTATGAGTTTGATTTGTCAAGGACTTAAAAGATATTAAAATTATGTCTTCCCCAAAGAGGAAAATTTAACATATGAAAGCTAATAAATTTATAAATCTCAAACATATCCCTCCAATGTTTCTTTCCAATGAGAAAATGGATATTAGCTTAATTGAACAGGCATAAGTGGTTAAACGTTTTAGAAAAAAAGGAGGTAATTTATTTATATCATATATAATCATAGCAATAGTATTCTGAATAAATGAACATATGGATATAGACTAGATCATAAAATAACCAGAAAATATTCTATATGAGATGGTTGTACATAATCAAATATATGTCCATTTAATGGATGTTTACAAAAGCATCACTGGGAGGTGTTACACACATGGCTCAGAAGAGACAACAGGAAAAGGATTTACTTTTTTGCAAACTCCATGAATGAGTTCAGGTAACTCATAAGACTTCTTTTTGAATCTTTTCTCCTTATAAAGATTTCTTTCTTTTTTTTTTTTTCCTTATAAAGATTTCAATGAATATTTTACCTTGAAGAAAGAATCATTGCTTTAATTACATTTTTCAATGTGTCTGTGATATAAAAGTCATTATTGATAAATAAAGAAATATAAAATCTTATTATTATGTATTATAAAACCTTAAGAAACTATAATGTAGGAGATAACATGTAGAATGCTATGATAAAAAAATAGTTACTTTATTAAATAGAAAAAGTAGACTGACAAACACATCAATAAAGACAAAGTGTCATATTCCTTCAATAAAAGGGGCAAAGAAGATGAATAGGCAATCTGAGAAAGCAGAAATACAAAGTGCCAATATATGATAAAATGTTCAAATGTAAACATTAAAAAAGACATGCAAATTACACTAAAAATAATGACCTTTTTCTTGTCATATTAGTAAATACTTAAAAACTGATTTAATTCCAGTATTGTTGGAGAACGGAAACAACTTTCTAGACACAAGCAAAATACTTTAAAACATGCATATCATTTAACCTAAAAAATACGTATCCATATAATTTGCTGAAAGAAATAACCAACCCTGCCTCATCTGTAGAAAAAAAATTCTACAAAGAGGGAAAAAATATTCTCTATGAGGTGGCTGTACATAGCGAATATATGTCCATTTAAAGTAGATATTTGTGCCCTGGTCTGATGGATTAGGTGCTTGGAGCACTGTCTCCTACACCCAAAGATTGCAGGTTTGATTCCCAGTCAAGTCATATACCTGGGTTATGGGTTGATCCCCATTTGGGAGGCATAGGGGAGGCAACTGATTAATGTTTCACTCTCACGTCGATGTTTGTATCGCTCTCCCTCCTTCTCTCTCTAAAAATCAATAGTAATGAAACATCATATCTTTGAATGAGAATAAAAAATGGATATTTGTGAAAAGTAGTTTATGTCCGTTTAAAATAGATATCTGCACCCGCTGGCCTCGCTCAGTGGTTGAGTGTCGATCTATGAACCACGAGGTGACAGTTCGATTCCTGGTCAGGGTACATGTCCGGGTTGTGGGCTCAATTCCCAGTGTGGGGCATTCAGGAGATAGCCAATCAATGATTCTCTCTCATCATTGATTTTCTATCTCTCTCTTCCTCTTCCTTCCTCTCTGAAATCAGTAAAAATATATTTAAAAATAAAAGATATATCTGTGAAAAGTAGTTTAGACATTACTCATTATGATAGCAATCTGATATCTAGCGATATACAACTGGCTATAAAAATGATGCCGGCTATTGGTACAAGTGCAAAGCTTTTTTTTTTTTCCATAATAGATTAATGTGCCTCCCAAATTAAGCTAAATCAATTGCTTATGAATGAACTGAATTGTAAAAGCAACACCGCCTGTGCCTCTTTTAGGTGTGAATTGGAGTTGCTTCCTCTGCAATACACGGTGGCTTGTATTAGGGAAAGAATATTTCCCTTTTCTACATATTTTAGAAGAAAATGTCTGCCTTTCACACAATCAGTTGTTTGCAATATACCGAACCATCTCTTTCCCCTGTATTAAACTTGCTTCTCAAAATGGTACTTGGACTTTTGGATACTAACCGATGAGCAAAGTTTGATGCTATGATGCTATGATGCTGCCTGGCAGTAAACAATTAAGTTGTGAAAATCTTAACTATATTCGTATTACAAGGGCATGTATTGAGTATTTGAAAATGTTATCATGTTGTGCTTTTATTTTATAAGGATTAACAAATGAAAGACTTGCTGATTGTTACACACAAAATAACTGAATCAGATGATCATTGCCACATTTACAGAAAACAACTTATTTTGACTCTTAATTATAAACATGTTATATTTAAATATGTTAAGATAGGTCAATTAGAAGAAAAGTCAAGGATAACTAGGAATTTATTATTTTCTGATAACATTTTGTAACCAGAAATTCTATAACATTTATTTGACTTTCAAATATTTTATTATCTTGAATTAATTTTTATATATTTTGGTCCAAACCTTGGTCTTGATGTTGTAGCCACCTCTGTTGAGAGGTTTATACTGAAATAAGCTTTTGTGAGTCTTTACTGTACAATGAATCATATAAAATCTGGCAGGTCGGCTCTGTAAGAAAGGCATAAACATGGTTGTCAACAAAGCAAGCAATGGGACTGATAATTTATGAAATCTTACCTCGGTCAACAAATAGCTGCAACCTGGGCAAAAATCTCAAAATCTACTCAGTGCCTTTCTACTCTGTTTCTCAGCTGCAAACTTCCTCCTTTGCTCTCTCCTTCCTTTCCTCCCATCTCCCCTCCCTCTGTTAGCCTATCTCTCCACACATGTTCATTTTTAAAATAATTGTTTTGATTTCCTCTGAAAATTAAACACACACACACACACACACACACACACCACTTTAAGTGTTGAATCCTGTGGTTGAATTTTTTTCTGCATTCATGACCCAGAAATAACAAAAAAAAACAAAACACCCATATTTGTGTCTTAGTGCCATACAAGGACAAAGCAGACACATCTATCTGACTCACATTGTAAGATAGGGAAGTGACAATGGACGCTTTCTAATTGCTCGGACTAATTGAGTACATGTTTATTATTTTTACAAATGACATACAAGTAAGTTTGGTTTCCCTATTGCAGTGTTTAGAATTCCACCTGCCAAAGAAAGTGGAGAAAATTCACAATACAAGGAAATCTTCTTTTCATTTCTTTATTAGTGTCACATACACTGTGCCACTAAAGCTGTCAGGCTGATGTTTTGCCTAAAATACCCATGGCAGCAACTTTATTGAAAATCAACACAAATCATGGTCAACTATCGGTTCTTTCTCCACAAAGAAACAATTAAGTCAAAGTGACAGCTCAGAAGGCCTCATGAGGCAAAACCAAAGCTCAAGGTCTGTGAATGGAAGGTGCTCTGTGTCACAGTTGTCAGGCTGCAGTTGGGTCAATGATCCTGTCTTTATTTGATTTTACAGTCCCATTCCTTTCTAGAAAGAAAAAGAAGAAAAAGGACTAATAGAGCTATCAGGTGAGCACTGTGCATAAAATCATCCCATTAGCCTGAAGGGAAAGCAAAACTCTGTCTGAGTGATGCTCATTTCTGTGTGTCTGATTTTACATGCTTTCTTGTTGTAACAATCAGCATAGTTATCTCAAAATGACCTCTTTATGAATTCCTGGATAAATTGTTTCAAATACTTAGAAGAATCATTAATGTTGTATAATAATTAATCATTTTAATAGTATTTCATAACATTTAGCCATTTTCAAATTTCTTTTATATTCATTGTCCCCCATTATTATTTTAATAATCCAGAAAAGCAAACAGAGAGGATATCTTTATATGTACACTAGAGGCCCAGTGCATGAAAATTTGTGCACTTGGGGATGGGGGGTGGGGGGGGTCCCTCAGCCCGGCTTGTGCCCTTTCACAGTCCAAGACCCCTCTGGGGATGTCCACCTGCTGGCTTAGGCCTGCTCCCCAGCGGGGTGGGCCTAAGCTGGCAGTCCAACATCCCTCTGGTAGCCTGGAAGCCCTCAGGAGATGTCTGACTAATGGCTTAGGCCTGCTCCCCGCAGTCAGACATCCTTAGGGCTGCCAAGGAGGCGGGAGAGACTCCCACCACCCTGCTGTGCTCGAAGTTCAGCCCAGCTTGTGGCTGAGTGGAGCTCTCCCTGTGGAAGTGCACTGATCACCAGGGGGCAGCTCCTGTGTTGAGCATCTGACCCCTGGTGGTCAGTGTGCATCATAGCGACTGGTTATTCCAAGTAATCCTGCTGTGAAAGTCAATTTGCATATTACCCTTTTATTGTATAGGATAACAATGCAAAATCTGAATCTCCAGGTGTTGGTGACTTTATAATGAGGGCAGATGGTATTTGTGTGTGACTGAGTGTGTGTAACACACAGAAGATAACTTAATACAGGAGTGGAATCCACATTTTCTGACTTTATATCTTTGATCTGTTATCTACTCTAGGCTGCATTAAGGTTTGTATTCATTGCTGCCTCTATTTAGTGCTTTAATTTAGGGATAATACATTTTTATGTCACGATTAGTTTAATAGCAAGTGCTATGGGCTTGACTGTCACCAAAAGATACATTCAGTTTAGAATGAGATATAACCAAAACTCACTTGTTATTTAATTCATTCATTTATTTCTCACTTCATTTTATTCACCGATCATACAGGTATTCACTCACTCCACCTTGATCAATGCCGAGGTGACTAGGAACCCAACCACACTTCCTGGTTTCACCTCTTAGCACTGATAATTACCATTGAGTGACCTTCAGCAATGACTGACTTCTTTGGCATATATTAAATGAGTGCAATACTCCTGCAACACTGACATGTTGGGAGGATTAGATAATGTAATAAAATATTACTACTTCTGAGCACCTGCTATATTTCAGGCTCATGTTAAAGCACTGGAGATACATTAGTGAGGAAAATAAACAAGGCCCTGCTTCAGAATCCCCTGTGTTCTAGGGAAGAATGTGACAATAAAAAATGCATTTCAATCTCCTTATTCACAGTAGTTATGCCTTAGAAAGTCACCGCAAACACTGAGTTAGCACATACTAAATCCTTGGTCCTAGGGGAAGTACAAGGTAGGTTTCTGTGAGGCTCTGATCACAATTTTGTCAGCCGATCAATACATAACCTTGTTTTATGTGTGTTTCTGCTTAAAGACACCTTATTCAATATCTGTTGTTGATTCACTGACATTGAGCTCATGGCCAACAGCACCGTAACTCATGGCTGAACAAAGCTCATCAAACACACATCTCTGTAAGGCACGTCATGGCTTTCTTGTGCTTGGGAACCTTAGACAGTACTGCACTTTAGCACTGCACTTGGGGCCATTTTAAACAGAAAAATCACCAACAATCGTCACAAAAATGTGTAAAACGCGGCACAAAATAGTCTGCAAAAAGGACACTTGTTTATAGTATTCCAGCTGAAACAAGAAGGTGGAGAGTTACCTCAGGTGAGAATGAGCCTTCTGGGTAGAAAATTGTTTGCAGCTCTGTGCGTGCTATGAGTGACCCTGAAAACACTGCAGATATTAGGTTTGAGATAAAAATAAATGTTAGTGAGTAGGCACATTTGGGAATACAGGATTTCCAAATAAGGAGGAAAGACTGTGAGTGCACATATGTGTGTTTCTACAATGAATCAGGTGATAAACGTGTTATGGAGAAATATAAATCAAGGCAAAGGGGCCTAGAGAGAGCTCCTGAGGATGGTGATGGTGGCCTGTGGCCTGTATCTCAGGTAGTCAGCAAAGACCTCTAAAACAAGCTGACATTTGAACAAAGATCTTAGGACGCTTAGGGAGGATGCCATGTGCTTATATATCAAAAACACTTTCCAAAGAACAGTAAGTGCAAATACCTTGAGGCGACATCATAATTGATTTGTTTGAAGATCAGAAAAACAGCCTGGGAGCTGAAGTGGAGAGAGGCATGTGGAGTAGGTGGGATCAGAAAGATTATAAAGGGACGGGTTAGACATGAGGCATTAGAGAAGGATAGGAGAACTCAAGGGATGGTTTAAGAACATGAATACCATAATCTGGCATATGTACTAGTAAAGTGGAACATTCTGGCTTTTGTGGAGAATCAATGGGAGGAAGCCAAGAATCCTTTAGGAGAATGCTACAGTTCCAGAGAGTAATACATTTTTCAGTGAGAGAGGATACCATGAAATGAGAGGGTCAAGAGTGGTCATATTTGGGGCACTATTTGGAAAACACTTGTTAGGGTTTTCTGATTGCACAGAAGGTGTAGAAAAAGAGGAGCCTACAGTAATTCCATAGTGACTCTCTGAGCAGCTGGAAGAATGGGATTGCTTTTAAGTCTTTGGGTCTATCTAATGTTCATTCAACAAGGAGGAACCTGAAGGGTCATTGTAGGGAAGGAACCTGGTTTAGTGCATGCCACATTTTAACACAGATTTGAAAAACAAGTGGCTATGCCAAATCCATAGTGTGTGAGCTTCAAGTTTCAGGAAAAGTTCTGGACTGGAGGTGTATATCTGGAGTCAGCAACATGATAGGGAATTAAAGCCAAGTGATTGGAGAGGCTCATTGAGCAAGAGGGATCCAGAAAAGAATGAGTCCTGCACATTAAATCACCACATGATTTGTGGTCTCAATAAATGTTTATGCCCATTTTATTGGTACTAATTAAATCTCGCAAAATTTCCCATGATTTCTGAAACAATTGGCATCTTGTTGTATCTTATTCATGTAATCTAAATGGAAAGAAGAAGTTGTACATTTAAAAAATAATTGTGTTATATCTACCAAGAGTGCAATTTGACCTTCTATAATTGCAAAAGCAAAACTTTAAGACATATCATAAAATACAAAGGGGATCGCTGATTCTGAAAGATGATGCTTTTGTATGGATTGCCAACATGCTGTTGGCAATAAACTTTCTTATCTTAACTGATGCAATAGTTTTTGGATCTACTAGTATCTAATGCTTGTTCAACTGACTTACCTTTCTGTTCCCCTTTATATAGCTTCATTGGCTAGCAAACCAAAAGCCTTTTTGTGGTTTAGTATCATAGTTATTCAAAAAGTACATGTTCATGTCTTCCTTTTCCAAAGTATTCTATGTGTTCAAACACTTGCTTTGTGTCATTTGGTCTCTGTTTTATGTAATTTTCATCATATTTGGCATCAACTTGGTGTGCCTTCCAAAATGCTTACGTCCATCCATCTGCTTGTCCATATGCCAAAACCCAAGATGAATGGCTCTTAATCCTTAGTTCTTAAGAGAATAGTTGGACTCTTAGCATTAAATATTCTACCTTGCTATGTGATATGAGATTATGAATCAAACACTCAACTTGTTTGCCTAATGTTATGCATTTTGAACTGTGTTTGCCTAAGCATATGCCCCTGCTTTTCTGTAGCTGTTCTATGTCAGTTCTAAAAAACTATGCCTAACAGAGCAACTACAAATTAATCCTGAAAGACCCACTTATCCTATCTGACCCACCCAGGCCTTTCAAAGCAGTGTGTAATCTCACATTTCAAGGAATGGAAAGTTACTGTGGTTAGCTGCACTTTTATAAATAAGAAACATTTGTTTTACTCAATTATGATATTAAACTAATCATCTCATAAATGGAGAAATTATATCAGTTTATGTACTCTTAAGAGCTGTGTAAAAATGTCAGAAAAAAGTACTATAGAAAAAGAGAAAAAGAGAGTTGCCCTTGCATATGTACAAATTAAATGCTGAATATATTTGTAGCAGTATGTGCATTCATATGTCTATTTTGAATATATATGATATTCATATATAAAATATTTTAATCATCTTCCTTTTTCAGAGGGAGATTGATATCTTTAGTTTGCTGCAATTCATCATCTCAGTTTCTTAAAATCTCTTTATATATTCATCAAAATTAGGGCCTTTATTCTGGAATCAGATGGAAATGAAATAAAGTCTCTGGCTCTCTCATTTGCATAATTGCCAAATTTTGATTTATGTGTTAACCTGGCACTAATTCCGATGTATTTCTTGGCAGCGTCTTTGCTGTTAGCAGCAAGCTTATTTTTTCAGTACATTAACTCTCTATTACTGAAATTCAGTTTGAATTCTTTGTAGGAATTTTTTTCTGCCCCCTGACACATTCTCTCTTTCTCCATCAAATAGGCTTCTGTTTGAGTGGTTTATTAGTGGCCTCCTGTGAAATAAAGGCGCTTCTGTGTGGGCTGTGGTTTCCCTGCTGTCCCGGCTTTCAGAGGCGAACCCTTGCTGCTTCCTTTGCCCGGGCTGCTTCTGTGGTTTTCGGAGAGCACCGTTGCAGCCGAGCTATGTTCCCCAAATGTAAATGCTTGAGCAAGAACCAAGCTAACCCCTTTCCCTCCTCACTCCCTTCCTCAGCCCTTCCTTTTCAGACAGATACTGAAGTTGGGATCCAAAGGACAGTTTCTGTGCTCTGTGACCAGCGGAGGCACCACTGGCCCTGATGTGAGGATCTGGATTCCCTTTAAATTTTAGCACAAATATGGCAAAAACAAGCAAGGCACTAGGTACTTGTAAGGCAAGCGTGTCCAATTCAAAGGCTACCACGGGCCAAGTAAATGAGGCATGTGGCCTGTTGGCCACGAGTTTGACCTCCTTGTTGTAAGGCATTGAAATCTCAGGGTGGACCCATTTAGCAGCTGTTCTCTGTCATGTCCTCGGTGATGAGGGTAGAGCTTTTGGGCTGCCCCCCGTGTGCAAAGGGGAGAGCATCATTGAGAAGTTAGGGCTGTCTTCTCTGTGGGGTGGACATTACATCATAAGAGCTTGCACCTGCAGAGATACCTGGGAACATAGGACATAGGCACCCAGGGGGAGAGCACAAAGAAGCCATGGGACTTGTGGACTCTGCCAGTCAGAATTATTGTCCCCAAATCTTGGTGAAGTGCCTTTGCTCAGCCCAGAGCACTCTGCAGGCAGCACTCTCTTGGCATTCACCATGCTGCATGGCGATTGCCCCTTGACATGTCTGTCTTCCCCAAGACTCTAAGCTCAGCGAGGCCTTGGTGCCCAGAATATAACAGCTTTTCAGTATTTGAAGAATAAAGACTGTATCAAAAATACTTTAAGCACATCTTTACTTCATAATGCATTGTGGTAGAATGATCTATATGCCCAGCACTGGGCTTTCTGTGATCAAGGAGTGTGTATGAAGCATCTTTGCATTCTCAATAAATGATTCTTAGTTCATATGCTTCCCCAGAGTATAACATAGTACTGTACTCATAGTAAGAACTAAATATTTGTCAAATGAGGACATAAATAAAAGAAGAATGAAAAAATAAAAATTCGTGATAGTCTAACATAAAGCTAACTAATGTGGTTTCGATGACATTTTTCCCTTGCTACTACCCAATCCTTTGGTCTTTATTCTTTGGAGAAGAAGAGGAGGTGTGGTATTAAACAAGTACTATAGTCACTGACAAAATAGTCCATGATAGATATTTATAATATCATAGGCATTTTTTTGAAAAAAAGAAAAGCTAATGAAATAAAAGCAAGACACAAAAATAAATAAACAGAAACCAATGTGGCATGACTTTTTAAACCCTTGGCTGACATAGAAAACTATTTAAGTGCTTCTGCGAGTCAAAAAAGTAAACAGTAGTGAGGGGAAAAGACCAATCAATACATAACCTCTGACATTTATGAAAAGGATTTTTTTTCAGGCTTGATACCCATTGATTTTATAGCACACACACAAAATATGTTTCTTTCCTACAGGTCTTGTCACTTTCCCTACCAACCAAACTTAAGATCACTTTGTTACTTTTTTTTTTTTCTTAAAAAATGTATGGTTTTCAGAATCAAATGTCAATTCAAGTTGTGTCTAAAACCACTGTCCCATTATTTATATCCTCAGCCTCACTAATAACCAAAATACGAATTTCTTTGACATCTATCAAGTAACTATTCTTTTGACATTTATTAGTATTATTCTTAGAATATGTTCCAAAGATTTGGTGGTTAAGAATGCAAGTGTATAAGCCTGCACACACACACACACACACACACACACACACAAATGTGTAAAAATATTTGTGTATTCTTAGACCACCCAAAGTGGAATTTTATCCAACCACCAGACTCCTTAAGGGTATGTAAGATGGTAAGATGACTAGATGGCTTCAGTATAGCCCTGGTGGGTAAGAATCTATAGCATCAAAAGTGTGGCTTTTGTCCTTCCTGGATACCCATAAGATGGAGAGGCCTTTCTGGAAATGTGAGTGGAGGTGATTGAGTTTTGCAATTAGGTGTCTCAAGGGCCATTGCAAACTGAGGATAGGTGAGTAAAGAGAGAAACGTAATGTGCTGACCACCAGACTCTGTGAAAAATGAGTGAGTGCTCAACCTTACAAACTCTGTTCCCTCTTCCCACCCAAGAAAACAATCACAACCTAAAGAAAACGGCCTGTTTTATAGGAAGATGTTAGCATGTGAAATGTGATGCTTACTTTCAGTAATGATCATGCATTAGCAAACAGGAAGTGAAAGTTGCTATAGTTTTGGAAGCTTTTATCAGGACACCAAATATTTTATTGGTGACAGATTGTTCCCAAAGCAAAGGATTGGAAAGGGAACTTTTGTTGTGTTAGTATCTTACAGATTTGACTTTGTTGATTATTGACAAAGAAAAACAGTGATTAAGTAGCATGATGTTATCACCTGAGTGAATAAGGCTATAAAGTGAAGAATGTTGTGAAACAGGAAATAGTTGACAAATTGTATTGTTTAGTTAGTGACTACAGTGAAACACATCAAAAACATTCACCTCCTTGCATTAAGACATCTCTCCCAGACCATTAAATTTATCTTAGAGGCTATAAAACTCAAAATATTTACATGTAGCTGCCAGATATCCTTTTATTTTTTCTTGCTCAGTAGTAACCAAGACCAATTTGATTTCAACTCCTGTGAAGTAATTAATTTGGGGTCTTTTAAAAATCAGAATCCCAAAGAAGCAGAATTCTTTTCACTTCTATCCAATTAAATTCACAAGCCTTTACTGTCTCCATATGCCCCTTTCTGATAAGCTTTGTTCAGAATTGAAACGCTGTGGAGAACTGATCTGAATTTAATTCTATTGTTCCTAAGAAATGTGTCCCATAGTTAAAGTCTTGTTGTTTTTCTCTAATACAAAGATCTCCTCCTTACATAAAAAGAGTGGTGGTTGCTTAGGACCTGAGTTAGATACGTTTTATTTTCTATAAATGGATTATAATCACGAAGGAGAATACAGACGGAAAGGAAAAACAGCCCATATTGCATTTGAGAAGCCTCTGTTTTTATCATTACCTGAGGGGCCAGCTGCCCATTGTGTTGTTCTGTAAAACCGGTTGAATCAATGCAGAGAGCAGGACCATACTATCCTGCAAACCAGAGAAATTTCACTAGCAACAATTTATCCAAACAGAAATCCTAACATTGTTGTGTTCAGAAAGAAAATATTTTCCCAGAGAAATGTGTTTCTCACTTATACGTGTTGGGTACAACCAGGTTTAAGGGGTGGGAGAATCTTAGGTGCCTCTCTCTACATTAACATTATGGGGAATTTCCCTTGAGCCTCACTAAGGTCAGAAGTCAGGATAAGCATTAGAGCAACTCCTTATGAACTTCGGGGAATATCTTCAGGTAGTTGCTTTTAAAATGCAGTGGCCTTGGGAAAGGGAATACAGGTGGTTATTTATAGCTGTGACTTTATGAATTCACTCCTCTCTCTCTCAGGAGAAATAGACAAGCAGTGAGAAAATGTTGTATTAAATAAAGACCCTGTGTATATAATAAGTTTCCATTTCATACAATTCTTCAAGATGCATATTATCTTGAATTAATGGATGGGCAAATTTTTAGTTCACATATTTAAGTAACTGGTTAAAAGGAAGTAGATATTTCAATCATTCTTTGATCAAATATTTATTGAACACCTACTATTTTGCCAACACTATTTTAATAAATATATACTATATATTATATGGGTACTAAACACCAGTCCTAAACTTCTTGAAGATTATATGCTAGTGGTGGCAGAAAAGGCATCAACATGCGATATTACAGTGTAAGGCAGTGATCAATGCTGTGATGGAAAATTAGGGATTTGAGCTTCTGAAAAGATGACAAATATGTATAGCTTTTTTTTTTTGTCTCTACTATGCTTCCTCTCAAGGTAAAGTGTGATTAGAATTGATTTGGCTCTAAAATCCTAATGGTTTCATATAGTCATTTGTTTATCTGGAAAGTATTTTTTAAAAGCTGTGTTTTCAAACATTAATCTACATTAGAAATACTTGGTTAACTTATTTAAAAAATGCTGATTTTATTGTCCAACCCAGAGATTCTAATTTAATAAATCTGCGTAAAAGATTATTTTAATAAGCATCTGAGATTATTCAGATGCAAATAGTTCATTGGCCATTTATTATAAAAGCAATTACCTCAAAGAATGGATAATTAACATTGGTTATCCATTTTTATATCAGGCCCCACCAGTGAGGGTCTGAAAAACAAACCTGCCCAAGACCAGTTTATATCAGAGAACTGCCTTGTTCAACACCTGTGACTCTTGAGCCCTTGAAATACACATGGCCCAAACTGGGATGGGTTGAAAGTACAAAACTAGGTGAAAGAAGGTGAGGGGATTAGCCAAAGAATATATATGCATAACCCATAGACCCAGACAACAGTGTGGTGATGGCTGGAAGGAAATGGGGAGTGTAGGTGGGTGGTGGGAGAGGTGGGAAAAGGAGGGGATGGGGACATGTAATACTGTAAACAATAAAAATAAAGTAAAAAAAAACATTCGATTTTGGAGATAGTAAATAAAAGACTGCAATATAGTTTCTGAATCATTTTCATATTGATTACGTGTGAAATGATAATCTGTTGGATATATTGGGCTAAATAACATATTGTTACATTAATTTACCTTTTTAAACATTTTAATGTGGCTATTGGAAGAGTTAAAAATTTAAGTATGGATCACATAGCTGTTTTGGATTGTGCTGACTTAGATAAGTTATGAGCTCTTGTTGATTTAAAAATCTATAGAAAATGACTGTATTACTATTTTAAACGTGCTTCCCAGGGTCATGTTATTATGGCACATACGTTTTTCCCCCAGATATTTCCCTGGTCTTAGTCCATGCATTAGCCAAACCAGATCCATGTGTTCTCTTTGCTTCCTATGCTCCTCACCAGCCTTCATTCAGGTTATCTACTCTCTCTTTCCAGACAAGAATTCAGTGCTACTATTCTACAGTCCTATTATTCCATCAAGCTCAATTCAAATCCCATCCTAAGAAATATTCCCATTCGCCTATAATATTTATTATATAACTAAATATTCATCAATTACTTGATGCACTAAAACGTGATTGAAATGGTGCGATGGTAATGTTTCTTACCCTTGTGTATGTGCAGCAGCCAGTGGTGTGGTGTGCAGAGGAGGTGTGCAAGCACTGACTCCACTCATATCAAATGCATCACTAGAGATGTTGCTGCATTGCAACTGCAATAAAGTTTGCACCTTTACGTCATTAATCATCATTCCACTTGTAAAACAGGGACTCAACTAGGAGGGAAGTAGCAAGGTCTGTGAATGGGAAGAAAAATACAACCTTAGAATAAGTATCAGAACTATGAAATATGCAGTGACCTTTCATTTGTGCAAATTATTATTGCTGTTCTCCTGTGAGTTTTCTTGGAGGATAATTACAATAATAAAAAATGCACTTAAAACCATAAACATTTTCCAAGCTTGTGTTACAATATTTGTGTCTATACGCTATTGTGAGTATAGCAACTATGACCATGTGAGAGGTTTTGATTTATTGAATAATTAAAGTATTTATATTCATGAATATGATTTGAGATTTTCAATGGACAGGTTATTCTTGAAAATACCTTAACTTCAAAGGAAACAGGGTATTTATTTACTAGGATAATAAAATGAAATAATAATTAAAGCAGCATAAGCAATCAAAAATAATTCTCCTCTTTGGCTCCCTATCATTTTTTGAATCTTTATAATTCTTTGTTTAAAGCCTCCTCTGTTAATTTAGGTTGCCTCCTTGTTCCTCAACCCAACACACACACACACACACACACACACACACACACACACACACACACACACACACACACATGCCCTTCTAGTAGGCTCCTTAAATTGAGGTTTTCTTTAGCACTAAAAAATCTTTGAAATCATATTTGCAATTTCTTCTGCAAAGGTAGGCAGTTTGTGATTACATTTTTTCCTTATGTTGATTGTTAATTAGTGTGGATGCAAGACTTGCTTTGTTTTCCCTGAAAGTCTTTGCTTGTGACTTTTTCATCATCTGTGAATCCAGCAGCAGCATGAATATCAAAGGGAGAGCTGTTGGTAGATCTTCCTGCCACCTGCTTTAATTTTAAAATGTTTTTCCTGGTGAGCCAGAAATGCCTTTTTATATGCTAGACCTTTTCCTTGTCAGTTTCCTGTTTTCAAGACAGGCAGTTGATTAACTGATTGGTGATGGCCAGGAGAGAGGGCAGGGCTGGGTCAGGATGTGTGAGGAGGGGGCTGGGTTCTACATCATCCTTATTGCTGTTTTCCCCCGAGTTTACTCAAATCTGTACCTGGGACGGATACTATGCCACATAATTCTTATGTGAATTAAGACTTCCTAAAATATCTGGACTGATTAGTCTCCTTTTGCAACTATAATTATTCTTTTGAGAATAGTGGCTTTATTTTGACAATGGCTTCACTCTGTCAAATATTCTGTTACATAATGGTGAATATTCCAGAGCTAACATCTTGGCTTTTCTAGTACTGTGAGGAAGAGACCTTTACAATAGGGCATAAGAAGTGCTTTGGTAGAATTAGGCATGGATATTGTGGGAACAGAGTAGGCGGGGCATTTAAATCCATCTTCCCAAGAAAGCATCAGCTGAGCTGCAGGGTTAAAGAGAAAGGATGCGCTCAGTTGCTCTATTTAAATGTTGAAGGGATATGGCCTGACTGATGCTAATGAATATGTACAGAAAGACAAAAACAACCAGTACATTTTTTGCTAAAGGCAAGCAGAAAAATAAAACAAGTAATCAGAAAAAGGAGTAGCAGTTCAGTCAGCCATTTGAGGCAACTGACTAAAAATTCATTCCATTGGTTGCTCAGTATAATTCAATATTCCCAGGGTGAGAGACCAAAATCAGCCACAGAGCAGAGGCTGCTGAGTGAAAAGGCTGTAATGTTCCCAAATCCTCACAATGAATTCAATTAACTGTAAAGAAGTTGCTTAGGTTCCTAGAGAAAAAGTAACATGCATGCACATTTAAAAAAATTCTTTATTAATTAAGGTGTTACATATGTGTCCTTATCCACTCCTTCCCCCACCCCACCCCCTCATTTCCTCACCCCCCCGGTGTCTGTGTCCATTGGTTATGCTTATATCCATGCATACAATCCCTTTGGTTGATCTCTTCTCCTTATCCTCACCCTTCCCTACTTTCCCTCTGAGGTTTGACGGTCTGATCCATGCTTCTCTGACTCTGGATGTGTTTTTGTTCATCAGTTTATGTTGTTCATTATATTCCACAAATGAGTGAGATCGTGTGATATTTATCTTTCTCTGACTGGCTTATTTCACTTAGCATAATGCTCTCCAGGTCCATCCATGCTATTGCAAATGGTAGGAGGCCCTTGCTTTTTACAGCAGCATAGTATTCCATTGCATAGATGTACCACAGTTTTTTAATCCACTCAGCTGCTAATGGGCACTTAGTCTGTTTCCAAATCTTAGCTATTGTAAATTGTGCTGCTATGAACATAAGGGTGCATATGTCCTTTCTGATTGGTGTTTCTAGTTTCTTGAGTTATATTCCTAGAAGTAGGATCACTGGGTCAAATGGAGAAAAAGGAACACTCGTGCACTGCTGGTGGGAATGCAGACTGGTGCAGCCACTGTGAAGAACAGTATGGAGTTTCCTCATGCACATTTTTTTTAAAATAAAAAAAAATATTTGTTATTTCAAAATAATTATAAAAGTAGTCCTCATTAGTAAAATGATATTATTTATGGTGGTTTTACATTCTTGTACTATTTTTATGTTTTATTGCATAGAGGAAATTAGAGGTGGGGACTGGGGTATTTTGACATTTTCAGTCCATATGGCCTCGAAGTTCTTAATCCCTCCCATGACGGCAAAGTATGTTCACTCTGTTACAAATCTGAGAAGATATTTAACCAGCACTCAAATGAGCAGAGCCAAGGAATCCAAATACCAGGGCTGCTGGCAAGGACTGACCCTGAATAAAATCCTCTGCATCTGTAGATGCGTACAATAACAAGAAAATAAAATCCATGGTAACAGTAGATACCTCTGGGTGATTTATAACCTACTCTCATATATTTTCATGTTTCGTGAAATAAGTATAGTACATTCTAAGTCAAAGGGGGAAAAAACCTTCAAAATCAGCAAATACAGCTCTGGTGTGCATGTGTGTATGTATGTAAGAATAAACTGAATTCCAAAAAAATAAAATAAAATAAATTCAAGTACATTAAAGTTTAATTAAAAATGATTGATCCTGGGTTGAAAAAATTTTTCTTTCAATAACTCCTTTATACTTTTTAAATGCTTTAAATTTAGTCTACATTTCTTTTTTAAGATTAAATGAGAAATAAACATTACTTTAAAGAAGTAGGGCTTGGTAGAATGTAGGGAAATGAGTTAGAATTCTCACTGTCACAGTAATTACTAGAGTGCAACTGCTTTATTGGTGGTTACTGCCCCAACTAAATTCCTATGGTCTTTCCTGGTGCTCCAAACAATTGTTCTAAGAAATGTGAAATGTATTCTCTAACCAACAAGACAATTAAAGTACTTTAATCTTTCCAAGCAGACATCTAAGATAATGATGACATCCCTCAAAAAGAAAGTTTTCATGAGCCATTGTCTTACCGCATGTGAATAATTATCTTGATCAATGAGCTATATAAATTGTAATTTTTAAAAAATACATATATATATTTTTTATTGAAGGGAGATGGTGAGAGAGATAGAAACATCAATGATGAGAGAGAATCACTGACCAACTGCCTCCAGCACACCCCACACTGGGGATTGAGCCCACAACTCGGGCATGGAACCTGCAACTGGGCATGTGCCCTGACTGGGAATCAAATCGTGACCTCCCGGTTCATGAGTCGATGCTCAACCACTGAGCAACACTGGCCAGACTTAAAGTAATTTTTTAATGATTGTCAAGACTTGCTAAAATGACTTCAAGAAATAAGCCACCTAGGAAACATTTTTTTTTCTTGCCTGGGACAAATGGACATGCAAAAGAGATTTGTTATCATGATCTTCAGACTAGTAGCTATAATGGTTTTTCTCTTACTGATAACAGAAAGCTAGTAAAGAACTTGACCGAAAGCATGCATCTTGACAAAGGTGCACATTCAGCTTTGTCTTAATCCAGCAGCCATACTGCTTCCACCACACATAATTAAATTTGATTAATAACATGTTTTAAAATACAAGAAAAATTATAGCTTGTCTCTGATATGGACAGCAGCCTAGATTAGCTTGATTGTGGGGGAGTATCAGGGAGTTAATATGTTAAATGTATAGAAAATGAGTGTTGCTCTGCAGCTATACAGATATTTAGGTATTTAGTCAGCTCTCTATGTTTTGTATATTCTCCTGTGTATCCATGGAGAATGTAGATGTGAAATTCTTTCAATTAGATCACTCAAGTGGAAAGAGAAATGTAGTAATATGAGGATTATCATTTTTCATCATGATCGTAAGATTGGGACTTGATGAGATGGTCATTGTAATAAGAAGAATTATGTGTGTAAGCATAATACAAGGCAGAAGCCCATTGCTAAAAGGCAAGATTAACTCATGAGCATTTGCGATTCCATCAGCATAAATGATTATTCAAGAGCCAAGTTTTTTTTTAAGCAAAATCAATTTATACACTAAGAGTATAAAGCCTTAAGTGTGCCATGAAAAACAAATTCACTCCTCTTTCCCTTGTTTTACTGAAATATATTTCACTGGATCCTCAACCAGGCCTGGCATTAAATATGTTTAATATGATCTGTTTATACAAATGTCATGGAAGCCACTATATAATGTTTCTAAGGAATCAATATTTTACAGAATTACTCTATAGTGGGAACTGTGTGAGGGTGGGGGTTGAATGGCTCCTTTTAAAAATATGTATTTTTATAGATTTCAGAGAGGAAAGGGGAGAGAGATATAGAAACATCAATGATGAGAGAAAATCACCAATCCTTTGCCTCCTAAATCCCCCACCCCCTCACTTGGGATCAAGCCCACAACTTGGACTGGGAATAGAACCAATGATCTCTTGGTGTATGGGTTAATAATGCTCAACCACTGAGCAATACCGGCTGGGCTGAATTTGTATTTTATTAAGGTCTTTTAAAATATTTTTCATGGGAACACACTTAAATGCCATATATATATATATATATATATATATATATATATATATATATATATATATCATAGAAAACATAATCCTAACTTTAATATGCTGAGTTTTAGTTACAGCTGAAATAAAATAATCACCTTGTTGTGTCACCCTTTTCTCCCTTGAAATGATTCATATTTTTTGAAGAATATATAAAACTAGAGGCTCGGTGCATGGATTTGTCCCCTCTCACAATCTGGGACCCTCAGTTTTGGCCCAATCCCCAAAGGCCAGGCTTAGAGACCCCACTGGTGCAGGAATCCATGCACCAGGCCTCTAGTATGCATATAAGATCTTTGGTTAATATTTTCCCGCCCTCCCTCCCTACTCCCCCCTTTACTCTGAGACTCATCAGTCTGTTCCATGTTTCCATGCCTGTGGTTTCTGCTCCTGCATTGAGCATCTGCCCCTTGATGGTTAGTGCACATCATAGCCACCAGACATTGGCCAATCACTTAGGCTTTTATATATATAGATAGATAGTTTCTTCAGAAATTTTTTGGAATAGCAAGTTTATTATTCCATTTTGGATACAGATATTTGAAGTAAATATCTGAACTGTTTGAACAAATAAAACTAACAGGTTGCGATAAATTCCAGATTAAAAAAAATTTTCAAAGAGTTTGCTTTATAAACTTAAAACAATGTGCATAGATGATGTTATATCAGAGCAAAGAAAGAATCAAAGTGTGTGATGTTATGAACCCATGGATATAATACTGCTCTTTTCAATGGTCAGTTTGATGCATATTTTAGATAGTGATCAGAGCTCACACATTTAAGCTTTATGCATCTTTTTTTTTTTTTTGCATTTCCACTAAAATGACTAAGTAATGTCATGCAAGTGAAAACCATTATCCATATTAAAACCAGAAAGCTACCGCAATGTGGAACATATTGAAGAATTACTATAAAATAAATTCTAGTCACAAACATCATAATAGAACCACCGACCATCTAGTGAGTCTCTTGGAGGATGACAAGACCACTTGGATGTGGCTGCAACAGGAATCCCACTAACATTCTTCCATTTGCACCAGCGAAAGCTGGAGCCGAGGGCAGCCTTTAAGCAGTTGATGGGAAGTAACTAATTGATCTCATTATTCCTTCAGATTTCTACCAAACACTGGAGTCATTTCCATGGGATGGCCCTGCAGGGTGCCACCTCCAGGGGGCATCTGGCATGGTTGGCTTTTTAAGTAAAGCCGGGCAGGGCTACAGCTGGCTCCCAGGAAGGGAGTGGTGCCAGCTCTAAAGAGTGCCACTGACCCAGCTAATGCCTGCTGTGCTGAGAAGTTAAAAAAAAAAAGAAAAAGATTTGGCAGAAAGGTTAAGCACGATGCCTCTGCTCTTTCTGGCTACAGCTCCCTTGCTGCTCCACGCTGGCAAGTGAAAATAGAGCAACTCTAAAACTTCCCCTTTATTCCTTTGTCCGGTCTGGAAATATCTGAACAGAGACCAACCCAGTCTCTGACAGATCTCAAATCTCTAATCTGGAAGAGAATTATTGACTCTGCACTCTGTAGAGGCGGGCAAATACATTGGACATATGCAAGGGTTTAAAAAGCCAGTCAATCTAAGGTGGCAAGCCAATGCTACTAGCGGTGACACATATTTGGCCTTTTTCTCACCGGCATAATTTAAACTATCGTCCAGTTGGGCTCCCTCTCTCTGCATTCATGTCTGCACTGTAGCCAGAGTGGTCTCTAACCTAAAAGTGTCAGGAGTGCAGGGTGATCCAGGGAGGCATCTCTTAGAAAGTGACCTTTGAGCTGAGGCATGAGGAAGGTGGCAGGTGATGATATTTGAAAAGACTGATCTAGACAGAAGAACCAAAAGGTCAAGGCACTAATTCAGGAATAAAATGGGCTTCATGGAGGGACAAAAACAGGTTGGGATGGCTTTAGTGCACTTCTAGAAGAAGAGAAAGATGAAAGAGTATATCGGTGAGTAGGAAGACCACATTAGGGTTTGTGGTACATGTTACAACTCTAGGAGTTTTTGTTTGTTTGTTTGTTGTGTGTGTGTGTGTGTGTGTGTGTTTAAGGGAAATAGAGTGCTATTTAGGTGTTTTTAAGTAGGAGAGATATAGGTATGATTTATATTTTAAGATATCATTCTGGCTTTTTGTATGGACAATGAACCGATGTAGGGAGGATGGTGGGGAAGCTCTTGCTGTGAAGTGAAGGTGATTGGATTAGTGTTGTGGATAGAGGAATAGATTATGCTGAGCTATAACAGAACTTGAAGAGTTTTTAGGTTTGTGTGTTGAGAGATGAGGGCAACTGGGGAAATAAATTATCAGGGATGAATTGTAACCTAAACAACCCCCACTTACTGAGATATGAAAATCTGAGGAAGAAAAATATTTTGTCATGAAAGAAGTGGTACTAACGTAATTTTATATGGCTTTATATTTAAAATATCATTAGAGAGTTGGATATTGAAATATGTAACTCTGGGGGATGATCAGTTTTGGTGGTATAGTTTAAAATTACTTAGCATTTAGATAGTATTAAAAAAACACTAGTCCTAGCCAGTTTGGCTCAGTGAATAGAGCATTGGCCTGGGCTTGATCCCCAGTAGGAAGTGTGCAGGAGGCAACCAATCAATGATTCTCTCTTATCATTGCTGTTTCTATCTCTCCCTCTCTGAAATCAATAAAAATATATTTAAAAAAAAAACAAAACAAAAACACACTAGACAAAAGAAATCAAGGGAAGAGAAGCAAAGGCTTGCCAAAATGCCCCAGGGGAAAAATAAGGTTTTACAGAGAATGAAGGAAGTATTTTAGTAGGAGACTTTAAATAACTGTGATAAATAATAAGAGAGGCAGAATAAGATAAAGGCAGGATATATACCTTGGATCTCATTGTCAAATGGAGGTCATTGTTGACCTTGATATGAACCTTTTCAAGAGTGAAAAGGTGCTAGCTTTATTTAAGAATCTGGAAAAAGAGGCTCCTGCAGATGTAGACATAAGGCCAGGGGAGGTTTCCATTTTATATAAATTATGTGAAAACACATTTGTGAGTAGATAGATGGGAATAAACCAATAGAAAGAGGGAGACTGAGGATGTTGGAGAGAAAAGGACAATTTTAGGAGTGAAGCCAAAAATGGGGTAAGAAGGGATAGAAACTAGATGACAAAGGGAAAGAGTGACAGTTAAAACATAGTTAAAGTATTTTAGTTTGAGAATGAATAGGATTTGTGGGAAGAAGTAGGTAGGCATTTTTTCTGTTTTACTAGCATGTGATAAGAGGGAAATAAAGTAGCTTTATATTTTATCCATTTCTCTCTATGGCATAGGAAATGCCAGTAGTTAAGAATTTGATTTTGGGGAAAATATTGAAGTTTTCAGAGGTGTTTTAGGGTGGCACAGTAAATAGTAAGTAACGGAGTGCACTAGGATTTTCTGGACTGACTCTACACTTAAATATGTGATGTAAGTGTAAAGTGAGTTCAATTGGTAAGAATTCATGATTGTCTGAAGCAATGTTAGGCTGATTGGGTACAACCAGTTTTGCAATTTTGACAGAAGAGTTTGATGTGGAAGAAATAAAAGTATGTAAGAATGTTGACAAGTTCACTGGTTATGAAGAGTACACACTAAGCTATGAAAGGAGGGAAGTGAAATCCTAAAGAAGGTGATGGATTAAAAAATTGATGGATTACAGGCAAAGGGATGTTGGAGTGAGGCCATTAAAGTAAGTGTCCCGGAATGGTGGAGAGCGATATTGGACAGTGGACTGTTTGTAACAGAAATTTTTTTGGAAGTGTAACTTCCGATATAACGTAAAGCATTGTTATATGTGTGGCTGGCTACTATGAGACGGGATGTAAGCTATCCAGGAAGTAAAAGACAGGATATCAGGACAGATCAAGGATGAGGACACCATGGTGATCAGGTAGGAGATAGAGAGACAGACACTAGTAGCTCTGAGAAAAGGTGGATGAGGTGGGGAGGGGAGGAGGGAGGAAGAGCAGACTGAGGTTTGGGAAGAGTGAGGAGGAAAGAGATATGGAAGTGAAATGGTAAGTGAGAGGTATATGCATCCCACCTTCAAGCTAGAAGCCTGTGATGTGTTGGAGGAAAGCCTCTTGAACAGAAGTCTGCTATACAGTGTCACACAGGGCCAGTCAGATTCTGAGCAACAGGTAAACATAGAGGGAAAAATAGAATATATATAAGAAACTTTGATGACCTGAGTTCCATCTCCTCATATTTGAAATTTGAAATAGATATTGAGATAGTTTAAAAAATATAAAATCACTAATAAAAGAAGAATATGTATCTACAAACATTCAAATATTAATAGTACCCTTGAAAATATGATATTATCATCTCTGTGGTCTCTCTGCTCAGGATTGCATAAAATTGAAGGTTATTCAAGAAAAAAAAATGCCAGGAGCTAGTTAGAGTAAAACAGAAAAAAACACACACGAAAAAACAACTTGTCATTTATTTAACTAATATTTATACAGTATCATCTATGTCACTGATTCTAACCTAGGTGCTAACAGTACATTACTGAGCAAAACAAGCATGCTTTATGACTTAATTACTGGTCTAGCTATCTGAACTTTTCTCAATTTAAATCATTAGCAAGATTGAAACACAAAAGCAAAACCAGAAACCCCTTCTCTCCGTGGCCCTAACTGGATAAGTCCTTAGCATTCTGAGCAGGTGCAGTTAGCTGCATTTTAGAAAACGGAAAATTTCTGCTGCAATCAGTTGTATTTTATGCTTAACTAAAATTTGTTGAGCTTGTTCCCGAACGTGTTTCTCCATTGTGCTTGTTCTGTAATGGTGCAACTTGATGAAACAGAGGATAAACTTTGAAAGCTGTTTATTTTATGAAAACTAACTTGCGTGATTTCAGAAACGTGGTAAGGGAAAAAAAATCACTGAAAACCATTGTTATATAGAATTAGTTGTGGATAGAACCACTATACCTGGTTGGAAAAAGTAATAAGAAAGCATTCTGTTTGCAGATTCCCTGCCTACTGTAAGTCTCTGCTCTACTTAAAAAAAATAATAAAAAGGGACCTTCATCAGAAAATAGATGAAACTAAGTTCAAATTTTAAAAATGATTTTAAAATTAGAAAAGACTTGCTTGGGTTATTTTATGAATTCCTACTTTAATAGATCTTTTAGAAGAATTTACCAATTATGGTCCTAGTCTCCTGTTACAATCACACAATATGTAATTTTAAAATATAAAGGGGTTTGAGGAGTTATGAGAATAGATAACAGAGGGGGGTATCTGTTATGTGGAGTATTTAAAGTAACTTTGTGTTGAAATCTGAAAGATAAGCAGATGCTAAATAAAGCACAGAAGAAATTAATCTGGAGAGTAGAAATGTTGCATAAACTTGGCCAGCATGGTAGAAGATAGGAGGAAGAAAACAATGGAAAGCAAAAGGTAAGTAAATTATAAAAGTATAAATGAAAGGCTATCAAAAGAAATGTTAGGAAGTTGAAGAATATATAGGAAGATAACTCAATAATATGCCTTTGTAGTAGAGACCCAAAGCTAAACAAAGTAGAAACATCAAAAATAAAAAGATAAGAAAAATATATAGACAAACCAAAGAAATGCTACATGTAATATTACTGTAGGTAGATTTATATCAAGCAAAGTAAAATGCAAGGCTAAAAGTAATTACTCAATAGCCTTAATCATTATTGTGCAAAGATCAAATGTGTAATCTAGAGTTAAGGCAAACCACAATGAATCCTTATAAGCCAATATCTTAGAATGATCATTTGCAAAGAAAATAAAAAGTTTGGGGAAAAATGATAAAATCAAAGTTGAATATATTAATATATGCATCTATTTTGACATATCAAAAATTATAAAAATATGGATTTTTTAAAATATATTTTTATTGATTTTTTACAGAGAAGAAGGGAGAGGGACAGAGAGTCAGAAACATCGATGAGAGAGATCGATCAGCTGCCTCCTGCACACCCCCCATCGGGGATGTGCACGCAACCAAGGTACATGCCCTTGACTGGAATCAAACCCGGGACCCTTGAGTCCGCAGGCCGACGCTCTATCCAATGAGCCAAACCGGTTCGGCAAAAATATGGATGTTTGATTTAAATAATATTAGCAGTGACTTTGGATTAATAATTCTACATCAAAATTTTTCTCCTATTAGTTTTAAATTATTTTCAAATATGCATAGAGTATTTGCATAAGAGATCTTTTACAATATCACAATAAAATCATCAACAAATTTGGTTGAGGCAATAGGAAGCAGTTAATTTATTAAAAAGTACACTGAATATAGACTTGGGAGATGAAAATATAAATCTTCACTCTTCCAGTGACCATAGTATATTGAATTAAGTACTAAGATCTTGGATCATTTTAGCTACTGTTGACTCTTCCCCAGTATCACTTTCTATTCTTGTGTATGACTCTCTGGCAAGACCAAGTACATGAATTGCAGAAGGCAGTTCAAAATGAAAACACAAAGTCCTTGTTTAAAAATCATTAAAACCATCAAGACACTGACAGCAGGACATTAAATCAATGGCAGTGCCCTTCTGAGCTTGGGAACCTGTGTCAATGCACACATCGCTTGCTCATCTGGTCTCCCTTGATGGCACATTCCTCTGCCTCCCAGTGTGCTGACTGGAAACGCTCTTCCTGCCACTCACCTTTCTACTCTCATTGCTTATTGAGGCCAGCCAGTATCAACTTCACATTTTCTTTTATTTGTGATCAATTTAGTCTATCCTGAGCCCTTTGCTTTAAGTGTGATAGTCATGCATTGTTTTATTACCTTTGGATAGATAGTTTTACTCACCCCAATTCATGCTTCTTTTTTTTTTGGCTTTAGGAGTACTGAAATAAAGATAGGTGAATTTGATAACCACCCAAAAGTGATACACAGCCCCTTTCTCATCTAAACTCTTACTCTCCTCTCTACTTATTTCTGCTCAAGAACTTCTACCTGTTTAGACTTAGCAGTTACGTGTAGTGCAAATTTTTTAAAAGGATTTTACACTACTTTTACTATTGCAGTTTAGATCATACTATCTTGCACTTCCCCTAACATTTATAGAATCTATTCATTAGAAAGATCATTGCAATGAGTTCATGAAGCATTCATTCTCAACCCCTCCAAATGTTATCTCTCTTAGAATTAAATGCAGAGTTCTCACTGAGTAATCAAACCTTTGCTTTTCTTGATTCCAGGTTTTTTCTTTTACTCCCACATTCAATCCATCAGGATGTTGTGGGTTGTACCACTCACATATATCCTGAGTTTGTCAGTATCTCCAGAACTCCGCTGCTTGTCATCCTACTCCTTGCTACACGGAACACTATAATAACTTCCTAAATGCTCTTCCTTTTTCCGTTTTTATATTTAACAATCCATAACTGATAAATACATTCTTAAATCATACCAGCCTCTGACTAAAACCTTTTGGTGGCTTTCAACTTGCATTTAAAATTAAACCTGAACTCCTCCCAGCGATCTGCAAGGATAACCCACAGATCTTGCTCTTTAGCTCAACTCCCTACTTGCCTTCCCCTTCATTCCCTATCCTTCCCGTATCCTGTAAATAAAAGCCTTTTATCTGAAAAATCAGGACTTTTACCTTTTTTTAATATATTGTATTGATTTTTTACAGAGAGGAAGGGAGAGGGATAGAGAGTCAGAAACATCGATGAGAGAGAAGCATCAATCAGCTGCCTCTTGCACACCCCCTACTGGGAATGTGCCCACAACCAAGGTACATGCCCTTGACCGGAATTGAACCTGGGACTCTTCAGTCCCCAGGCCAACGCTCTATCCAGTGAGCCAAACCGGCTAGGGCAGGACTTTTACCTTTAAACATCTCAAACTCATTGGCAATTAAAGGCCTTCGGACTTTTACAGACCCCTTTGCCTGGAGTTTTTCACAGCTCTTTCTCGTCATTACTGTTGTTGTTCAGCCATCACATCCACAGATTTTTGAACCTTAAGCAGGCTCTTCCCCCTTACCCATAGCCTGTGGATTGTATTTAAAGCAGTTATCACTATCTAAAATCTACGGATGGGTTGTTAGTTCTATATCCATGTACTGCAAAGCAATATCTATGAGTAGAATAGCTTGCTCTTAGTGCATTATAGGTGCTTGGGATAGTACCTAGCAGGCTTAGGAGATGTTTTTAAATGAAGATTTACAAGGAGAAACAGTACAGGCCCCATTCTCTAACGCCTGTAAGAAACTTAGAATTACCAATAAAAGAATGAGCAAGCACACAGACGCGTTATCCCCAAGTGCAAAGTAAGATAAAAATGCGCCACATCTGATTTCGTATTCTGAGCCTCATCTCTAATCAAGCCCACTGGACCTCCATGTTTCATTTTCCAGCTCATCAGGAAAAATAGCACCGATGCTCAGGTTGAATCTAAAAATCAATCAACAGATATTTATTGATTGCCTCTTATAGGCATTGAGCAGGATTAGGTGATATGGGAAATTAGAAAAACATAAAATGCAATGTTTTATCACTTGTTAAAGGGGACTGGATGCTAACAATGCTATCTGACATGGGCTACATTGAAAAAGCTAAAGACATTCCTAAAACAGATCACTTCAGGGAGATAGCATCTTTAGGTAAGCCTTTTCAAATTGAATTGATTGGGGTGACATTGGTTAATTAAATTATACAGGCTTCAGGTATACAATTTTATAGTACATCATCTGTATATTGTTTTTTTAAAATATATTTTATTAATTTTTTTTACTGAGAGGAAGGGAGAGGGATAGAGAGTTAGAAACATCGATGAGAGAGAAACATTGATTAACTGCCTCCTGCACACCCCTACCTGGGAATGTGCCCACAACCAAGGTACAGGCCCTTGACTGGAATAGAACCTGGGACCCTTCAGCCGCAGGCCGACACTCTATCCACTGAGCCAAACTGGTTAGGGCTGTATATTGTATTGTGTGTTTATCATCCCAAGTCAAGTCTCTTTCCATCACCATTTATTCCCACTACACCCTCTTCTACCTCCCCCTATTCCCTTCTGGTAATCAACATACTGTTATCTGTGCCCATGAGAGATATAGATAAGGCTTTAAAAAGTAGACTGGGATTGGAGAATAAGACTTGCAAATGTGGATTTTATGATCCTCTCTAAAGGAATTTTATAAAACAGTACATTAACTATTTTGATTATTACAAAAGTATACATGTATAGTATATCAAAATAAATTAGAAAGTTATGTTTACTTAGATTGTGGAGATCTTTGAATGCTAAGTGCATTTAAAAATTAAAAGGTAGGTAATAAAGATTCAGAAAACCTTTTCAGTAGGGGAGTAATTTGGGGGAAGTAGTATTTTTAGAATTTAATCTGTAGAAATATATATAATAGACAGGGTCAGCCATCTATTGGAACTGAAAATAAAAATCAGAATGTTATATTGTCTAGAATAGATGTAAGGTGATAAGTGCTTCAGCTAGAATATCTACAGTGAAAATGGAGCTAAGGAGATAAAAATAGCAAGTGTTTAGTATGTGACCAGAAGTAGTTGCTCTTGGAAGGAGAGGAATCAAATTCTTTGTTTCAACTCTGCAATTTGGAGATGAAGTGGGGCAGGAATAGTAAATGGAGACTCCTGTTAAACTTGATTTCTTCTTATATAAAAAGATATGGTTTTTTTCCAGTTTCTAAAATTCCAGTTTAGTCACAGTGCTGATTGTTGGCACTTAGATGAAGAATAAATATACTTGTCTATTTTCTTCACTTAGCTTTATTGTAAGAAAATACTGAGTTTAAAACAGAAGCAAAGATTGTATAAAGCCCTCCCTATATTATTTAACTTAAAATTTTTGATTTAAGTTCTATACTGGTAGACTGCAGTTGGAAATTATATCTCGTTAATAAGAAAGGAACAAAATATAGTTTATTATGTCTCTGTAACTTTGTATCTGATGCTAAGGTGTGTGTGTGTGTGTGTGTGTGTGTGTGTGTGTGCGTGTGTTGAGGATGGGCTGGTAGAGGTGGTAGTAAATCTGATATAAAACTCCAAAACTGTTAAATAATGTCTCTTTAAAGCATATATTAAGCTACCGAGGAATGTCAGTTACTATCAAAATACATTAATCTTTAAAAATTATTTCAATGACTACATTTTTTCATGACTAAATTTTCATTTGACAATTATTTCTGAGATAATAATAGGAGACTTTCATCCTGTAAATATTTATTTAGTGCCCGCTATCTGCTAACCTGAGTGAGGTGCTGGAAAATGTAACATTGAATAAGTTGAACATAATTTCTGACTTCTTGGATATTATATTTACTATTGCTACAGGCCTGGTACTGCTTAAGTCTTCAGCACGCTGTATCAGTTAAGGCTTATTGACAAAGGCAAGAGAAACTGGTTGATTTAAGTCAGAGCAGAATTCATTAACGGTGGAGCTGGAGAACTGGATTTGAGGTGACACAGCCAGTACCGGTGTCCAAATTTATGCCAAAGGAAATGAGCCAGTGAAGTTATACTACAATCGCACTCACTGGGCACCAGCAGCGGTAGTTGGCCATGCTGGCTCCACCTACACAGCACAGTGGACCATGGGACTGCTGTTTCTGGGAACTAGACATAGCTGCTGCCAGAGGCTCCCTCTTTTCACAATGGATTCTGTCTACTCCCTGCTGCTTTATATCACTGTCTTCTGATTCCAAATCTGTGGAGGGTACCTCTAATGGTCAGAGGCTAGGTAAGAGGATTGCCCCTGAGTAATACAGGAGGCTGGAAAATGAGCTGACAGTTTTAGCTTCTATAGATGCAAGAGTGCTTTGCCTCCTGAGATGGGTGAGTCCTTAAACAGAGAAAGCTGGTCCAACATTCTGAAAAGGCAAACAAACAAGAAGCAAAATTGATAAATATCCATTCCCTGAACATAATCTAAGTTGCTACAACTCTGGTGTTATTGTAATTCTTTAAAACATGAGATAACTGACATGCAGAGATTCTAATTATTACAATGAACAGCCCACCTTTTATTTCTATTTATCTTTATTAAAGTTTCATTGACATCCGATGGTATATTGTCTCAGGTAGCAAAGGACTGGCTCAACATTTCTATTTCATATGATGTGATTACCACAATAAGTCTAGTAACCATCTGTCACCATACAAAGTTACACAATAATATCGACTCGTTTCCGTATGCTGTTAAATTACATCTCCACCATTTTTTCTTTTAGCCTGGACATTTGTACTTCTATTCCTCTTCACCTTTTTACCCATCACCCTACTCCACTCTCCAGAGAACAAACCATCAGTTTGTTCTCTATATCTGTGAGTCTATTTGTTTTATTTATTCATTTATTTTTGTGTTTTTTTTTCAGATTCCACATATAAGTGAAATCATATGGTATTTCTCTGCCTGACTTATTTCACTTAGCATAATATACTATCACTATATCCTTGTTGTCTCAAATGGCAAGCTTTTACTCTTATTTATTGTTGAGAAACATTTTGTTGTAAGTGCGTGTGTATCATATTTTATTTATTCATTTATCTATTGATGGACACCTATGTTGCTTTCACATGTTGGCCAAATTACTCTTTTATTAACGAGGAACTAGGAATAGAAGACAGTGACTGCTTCCTCTTCCTCCCCAATTTTTATTTCTCTTTACTCTTCGGACTCAGTGTTCACAAGGTCTGTGGTTGATTACCTCCCACCCACCTACCCTCCCCACCTTCCTTCTGAGATTCTGCACTCTGTTCCATGCTTCCATGTCTCTGGATCCACTCCGTTCATCAGTTTATTTTGCTACTTAGATTCCACATATGAGTACAATCATTTCCTTTTTTTCTATGGGAAAAAGGATCTAAAAGAGGAAAAGAGTAATATCATGTGTATGGACTCCTTCCCCAGTTCTTTTCCAAATAAAATACATCAGTAACTTTAATATCTAAGCTGCAGAGATGAACAAAGTTACTTGAAAAATTATTTTTATTTTCTTGATAACACAATTAGGATGATACAGAAGCAAAATTGTAAACTGTTTCCCCCTAGGGATCCAGTTACTATTGTTGTAAACAAAATAATAATTTAAAGATGAAGCTAGGGAAGGTACTATGTGGCTTACGAGTAATAATTTCATCACTGCAGTAAAGGGCTGGTCTATATGATAAGCCAAGTAGGCTCAGGCCTTGCCAATCATTTGAGGGTGTCTGTAGTTACACCACCATGTGAGACAGGAGGCCAGAACATGCTGAGCCATCCACATCTCAGCAGCTGATTCTTATGCAAAATCATACTGACAGTGACAAAAGAGCTAATGCCACCTTCTGTGTAATATAGCACTCGTCCTACTTTCTAGCCCCTTGAGAGTGGATAAGAAATTAATTATAAAATGATTAAGGGAAGGGAACAGTTTCATAATTTGTTTTCTCTCTTTTTCTACTGTTTCCCTTATGGTTTTATCAGCTAACCTGCTCTTTTAAAAAACAATGCCTTCTCTGCTTCTTCTATAAAAAGGGAAATGTTTCAGAACTGAATTGTACCATTCAATGCTAAAATTTCTATGCGCAGCATTATTTACAAAAATGTTTTGCAAGAACAGTTAATTCCAACAGCAGTAGAAATATCCACAGGCATTATTAAACTACAGTTCGGTCTTCTATCACTTGACATATGTATTCTTAAAAAAACACTATGATATGCAAAATTGTGCAATGAAATCCATAGAACTTGTGGGAAAATGGAGTCAGGGTGCAGGACTCAAAATTTCACGAGTGACATATTAAGAAAACAATCCTAGGAACCTAATGAAAGTGTGGCACAGTTTTATATGTACTGAATGGTTAAGAAATATAGAAATGGCATTAAATATGGCATATAATCTTGAAAAATACCTAAGTGCTACATATAGAAGTGAACTTTAGAATGATTATAGTTTGTGAGTTATTATACAGTGATAGGAGGAGGGTTATTGAAACCGAACATCAGATATGGAGGGCATGTTTGATAACAAAGTGGATTGAGGTAGCTGATAGACCTTTTAAGTGTGTTTTTTCCCCTGACTCCATTCAGGTTGGTATAGTTTTCTGTCTTCACCTGGTGTTCATGCAAATAAAATTGTGTATAATAAAATATATTTACATCTTTAGACATGCAAAAATATCTATAAGGATACAGATATATTTGCTTATATCATATGTATAAATGCCTTGAATCAACTGCCTTGAAACAAATTTGCATTTTCAAAAATGTATTATTATAGAACAGACTATAGCAAATATTAGTGATATAGTATAGTATAAATATTACATGGAGTTATTAAAGTATTAAAGAACTTGATGAAAAATGTCACTCTTCTTCCAGAAATATCCACATATATATGCATACATTGAAGCACATTGTATAAAATAAGATCCCCATTCATTATGATTTCTATCACTGGAATTGTGTTTAAAATATTTTTCATCCTAAATTTATCTATCCTCTTTACCTTTATTTTGTACTTGTTTTGACTCATACTTCGGAAAATGTAAAGTAAAATGCCAAATACTTCTTTGATTCATTGGAAAAGTTTTGACTTCGTTCCAAATATGTTTCCACAATTGTTTGTTCCTTTGTCAATCCCCAAAGCCTAAGCTATTTTTCTCATTGCATTTTTATGCTTGTAGAGGGGGAGTGGCAGTTTTCTGCTTGTTTGTTTGTTTGTTTGTTTACCAAACCTGGGTTACAGAGATTGCTAGAGTATTTACAGAGAAAAGTGCATTTGTTGGGGGAAGTTCACATAACAAAATTATTGTGATTTTACAATATCTATGTTTACAGTGCTGCCTGTCTTGTTGTGGGTAAACTCCAAATTCTGACCCTTGCTTACATCAACTAAAGGAAAGAGGAAAACCAATATGGTTGATGTTAATTCTTAATGAAACTAAAAAGTTGTGAGTTCACATTAGACATAGACCAAGTTAAACCCTTCAAAGGGCTAATTATTGTAGATTATAAATGCTTAGTCATAAGAATGACCTAAATATTTTTATTCATTTAATTTTCAATATGTTGTATATTGTAATTGATGCCAATGATTCGCTAATACTGTCATCACTGCAGATCAATATAGAGCCGTGGTTCTCAACCTGACCTAATTTTGTCTAGCAGGAGCTGTTGGGAAATGTCTGGAGACATTGTTACTAGCGGGGTAGGTGATGTGCAATTGGCATCTGGCAGAGAGAGACTAGGGATGCTCCTGAACAGCCTACAATATGCAGGACCACCTCCCACAAAAATGGATTATATGACCCAACCAGGATGGCATTTGAACCTGGGCACTGATACTATATCAGTAATATCAAGATTGTGAGAACTTTCTGTTGAGGAAACATAACATTTTATTCATTTAAATATATTGATTATTATGTGCTGAGTGTTACATTTAGTAAACTATTGATCTATGCTGCCTGTAAAAATTATATGGTGATGCTGCTTTTTTGAAACTGCTTACATTATATTGCATAACAGTCCCCAACCCTATCCAAAAAGAATTCAGAGCATGTCATGTCACCCATGTTTTGCTTGGTAATATATCATTTGGCAAAATAACATTAATAGTATTACTGGTAATATTAATAACTAACTGTTACTGACTGTTTGCATGAGCCAGAAACTGTTTGAGATACTTCTATTTTATTTTATTCTCACAACAACCCATGTAATACATATGATTTTTCTCACTGGTTTGCAGGTAAGGAAACTGAAAGATTAAGGACCCGAGTTAAACAGCTTGTAGTAGTAGAACCAAGAAGTTGAGAATCAAGATGGTTTACTTATGAAAACCCTTTAAAATTTTTTAAATCAAGGGACCCCAAATTTATTGTAACTGGGACAAATGCTATTTTGTTTTGGGTATAATATTGTGCATTCATATCCTGAGCATATTAAGGTTACTTCCAGATGTGCTTTATTGATGCTGAGGAAAGCAGTACACTTTGCTGCATATACTACTCTTACACCTCTATCTAGAGATTCAGATATTATTTTAAGATTACACACAAGACATGGATAAAAGATGGGAATAAGGAAAGAAGGTAGAGTTAAAAATATGCTGGAGATTTGTAGCCTGAGTGGTAGAAGAATCATGCCAGGTTCAAGAGTAAGAGAAGGAGTTTCACAGAAGCAGAGAAGATGATAAAAACAGGCCTATTAGATAGATATGAAGCACTGTTGTAAGTGTGCTATATGTGTTGACTCACACGATTTGCACAATAACCCTATGAGGCAAGTCTGCCTATTACAACCATTTTAGATATGAGGCCTAAGGAGATTGAATAATGTGTCCAGGCCCTCCAGATGTTAAGCAACCCAGACATCTCTTGAATCTGGGCACTAAGGCACTAACATCCATGGGCTTAATCATACTCAATTTCCTTAAAGAAGATGCTTGAGGCTTAAAACAAGAAAAATCAGTGCCTGAAATATCTGAACAACATTTCTAAGCATGACTCAGTTAAGAATTGACCTAATTTGGCTTATCATGAGAGAGAGAGAGAGAGGGAGAGAGAGAGAGAGAGAGAGAGATCAGGTGCATATACTATGCATTTTAAGATATTTAAAGCCTCTTAAATAGGGTAATAGAGGTAAATGACATGGCATGAAGGTTAGTGAAACTGATTCACTTTTCTGGTATTTTCTAACAAATAGAAAGCTAGAGGTTGAAGTAACTTATTGAAGAAGTTGTCAATAATCAGTTGATAGAAACTCCTGTCTTGAGTCTAGTAATTATCATGTTGGGCTGAAATCAGTACTGAAAGATAGTTATATTTTTTAACTTTACTAGATGTCTTGCAAATTATAACAGTAATATATGATTATTATATGAAGTGAAATAATACAGAGAATTATCTATGTAAAAATATCACGTGCCTTTGTTATATCTGCTCCCATCCCTGAAATAGTCAACTTGTCAGTCTGGAGTCGGTTCCTCCACATAGTTCTTTATTAGAAATCTCTCTATATATAAAAGCCTAAGCAACCATTATAACCGAATGACCAGTCGACCAGTCACTATGACATACACTGATCATCAGGGGGCAGACGTTCAATGTAGGATCTGCCCCCTGGTGGTCAGTGCACTCTTACAGCCAACCTCCCCTGGCTGGCCAACCTCCTGCAGTCCCTCCCCCTGGACTGGGCAAGACAGCCCAGATCAGTCCCAATTGCTGGCCAGGCCAAGGGACCCCACCCATGCACAAATTCGTGCACCAGACCTCTAGTAACATAAAATGAAACATCTACTTTCATAAAAACAAACAATTATATCACTACAATGAAAGATTTCACTTCAAAATTATGATTTTTTTTCCTGAAAGTATAAAGGTTACATTTGTTGAGTAAATGGTCTACTGGAAACTTTGTGACTATGGGACATGCTTTGTGTGTACCCGCATGATCCATGTCTTCTGTAGGCAGACAGTATGTTGTGTCTATGCATGAACATCAAACTGCAGTGTAAATGTTGTTCAAATGATTGGGTGTTATAGTAATAAGAAATACATTTAATTCTTAATTATCACCTTACTAAAGGTTCTCAAATCTTGCTGTATTAACCTATTTGAGAAGTATCTAATTAGCTTTTATTTACCTGTTTAAAAGGACTTCATAGGAATTTAATTTAATTTTTTTAAAGTAAACTCTTACGATGTGACTTAGTTCTGATCAGTCTGCTCCTGTCCATGTATCTCTTTGTTCAAGCTTCCTTTTTTTCCACCTACTTAATTTTTTTTTTCCTTGGGATTCAAACTAAGTCAGAGTCATATTGTTGTTAATGTGCTGTTGCCTGGTACTGCTAGAGTTATGGATCATATTGGTGAAGACATTTAATTTATAAATGAATCAATCAACAACTTCATATCAAATGTCTACATCTAGAAAGCTAGTATATTTTATATAAAATATTACAAGACACAGCTGTGGCTCTGAAATATGTTTAAATTTATATTACATATTTTTCTTCCATGGAACCCAGAATGCCTCACATGTTATATGTTTTATATCCCAGTATTTCATTGAGCTCATGTAGTAGTATTTATAATAATAATAACTAACTAGCATTCTTATTCAGTGTCAGAAATTGATAAAGATAGTTAAACTTATACATTTAGTTCAAGTATATGTTGCTTCTGGGATTGCAAGAATTTTATTTATAACTAGGGGCCCAGTGCATGAAATTCGTGCACTGGGTGTGTGTGTGGGGGGGGGGGGGGGGAGTGTCCCTCAGCCTAGCCTGCCCCCTCTCACATACTGGGAAGCCCTCAGGCGTTCACCCCCATCACCCTCCAATCGCAGGATCGGCCCCTTGCCCAGGCCTGACGCCTCTGGCCTAGGCGTCCGGCCCGGGCAGCGGGGACCTGCAGTGGCAGCGGGGGGTGCCGCGATTGCGCGGGCTCCGCCCCTGCCCCTGCAGGAAGCCTCTGGCTGAGGCGTCCGGCCCGGGCAGCGGGGACCCACAGCTGCAGCGGCCCCGCGATCGTGGGTTTCGCTTTAGGCCCAGGCAAGGGACCCCTAGCTCCTGGGACTGCCAGCTTCGACCGTGCCCAGCTCCCATCGCTGGCTCCACCCCTACTTCCTGCCATCACTGGCCAGGGCGGAAAAGGCACCTGATTCTCCGATCATGGCTCTTAGCTCCCCCCTGGGTTTCCGATCACTGTCAGTGGCAGGGGGCTTCTTCCTGCTTTCCCTTTCGCCTCCCTGCATTGTGCCTACATATGCAAATTAACCGCCATCTTGTTGGCAGTTAACTGCCAATCTTAGTTGGCAGTTAATTTGCATATAGCCCTGATTAGCCAATGAAAAGGGTATTGTCGTACGCCAATTACCATTTTTCTCTTTTATTAGTATAGATACCCACTTTAATAAAAATAGCTCTGTCCACTGTTCTCACTCACCCATCTATATTTTCAAGGTATGCAAAAATAATCAATTCTTTATTGAGCACCATGTTGATGTTGTATTTTCCATGACACCTTTGTGTTATTCATTTATTTTTCTGGACAACTACCAAGATATCTAACTGATGGATCTGCATCCACTCTGACCCCTCCAATCTCTGTGACTCATTGGAGCAGGAGTCATCTTATATAAGTTCAAATATAATCAGTTTATTTTCACTCTCGCTTTTGAAACCTTTCCAGAATGAAAAGAAAACAGCATAGCATACAAAGCTCTGGCTGTATTAACTCCAACCTATTTCTGTATCTGTCTTATACAACTTTCCATTTTCTCTTTCCACTGGAGTTATACTGCTCTTAGAGACTCTTTTATTAGACACAATCTCTCATGACATCAGGACTTTTTATCATTTGCTATTTCTGCTAATAATAATAATTAGAAGAAGAAGGAGAATGGTATAAGTAGATGAATACAAATAGCTAAAATGTACTGAGTGAGCCCTTACTATGTTCCAGGAACTGATCAAAGCACATGTGTTGTATAACCAAATCCTCACAATGGCCAATAGAGTAGGACTATTAACATGAACACCTAGACTGATCCTCCATACCCTATCCACGGAGTTAGAACCATTTGGTTCATCTGAGATCTCCGCCTAAGTATCTTTTCTTTAGGAATATCTTCTTGGATGTCCTTGATTTGCATACACCTCAAAAGTCAGTGTTCTCCATGGGGCTTTAAATTCCAAGTGCTATGAGGGAGGAAAATGTCTTTTATTGCTTACCATTGCAATCTCAGTTTCTCACAGGGCCTGGAACATGATATCAACACATATTTGCTCTATCAAGAATGCATATTTGATAGGGGGGATTTAAAGAACTTCACACATACTCAAACATTTTCAGATCTTCTGGCAATATTTATAACAGAAAGAATTGCTTAACACACATGCAGCTTTGAGAAAAGTCCCCTGGAAGGTGCTAATGTCATCACCATGCAATTGTTGTAGGAGGTATCAATTAGTCATACATTTTTGTTTCTGGAAGGAAAAATAGTTTGAGTTGTGTTATATACAATTTCTTATTGCTTCATCCAGATACATGAAATGCAACCAATTATAAGACTCACCATTATTTTACATATACTTCTTAGAAAATGAAAATACATGATACATTAGAATTATCAGTTAGAATCTTGCATATCTAGACTATCTAGATAATGTTATGCACTTTGACAAAAGGAAATATATGTAAAATAAATTTCTTATGGTATTTCTAAAGCCTCTTTATATTAGCACCCTGCTCTTCTGTACTGATTTTGATCCAGAGTCCCCTTTGATCTTGTACTCTCATATCACATTGTTCTCTAGAACACTGAGAACGTTGGTTGCGCAGATTTTCTGAAAATTATACTCATTGTCTCTGCTTCATTTTCTTGTTTTCTTGTCTTGTTTTGTTTTTCCAAGCCAATGACTTATAGCCTAAAGTCTTTCTAATGATATTTCCTTGTTTTTAACCAAAAGACAGCTTCTAGACAATAGCCAGGACTCATATCCCTACTCCAAATGGATCTTAAATGGTTTATTGACTAAAACAGTTAACAGTCATAGTTTCTAGCTAAGCAACCAGAAATAACAAGTTTATACTTATTCAAGCAAGGACAATTATGTCCAACTTCTAATTAGTTGACTGTCATCAGATGTGAAAAATATGTGCTTTGAAGGCTCATTAAAATGCATTTAGTGATTATATACTGTCAACTATGTGTCTCGCATTATGATAAATATTTATTTTTTTAGTCATTATTTTTCACAACTCAGGCCAGATAAGCTTATTACCTCCATTTTACAGATGAGGAGAGAGGCTCAAAGAGAGAAGAGGTTCATTGACTTGCCCCAGTAAAACAGCTACTATAAAAGCTGATGTTTAACTTTACTTGTAGATGTGAAATAACAAAATTAGGTGATTTAGCCATAAGTGAGGTGACCCATTTAAATTACTTATCACAACATTTGGAAAATAGTAAGTACCCAATACATATTAACTGTTTATATCATTCATTTGTTCAACAAGAATTTTTGAGCACATACCTGGGATAGATGACTGTTCTAGGCAATGGATATAATTAAAAATGATAACAATAAAGCCTTAGTCATTGTTCTCCTGGGAATTTATTCTACTATATGTTAATAAAGATTTTCATTTTCAATACTAAGTACTTTGTTTAAATAAATTATACTAGATCATCTTCATTTAAAGTGAGATAGAGATGTTTAGACATTAAACAAACTTTTCCAACTTTATTAAAGTACACACATTTATTAACAAAGGCAGGTTTCTTCTAAACAATTTCAGCAGTTTTAGTTCATTGTGACAATGGTTTTTGCAAGAATAAGCAGTGTAAACAATTCCAACTCCTACAATTGTACAACAACAAGTCCTCTTCATTGAGGAAGTACCTCTTAATTTATATATGAAATGGCCCAACAAGGCTGTTCCGTTTAAATGTCACACTCATTCCTGTAAAATAAAATCTGACTATAAAAGAAAAATGTATATAAGTACTCCCTCTGTCCCATAATAATAGTAGCAAGTGAATATTTAAACGGGAATTATTGGCGAATGCAACTGTAAGTTATGTTGTAGCGCAAAATTGCGAAGCCTTCAATCAAAATCAATGTTTCATGACATCTGTCATTTGTTTTGACACATCTTTCAATTTTTAGGTTAATCTAATTATTACGAATTATAGCTATTTTTCTAATTTCATCCACTGATCGAAATCAATTGCTTTATTTCAGTTGAATATCAACCCATTGTAAAAGTAAGATGAAAAAAATAGAGTTTTCAAGCAAAGATCGAGTTGTGATTGTCCAGTTCTTGATGCATCAAAAGAAAAAGGAAGAGTTGCAGAAAGGTGCAATTATGTTAGCTGCAAAACAATTTAAGTGCAACAGAATGACCATATCAAGAATTTGGAAATGTGCTTCCGAAAATAATTGTCAAGGAGAATCTTATGCTAATGTTGATTCTTTGAAAAAACAAAACTGAGGACATAAATGCAAAGATTATGGAGAAAAACTTGAAAAACTTAGATATATTCCTCTTAGCAGAAGAGGCACCATATTAGTCTTTGATAATATTTCTCCCGAAATACTGGATAATATGTTTCTGTCACTTCAACAAGTTATGCTGGAAGCAATGAAGAACGATGGCTCCAATAATTTCCAGCTCACGCATATGGGGAAAGCAAAGCTTCGCAGCCAGTGGATCCTGCCTACAAGTTTAAAATGCAGTAACAAAATTATTGAAAAATCCAGAAACTATCTGAACACTCGAAATAAAAATTAGGAGTACTATTTTTAATTTATTGTTTAATTTAATCTATTTTTTTATAATAAATGTTGCGTCCTATATTTATTTTCTTTTGCTACTATTATTATGGGACAAATTACACTCATCAACTGTTACTATTATTATGAGACAGAGGGAGTATGCTTCTAGGACATTTGAAACTATTCTTATCTAAGCAAAATTATTCCTGAGCATAGTTTTGTGTTTTGAAAATAATATCTAACATAAGACACCACATCCACTAGAAATAAATTGTATTTTCACTGCCTTTGTAAGAATGAATTCTGTGTGAGTTAATTAATTCATCACTACTGAATTAGTACTGATTTGCAAACGTAAAGACAGGAGCAGCTGAGTTTTATTCTATTTGGCATTAGAATTCTGAGCACCAATGTCCCAAATAAAATTATTTTTGTAGCAAATATTTAATTCCTTAGTAAACACTGGGAAAATTATTTCTGAGTTTTCTTCTCATTGGACTTCAGACTCCCATGCAGTGTTATCTCTCACATATTTTTTATACATTCTGGGGTCTGTTTAAAATATATTCAACTCCATCCTTCTCTCCTTTGCCAGTGCCATATTTTAATTACTGCATGGCAGAATAACTTATTGTTTGGTAAGGCACATATCACTTTCTGTGTTTAAGATGTATAGTATAGCTTTTTTCTTTCTTTTAAAAAAATCTTTATTGTTGAAAATATTATGTATGTCCCCTCTTCCCCCCATTGACCTCTGCTAGCCTGTCCCCGCACCCCACCCTAGGCCTTCACCACCCTATTGTCCATGCCCATGGGTTATAACTTTTATGAGCACAATCTCTGGGATCCGCCATCTTGGTTCATTTTATACTAGCCATGACATTTAAAATAATAGTCAAATATTTCTGGTCTCAATTGCTTTATCTGTAAAAAGGCAATAATAGTATTGCCCTCCATATAGTTTCGTTCTGAGGATTAAGTGAGATAATGCATGTAAAATAAAACAGTGCTGGCCTTTAGATAGTGCTATTGTGTCATTATTACTTTTGCTATTTCAAGGAAGACCTATATATAGGTTCAGAGTTTGATAAGTCTTTCCCTTTACCTATACTAATAACAACCTTTATTTTTTGAAAAGGTTTTTGTTAACTTTTATTTTTGTAATGCTCATTATAAAGGTAGAAAAAGTATATTTTAGATTTCAATGTATATTTTATATCTATCCTATCTACAAAATAAGCATTTTAAAATGTTTTAAATTCACATTACTACTCATTTTAATACTTAATATCATTCTTATATAATCTATGTCAAGATTATTTTGACATTTTTATTCAATGCTATTACAATATTTACCGCTATAATATAAAGCATAAATTTTGTTCATTTCATAGTTTGGCAATGTATTTTGTATATATTTTATATAAACTTTGTATGATAATTCACAGGCTCTAAAACAAGAATACAGTCAGTACCATATTGTGATCTAGCTCTCTTTAATTTAAAGAAAGTCAGTAAAAGATTATATTTATACAATAATTGACCTCAGTTTCAAGAATTTAAATCTGTAAAACAGCTTGATAATACTTTTCCTATACATATCTAATAGCTATACTTATATAATACTCTTGATTATTTATAATTGTTTAATAATCCCTACATAGTTTCTCCTCTGATCCCACTGGGGGAAATTAAAAGGAAACTAGTATATTATGAATGCCCAGTAAATATATTGTTATTTATTTTATTGTTATATACAGCGGAAAAATATTTAAAAAGGGACAGAGATAATATTAAATTGTCCATAGAAGCAAAAAAACCTAAAATAAATATTCTGGTCTATGTTTTCTATCAAACATGAGTCAATTAATTTTATAATTGCACTTTTTATGTTCTTTTTAATCACTGTGATAACTTTACAAGAGCAATGTTAATGTTTTACATTTATCTAGTGAGCTAAATGCCCCTATTAGAAGTATTATTTTTTCCAATTCAATGAGTTTTCATTTTTTTAATATGAAAAGGTTATGCCCCAATTTCCTCAAAGTAGCTTGGTTATTTTTTAATATATTTCTTTTTAAATATCGGGTGTAATAGCTTTAAAACCATAGCTTAAAAAGTCAGTGGGGTTGAGATAATACAATTACCTTGTTTTCTTGCATGAGTCAACAAATAGAGTTCATTAGAAGGTTGGATCTCTGTGTAATAAGAAGCTGCTGTGAAAGGCGAACCATATTTAATATTTCTCATGCTTGCCTGCCCAGAAGGCATATTTAATAAGCTCAAATTTTCATATTTAAAAATATCATGATATTTCTAACTTCAATAACTATCTTAAATATCTTGCTTGATCAAAATTTATAAAAATGATCATATTTAGCCAACTGAAATGTAATAGGCCAGTATTATAAAAAGTTCACCTTAATTAAAAGTGATACTTTGCGGAAAATTATTATACCCTGAGTTCTTCTAATCAGATCACATAATTATAATTTTCATTTTGTTCCTATAAAACAAACATATGAGTCATTACTAGATCAATCATTTATTTTTAAAATATAAGATGCTATATTTTGTGTGGATTCTCAGCTGATAGAAAAACACCCTTTGTTTTAGTTGTACAAGAACTGTTTGCAAGTTATATGAAATATACGTCCTTAAACTTTGTTTGCTATTTTAAGAGTTTAGAAAAAAGGATTACAAATGATTTGTCTATACAAATAAAATATTACCATTGTACCTAATCTTAGTAAAATTGAAGGCACAACGTTTATACTTCTCTTGTATTATATTTCAGCATCTAAAGATTATATATTGTGACTTACTCATTTAATCCATCTGAAGCTTTCTAGAATTTTTTTGTTTGTTTAGGTGCATGTTAATTCTGGAGGTAATGATTTCTACAACAATTTAATCTCTCTTCCCTTTGTCTTAAACTTACTCTTAACACCAAGGTGTGACTCCTAATATTTTTTTTGGCATTATATAATTACATAAAATCAATTATATTAAGTATATAATATCCTGAGATATTATATGTAGAAATAAACTAATGATATTGATATAACTATCTAACAAACTTATCATGATTGTCAAAGATAGATTACTTTTCTATTTTCAGGACTCTACTCATAATTATACCAGCATCATTGACATCACCTTGAGGTCAGGGCATATATCATGGTCTGCATTGTAATTCTACCACTTTGAAACATATTTGACTTTATGAGATGATGTATATAGCTGCTGAAATATTTTAATTCCTACCCTGGGCATTCTTTCTGGTAGTAGTCCATAAAAATACATAGAATCTTTTCATCATGCTGAGGGACAATTCAATAATTTTAGTATTGCTTTTGATATCTTTTCTTCAACATTCTATCTTGTTTGAAATTACCAATGCCTCTCCTAATCACATTTATACCCACATAAATAGAGATTCAAAACTACCTAGGAAGATATATTAATGCGGTGAAAACAATGAAATAAAAAATTAATGAGGGCATGAATCAAACATCTTTCTGATATTTTTATTGTGGTCATTGATTTCCCACAACTTCCCCATGATTAATAGCTTTGCAATTAAACAACTTTTGTGTTTATTGTTTTATTTTATCCACATAATCCTATTATATAAAAGTAGATATTGCAATTTTTATATTAGAAATGACAGACTATGCATAGACAGGTAGACCTGTCTAAGAATATTCACTCACGCAATTTGGTTAAGAACTGGGTGAATATGCCAAGGTTCCAGTGCAGATGCAAGAAAAAAGGGTCCTCGTGCTTTCTTTCTGTCTGATGGTGGCAGCCAAGATTGAATGGGGGAATACAGTGGGAAAAAAAAAAGAACTGGTTGAATATTAAAACTTGAAAACATGCCTTATGATGCGATTTATTTCCATGAATTGTAGATATATTTTCAGTTCTTCTAATTACTTGGATTCAAGTCTTCAACATCAATTATAAGCTCAAAGGAATCTCAAAAATTAGAATCAGGACAGCTGATAAAGAAAATGGTCATTTTAAGTGTAAATCAGTATTTCTCAAATAGGAGCTATTTTGCAACTATCCCCCCACCCCCACCCCACTCCCCAGGGTACCTTTGACAATGTCTGGAAACATTTTTGGTTGTCACAACTTGGAGTGGAAACTGTGACAACCAAAGATACCTATTGGCATCTAGTGGATAGAGGTCAGGAATGCTGCTAAACATTTTACAATGCACAAAAGGGCCCATCACAACAAAAATTATTTGGCTCAAAATTTCAATAGTGCCAAGGCTGAGAATCCCTAAAACCAGAGGACCGGGTCTATTGAGATAGGAGGAAGACAAAAAAACAAAGTGCAATTTAGGTTCAGTTTATATATTCACTCACCACCATCTTTATCATCCCTATGCTCATGAATATATGCTATGATTTTAGAAGTAGATTTGCTTTGAGTATAGTTGAGTTTAATTCCTGATTTTACCATGTATTGGTTATAACCTTGGGCAAATCACTTAAACTTTACCTTTAAAATGGAATATTATAGTAATGATTTATAGTTGTGGAGTTGTTTTGAAGGTAAATGGAGTCAAAGATTGAGCACCTAACTTGGAGTATTAAGTACTCAGTCAATGGCACCTATTATGTTAATACTAGGGGCCCGGTGCACAAAATTCATGCACTGGGTGTGTGTGTGGGGGGTGTCCCTCAGCCTAGCCTGCCCCCTCTCACATACTGGGAGCCCTCAGGCATTGACCCCCATCACCCTCCAATTGCAGGATTGGCCCCTTGCCCAGGCCTGATGCCTCTGGCCTAGGCATCCGGCCCGGGCAGCGGGGACCTGCAGTGGCAGCGGGGGGTGCCGCGATTGCGCGGGCTCCGCCCCTGCCCCTGCAGGAAGCCTCTGGCTGAGGCGTCCAGCCCAGGCAGAGGGGACCCACAGCTGCAGTGGCCCCGCGATCGTGGGCTTCGCTTTAGGCCCAGGCAAGGGACCCCTAGCTCCTGGGACTGCCAGCTTCGACCGTGCCCAGCTCCCATCTCTGGCTCCACCCCTACTTCCTGCTATCACTGGCCAGGGTGGAAAAGGCGCCTGATTCTCCGATCATGGCTGGGGGGCAAGGCAAAGGCGGCCTTTGCCCTGCCCCCCAGATCTTAGCTCTCCCCTGGGTTTCCGATCACTGTCAGTAACAGGGGGCTTCTTCCTGCTTTCCCTTTCGTCTCCCTGCATTGTGCCTACATATGCAAATTAACCACCATCTTTTTGGCAGTTAACTGCCAATCTTAGTTGAGTTGGCAGTTAATTTGCATATAGCCCTGATTAGCCAATGAAAAGGGTATCGTCATACGCCAATTACCATTTTTCTCTTTTATTAGTATAGATTGTACACCAATGTTTATGAAGATATATCAACTGTGGTGCGAAAAATATTTAACTTTTTCATAGCTCTAATTAATTTTTGCCATTGGCTCTTTTTAGCCTGATATAAATTACAATTAGTCAATTGTTGGTAAACTAAATTACTTCATTAGTTTCTTAACACATTAAGAGTCATTGTGTTCTCTTTGCATTGCTGAAGTTGCATGTATGTTTCTGATACTCATCCAAGCTAATGTAAAGTGGTTGGATTCTTAGTCACTATTGGCCTATTTTGATATCTTTTGAAACTTTATTTCCCTCATTCCCTTTAGCAACAGCTATACTCCTCCGGCATTTGGAAGACATTTTTTTCCAATTTGGGCCCAGTTAGTGTCCAAACACCTCACTCTGCCTGCTTGATGTCTAGTCCTTATGTCACTCTCTGCAGCTCTATGTCCGTCATAGGGAACATTTGAATGTTACCCTGTACCACATTGGCTCTGTGGCATGCTCAGTAGGATAATCTCACATCTAAACACTAGACAATTTTGTATAACTTTATGGCTGTGGCAATACAGGTACAGGGAACTCTAGAACTAGACTCTCATGCAGCCCATGAAAAGAGGCTAAGTAATTCTCTGCTCTAGAATCCCAAAACGTGTCTGCGGATTTTATTGATCTTCTTCCATGAAGCTCAGACAAAGGTGCAATTGCAACATAGAAAGCCATTTCTCAGGGAGCATTTCCAAAGTCTACTTGATTCTTTTGTTCTTTTTTTCTGACACCCCTCGTGTCTCAGCTCAAATCTGGGCACAAATATTTATATACCCTTTCTGTAGCAGAAAATAATAATTTATCTGATATGACATATAGGGCTACTTTCGTGTAGAAATTTATTGAGAGTTCCAAAACGTCATGTCTCTGTTATTTCCTCGGGGTTGGCTCCAGTTCCAGGGTACATCTGAAGGCGGTCATCTGCTACAGGTTTCTCTTAACAATGACTTTTGTTAGAACCCATATTTTGATGTCACCAAAACCTGCAAAAGATAACATGATTTTCTTCTCCAAAACCCTCCACCAAACATCTCACACCTTGTTTACTGAGAGTGGGTTGTTTGCTCTTTCCTGAACTGAACCTGGGCAGGGTACAGGATTTGCTGACGGCCATAGCCTAATCTTGCCTCTTTGGAGCTACATGGAGCATCATTGGGGCCAAGAGCAGAGAAGGTGACAGTTCTACCATGAAAAATGTGAGTATGTTACCAAAGAAGGGAAATGGAATGCTCCTCAGGCAAAAAACATGAACCCAAAGGGGAGAATATTGAAAAATATCCATTAGGCATATTAAAGCCACAGGTTTGGAAGCAGATTACCTTAGACAGTGTATAGGAGGGAAAAGACAAAATCTTGTGATCTTTGAAGAAAACTCCAGTGTTGAAGGAGTCCATAGTGAGTGAAGGTGTGGCAAAGACTTTCTGAATGAAAGAGAATATTGTAATTCTTAGATCATTTTCCTGGATCATACATGATTTCTCATAATCTATTATCACATATCTAGAATTGTTCGTTAATGCTTTACTTCACACTTGCCCACTGAGGGGCTCAGTTGCCATTTGTCATACCCCACACAGCTTCATGGTTCTCTGCACTTCACTCCCACTGACTCAGCATTATTTTGCCTAGAAGAGCTTGAATAATTGACTGTGCACTCCTACTTTGAGGTTATATATAAAAATCTTTAAATAAAATTACTGTCAAACCTAGGGAATGACATTGTTAAAGTTACCCACCGGTAGAGAATTAATGTAGTTCTGTTCTTATTCTTCTAATTATGGATATTCATTATCCATGAATATATATGTATTTCCCATGTTCAAAAGCTGTTGAATTGCGTTGTTTACCCGTATCTTCAGAAAAAAATAACTTCTACTGTCCTGGTAAACAACCCGCTTCCCTCTTTATAATGGTCTGGCCCGCTAGCAACTTCAGCGCGAAATTATAGCTAATTTGCCTACAAATGTCAGGTGGTCATAATAATCTGGCCACTTAGTGTGTATATATATATATTCAGATCTGAAGAATAAGTGGGTATTAATAAAAATGGAATTCAAACTAAAGGAGGAGGTGAAGGCCTTGAGATTTTTAGGGAAACAGGTTAATGTGAAGGGCTACAATGAAAGGTTGGTAAAGATAATTCAATGATTTTAGGAGAAAAAGAATGCCTGTAAGAGTTTTACTTGAATACCATTATCCTCTTAACATGATACATTTGTTGTTCTCACTGAATGTAGACAGGGGACTGTAGGGGAACCACACGGATGCACATGGGTAAGTGATTTAGATCTCTATTGAGGTCTCTATAGTAGCTTGGAGTAAGAAAATGATATTAGCTATAGAGATGTTCAGAATTAAGTGAAAATTTGTAGGTATATTTAAAACACTTAACATGTATATCTGAAAGGATTTTTAAATTGAATTTATTGGGGTGATACTGGTTAATAAAATTACAAAGGTTTCAGGTATATATTTCTATAATATATCATCTGTATATTGTATTGTATATTCAGTACCCAAAGTAAATGCATAGGGATTCCATTACATGTGAAGACAAGGTTTGAAAGAAGACCATATATATATATATACATATATATATATATATATATATATATATATATATATATATATATATATATATGTAATTTAGAGATCACAATGCTTTCGAGACAACTAAGAGATGCTACCAAGGAGGCTGTGTACATAGATTTATGGGGTTGAAGAATGAGATCTAGCCTGAAGATACAAGTTTGTTATGTCTCTGCTTATAGGTATTATTGACCTGTATATGATTACTCTATGTACCTGGGAAAATACTATAAAAATGAAAAGAAGAAAGACTTCAGACTGTACCTTGGAGAATTTCAATAACTAGAGAAAGCGAGGCTCCAAAGAAGACACTGAATGAGTGACCTGACATAAGAGAAGGAGCACAAAAGAGAAATGACCTAGAAGCCATGGGAAAGTATATCACTAAAAGGAATGCTGCTTCCGTTCCAAGGAATATGATGGTTGGAAAATAGGCAATAGATTCAGAAAAACGGATTTGATTGGTTGACCATCCTGAAAAATTTTAGAGTGATAGAACGAACTAATGACTAAGCAGAGAATTAGATAAAAGGACAGAAAATGGAGAGAAGAATATAGAGAGGTCTTACAAAGAGTTTGTGGATGAAACTGGAGGATCTCTAACGTTATTCCTACTTTACAGACACTGGGTCACTTTGACCAAACAAAAACTTAATAAGATAAAATGAATATGTTTGAAGATTAAAAAATGCTAAATTTTACCACATTTATTTAGTTTTATTTAGCACAGGGTTGTTTTTTTTTAATTCACATAGGTTTTTAATAGATACCATGCTTAATCATCCTCAAGAATCTGCCACTGTGATTCACAGATGTTTCATATTCCATTTAAAACATCAAGCATCTAAAATTAAAAAAAAATCATGTATTATTTTACCTCCTGAAGCACTGAGATATTTTAATCAGTACAACTAACACTAACAATGGACTCAACACTGGCCTCTGTCATCTGCAGACATCTCTGGGTCTATAGCCAAGTACAGTATGACTTTCACAGGAGTATGCATGTGGTTAAGGCTGGAATATCTTCAAATTTACAGCACAGGTGTAAAACATTTGTTTGTTCTGATGCATTTTTAGTTGAAAAAATCTCAAGAAATTCATATCAACAGGGGTGGCAATTTACAGAACCATCTTTAAGTTGATTGATGGGTTCTGGAAATCTTCCTTTGCTAAAATATTTTACCCATCAGACAGTTGCCAATAGTGACATCACACATTGTGAAATATGCATTCCATTAGGATAAGAAACTTGGTTAAAATTATAATATTACCTCATGCCTATTATTGACAATTCATTACTGATGAGTTTATTTGATCCTAACCATATTGACAGTGAACTGATAACAGCTCATTATATAATGAGAAATATTATGCAAAACTTTTGAAGGCCAAGGTGTAGAAGAACCCAGAGCTAAAGCAATATCCATGGAGAATGATTAGAAAAATATTACATCAAATATATTTTTCTCACATTTAACTTTCCAATGATCAGTTATTTTATCAACGACAATAACAATAAATTAAAATATATAGAATGTTTACTATTTGCCCAGCACTTTGCTAAGTTTGTGTAATCACTAATGGCTGATTTAAGCATCACATTAAAATAGTATATTTAACTTCAGATTCTGAGTTCTCAACCATCTCAATCACTATAACATCTTCCTACCCAAAATTGTTGATGTAAGTTGTTTAATAAATACACATATATCTACATAGTAATAACAAAACACATGAAAAGATAATTTAGAAAAGACCAAATCAAATTAAGAGATAAAAAACAAATTTAATCTCATTAATAACCAAATAAATGTAACTTAAAAGAAAACTAGCATCTTATATATAATTATTAAGTGAAATGTGAATGATTGTCACTTAGCACTTTGGTATTCTTGTGGAGGTCATGTACCATGATCAGGCTCACTCTGCATCCGTTCCTAACTATCTTATCTCTTTTATGGAAGCTGGAAAACTAAACACTCTATTTTTCTACACCACTTTTAGTTAGGTATATATTTGTAATAAGCTTCTCATCAATGAGAATTCAAAAGATGCCTGCTGGAATTAGTTGCTTAACTACTTTTAAGATCAAACCTTGAAAAAATGCTTTTGCCGCTTTCATTATCTACCAGTCTGGATTTTAGATCTGGTGCTAGAGCAAATGAATTGTAACCATGAGGCAGCACTAAAGATGGCAGAACAGAAGAATAGGAAGAATTTGCGTTATTGAAGACATCATGGTGCCATTTTATTATGTAAGACAAACAAAACCATTCTTGTTTAAATAATTGTTAGAGGATATTCAATTCTTTGTAGCCAAAAGCTCTCGTAATCTCTGCAGAGAGTGATCTGTCTTTATGTCTCAATAATCTTTAGAATAATGAGACCTTATACTCAGTTATTTAAATTCTGGGAATTCTTCCAAAGGGATGGATTTATACCAGACCTGTATGCCCTATAATGAATGAGTTAGGATAAGAAATTATATCATATGCAAAAGTGTTTATTTCAGCATTATTTATAATACCAAAAAGTAGAAAAAAAATGCTAAACAGGGATTGAAAAGTAAAAAAGTGATGTCTATTTAAAAGACCATTATTTAACCATTAAAATGATTCTTGAAAATGAGTAATGCTAAAATAAAACTTATTTTAATAAAAATAGAAAGTTGAAATTAATATTTAAATTATATATAGCATGATTAAAATGCTTTATTGAAGCAAGTATAATATTAAGATTTCTTTTAAGGTGATATACATTATGAAAGATTTTGTTGCTATTTTATCATCTGCTTTTTCCTTAATATAATATAGTAATAAATAAATACAATAAATAAATACAACTTTGAAACTTTTAAAACTTCCATGCAAAATTAAAAAAAAACACAGAAATAGACTAAATTACTGTATCATAAATTTATAGCTTCAAATTATTTCACCTATATTCCTACACATATTCTCTTTCCATTCTAGATTATTTTAAAGCAACTACCAACATTTTTTGTAGCAATTTCAATCCATATCTCAAAGAGATAAGAGTGGTTTAAAAAATATGACGGCCATATCATTATTGCACCTATAAGGATTTACATAATCCCTAATATCATAATCAAGTATTTATTTTCTTTCAAATTTCTCTGAATACCTTTATAATTTTCTTACTGCTATATGTGTTAATTAAAATCCAAAAATATTCCAGCTGTTACACTTGATTGATGTGTCTCCTTTGTCTTATTGATTTTTTTGCAGTTTTCTTATTAGAGAAACAGATACTCTCTAGTGGGATTTCTCAAAGCATGGATTTAGCAAATTGCACCTAGCTGGTGGCATTTATTATGTTTCTTCATCAGAAATGGATTTAATCTGACAATTATACTATGTGGATGGTTGTGCTCTTTTATGTTTATTAACAACCATTAATGATCAATGCAAATATCCACTTTTTTGACTTTTAATTTCTTTATTGATTAAGGTGTTACATATGTGCCCTTATCCCCCCATTACCCTCCCCACTCATGCCCTCACCCCCCGTTGTCTGTGTCCATTGGTTAGGCTTATATGCATGCATACAAGTCCTTTGGTTGATCTCTTCCCCTTACCCCCACCCTCTCCTACCTTCCCTCTGAGGTTTGATGTTCTGATCAATGATTCTCTGTTTCTGTTCATCAGTTTATGTTGTTCATTATATTCCATAAATGAGTGAGATCATGAGATATTTATCTTTCTCTGACTAGTTTATTTCACTTAGCATAAAATACCCACTTTTTAAAATTGATTTCAGAGACAGGGAAGGAGAGGGAGAAAGGGATAGGAACATCAATGATGAGAGAGAATCATTGATCAGCTGCCTCCTGCACTCCCACTACTGAGGATCCAGCCCACAACCCTGGGAATGTGCCCTGACTGGGAATTGAATAATGACTTCTTGGTTCATGGGTCAACACTCAGCCATTGAGCCACACCGGCCAGGCAAATATCCACATTTTGTTTGAGATTGCAAAATGGTGGGATTATACTTCAAACATTCCTACTTTGTTCATTAACTGGGATATTTCTAAAATTTTTTCTCTTCAACTATTTGGTTATCGAAATATTTCTCAACCGAGGTAATATTAATAATTTTAGATTGGATAATTCATTGTTCTTAAAGGTTGTTCTGTGCACTGTAGGATGTTTAGTACCATCTTGGAACCTTCTTTCTTGATGGCTCTAGCATCCTTTCTCCAGTAATGAGGACTAAAAATGTCCTCAGACATTGCCAAATTACCCATGGGAACAAAATCACTTCCAGTTGAGAAACACAGGGTTCTCCTATGGTTCATTCATGAAAAACAAAATATATACTTAATTCCATTTAAAAAAAAATCAGTTTAGTTAGTTCTCAAGCTTTCTGTAGAAGAGAGAGATGAACATTTTCCTAATATGTTATGAAGTTCTGATTTAAAATATATTTATGTCTTTCAAGTCAATGTACTTATTATTCTGATTTGTCGTACTTTTTTGGGATTGTCTGATCATCTTCAAGTTGTTTCCTAAATTCATTTGATGCATTTATTGGCCTTGCTTTCTACTATAACAAGTTTATCTAATTTTGTAGATTTCCTGACCAGACCTCCTGGAGTCCTCCCCCTGTTTTTTTTTTTTTTTGAGAAAATATGCTTTACAGAGTACAGTGGATGTTTGAGGTGCTCATTACATGTTAGACCTTTCAGTGGACAAAAATAGAACATTTATACATATACTTACACATGTATTTATATTTGTCTCTGTGTGTGTATGTGTCTGCATATTTGGATTCATACTTCCGTTCAAATGCAGGACAATACGATTTTTAGTTAATCTTTTATCGTTACACCTGCATCTCTTTTCTACAAATCCTAGTTACTAATGAAATCAACATAGTCACTCATTTACTTTATACCTGTAGTAGGCAAACCTTAATGTTATCTTTAAATCTCCACCTCCTTCTGGTAGTCACACCCTAGAATCATCCTATTGTCTTGAGTGTAGTGACTCACCTCTAATGAGTAAAATTTAGCAAAGATGATGGGATGTCACTTTCCAAATTAAGTTGCAAAGAGCATGACTTTTGTCTTGCTGGCTTTCTTTAGTTCTCTGGCTGGTTTGTTCTGAGGAAATTCATCTGTTCTGTAGTGAGCTGCTCTGTGGTGAGACCCGGGTGGCAAGACATTGAGAAAGACTTCTCACCACCAGCCATAGAAGAATGGAGGCCCTTAGTCCAACAAGCCAGGAGAGATTGGATCCTGTCAACAAACCTGTGCGTGAGCTAAGAGATCCTTTCAGAGTTGATTCTTGAACTGATCCCCGTGTCTGTAGCCACAGCTGACATCTTGATTGCAGCCTTTTGAGAGACATGCAATACAGGCATCCCATTAAGTTGCCCCTCACTCTTGCTATGAACAATTTAAATATTTAAACTATGCTTTTAAAAGTTTAAAAAGTTTGATCATTTATTTTGATCATGATAGATAAATTACTGGAGATGGACAGAAAAAGTGATTGTGTTTTATACTTACTTAACATAATCCCAATTGTGTGATTATACCACCAACTCAATATCAATACCAAATTGGGCTCATTATTATATTTTGATTTTTATTATTATAAATTTAATTTTGTTTTATAATTATGAAATGACATAGTTTTAAGGTAAAATTCACAACCAAGAAATATTCAGAAAATTTTATTTTTCAGTTTTATTCCCTCTATCCTACTAGTATTGTTTAACTAACCACCTCATGATTAATACTATCTTTTTCCAAAAAGTTTCAAATAATTACATATATTTACTTTCTCTGTTACTGATATCAGGTAATGGAAGCATATTACGGGGTGGGGCAAAGGTCAATTTACAGACGTGAGCATGCAAAACAGAGTTTATTCTTGTATTTTTATTTATTAATGATTGTATTATTATCCACACAGCTATAAACCTACTTTTACCCCATCCTGTATATACATTGTCCTTCCCTTGGCTTTTACTCATTTGTCAATATATCCCAGTTTAGGACTTTTTAATCTTCACATGATTGACATTTGGGGCTGGATACTTTTTGGTATGAGGGGCTACCCTGTCCTGCAGGATGCTGAGCAGTCCCCCTCCCCTCTCCCCAGTAGATGCCAGTAGCACCTTCCCACCGTGTTGTGACAACAAACCATGTTTTCAAATATTGCCAAAGGTCCCTGGAGAACAATATCAAGGCCTTTTGAGAACTACCATCTTGGAAGTCCAATATACTACATTTTTTTAGCAGCTGCCCAATACTCATTTATGTGCATATTCAATCTATATGCAGTCCTTATTTTTATTTTCACTGGCCCCTTATTTATAAACAGTTTGGTCTTTTCATATCTGTTGCCCATTTACTATTCTTTATTTTTTATTTTATTTTTTTTATTTTATTCTCATTTTCATTTAGGAGACTTTTTAAAAATTTGTTCTTTTTTTAAAATATATATTTTTATTTATTTCAGAGAGGAAGGGAGAGGGATAGAAACATCAGTGATGAGAGTGAATCATAGATTAGCTACCTAATGTTGCCCCCTACTGGGGATCAAGCTCACAAACCAGGCATATGCCCTTTCTCAGAATCGAACCTGGGACCCTTCAGTCAACAGGCTGATGCTCTATCACTGAGCCATTCCAGCTAGGGCATTTAGGAGATCTTTACATATTTGTTCTAATAGCTATTTGTAGAGTAAGTGGAAAATAATTTCACAGTTATCCATGGTTTTTTTACTTGTTTACAATATAAATATTTTTAAATTCTTTTTTAAATTTTTGTTCAAATTTTTTTTATTGCATTTGGATTTTGAGTAATGGTTAGAAATTCTCTGAAGGCCCCAAAATAGAGAGGAATTCAGCCAAGATTTTCCCTAGCAATTGTGTAGTTTCTGAATCATTTTGTATTTATTCTGATGTATATAGTAACAGGAATAATTTCAGTATTGTATTTTTCAATGTGGCTATTCTGTTATCCCAACAATGCTAATTTTAAAAGTTCATCTTTTCTTCACTGGTTTGAGATGATACCTTTATATCATAGTTCCAAATGTATCAAGTATATATGAATTTTTAAATTTTGTTTTAAAAACACATTTAGTGAAGTATAATTTACATGCCTTGAAATTTACTTGTTTTAAGAGTAAAATTAAATGACGTTGTAAATGTCTGAGTTGTTCAACAATCCCTAAAATGGAATTGCTCCAAAAATTTCTCTTATTCCCATTTGCCATCACACTTTTTTCCAACTCCAGCCCAAGGAAACCACTGTTCAACTTTTTGTCTTTATAGATTTGCCAATTATGGAAATTTTATATGAATGGACTCACAGAATATATGGTATTTTGTGGCTGATTTTCTTTCATTAGCATAATATTTTCCAGCTGCATTAATTTTGTAGGATGAGCAATACTTCATTCCTTTTAACTGTTAAATAATAGCCATTATATGGACATAATATATATGTATATATTTTTAAATATGTATATATATTTTAAATATATTTATTTATTAATTTCAGAGATGAAGGGAGGAGGAGAGAGAGAGAGAAACATCAATGATGAGAGAGAATCATTGATTGGCTGCCTCCTGCACACCCCCTCCTGGGGAACGAGCCCACAACCCAGACACGTGCCCTTGTCCGGAATCGAACCTAGGACCCTTCAGTCCACAGGCTGATGCTCTAGCCACTGAGCCAAGCCAGCCAGGGCTAAATATATTTTACTGATTTCAGAGAGGAAGGGAGCGGGAGAGGGAGATAGAAACATCAATGGTGAGAGACAATCATGGATCAGCTGCCTCCTGCATGTCCCCCCTACTGGGGATCAAGCCCACAATCCAGGCATGTGCCATTGGCCAGAATCGAACCCAGAACTCTTCAGTTCATAGGCCAATGCTCTATCCACTGAGCTAAACCAGCTTGGGCTGGACATACTATATTTTTATCCACTTATTAGTTTATGAACATTTGGATTGTTTCTACTTTTTGGCTACTTTGAATAATGCTGCTATGAACAGTCACATGTATTGCAGTGGATATAATACATATTTTATTTCTCTTGGAAATATATCTAAGAGTGGAATTGATGAATCATATGGTAAATTTAATATTTAACTTAAAAAAAAACAACAACTTCCAAACTCTTTTCATGGAACACTTATTCTTTAATTTTGGTCTGTCCATGAGTCTAAACCACACTAATTTAATTAAAGAGAATATATATTTTAATGTATGAAAAGCTAGACCCCATTCAATAGGCGTTTCCTATCTATTCTTGCTTTTTGTGATTTCACTTTTGAAAGATGATAATTTAATTAAGATTACATTAAATCTCTGAAGTGGGGGAGGGCATTGATTTTTATGATATTAATTTTTAATGTACAAGAATGAGCAACATCTTTCCATTTGTACCAAGTCTTGGCCTAGGCTTGTACCGAGTCTAGTTTCGTGTCTCTCAGAAGCATAGGTTTTAGGCTTTTCCTTTTGAGCCTACTTGAGTCTCCTCTGTTTTGTCACATAATCTCTTTCATTACATTTTGTAGTTTTCTCTTCCATCACATCTTGTAACAAGTTGTTGTTGTTATTATAAAGACTATTGATTTTTGTGTCGATTTTATAATTTTCTACTTAGTTCAATTGTCTTGTTGTTTTCAGTTCATTTCCCATTAACTTTTGGGGTTTTCTATATCTATAATAGTATCATCTAAAAACATTTTATATCTTTCTTTGCAATTTTTATGCTTCTAACTGCTTTCTCTTTCATAATTGGACTACAAGATAATGCAAATAAAGTCTAAATAAGAGCAGAGCTATGGGATATCGTGTTTTACTTGTGGCATTATCCAGAACACCCCTATAATTCCCCATTGAGAAAGATGTCATTTCCGGCATGAGTTACCCATCAATTCTTATTTTAAGAAGAAAATTCACCTAGACCAGTTGGACCTACGTTTTGGTTATTTTGGTTTTGTGCTCTGTAACAACTTTATTTCTCCTTCGGTGGCTGGCCTTTTAGACTTCTGTCTTCATTGGGGACAATTTTGTTAAGTTGTATTTGTCTAGAAAATTATGCATTTCATCTGTTTCCAAATTATTTTTTTTTAATTTTATCTTCTTCAATAGTTATTTTACCCTTGTCATTTAACTTCTTTTCCATGATCTGAATTTTCTTCCCCCAAACTATGTTCAACTTTTTCTTTCCTTTATTAAACAAATAGTAGTTTGTCTCTTTTTCTTATTTCTGAAGAAACATTATTTATTAGTTTTAATATATTTTATTTTGTTATTATAACATATTTACAAATAAAACCACTGAACATGCAAAATACTGAAAATTTATATTATTAGCAATCCTATAACAGAAACCAGCAGAATCATTGGTTCAAGTCAAGTGAGCTTCAGACTTTGTATTAAAAGCATTTTTTAAGGAAATGGGGCTTATGACTAAAATTAATTGTCTCTCATTCTATTTGAATATAAATGTTAGAAGACATAGTCAAAGGTGAAAGTCTTAGAAGTCTGATGTGTCTGGTTCGTTATCACTAAATTTATATTGAAAGGATATGTTCTTTGAAAAGTGCTAAAAAATTGTCCCTGGCTGGGTATAGGTTACAGTATCGTCCTGATACACCAAGGTTGTGGGTTTGATGCCCGGTCAGGGCACATACAAGAATCAACCAATGCATAAATTAGTGGAACAACAAATTGATCTTTCTCTCTCTCCCTTCCTCTATTTGTCTGAAAATCAATAAGAAATTAAGGAAATGTGTTATTGTTGTGCAGCAGTCATAAATTAAAAGTGAAATAACTATTCCATGTTCTGGAAATCTTTAAGTGTTGAGCATTATCTCAAGACAAGCCCTCGCATTACTTCCAAGTCTATGGTAAAAATTTCAGCTCTTGGCTATAGGTACTGACAGTGAGTAAAAGCGAACTTGTTATGAGCAACTTTGTCCAAGAACATATCCTAAAAGCAGTCAGCTGTTTCTATCGCCAAGAAGAGGAAGTCCCAGAGTGCTGCAACTGTCTTTACAATTTTGAATTAACCCTTAACTGAAAGCAAGAAGTCTTTATTTTTATACTCGGGCACAAAAATGTGGAAACTAACAATTAAAAACAAAACTTTAAAGATTAAGCAAAATGTGAAGTCAACCTACTGCTGGTTAACCCTTTTGGAAACCAAGGAAAAATGGAATGAGAAATGCTAGAAATGCAAACTCAAGAAGAGGGAACTCATAAGTGAGGGTGAGTGTGCATATGGAGCTGCTACACATCATTGACAACACCATGCTTCCTCCCTCAATGGCGCAGTGAAATTGAAGGTGTCTTTGTTGATGCTTGACACTGGCTTAAATTTTTTGGTTTGAGCTCTACTGTAAAAATCCCTGGGTGCTGTGATCCTTTAACTATGTTACTACCTTCCTTCTATGATACCAGGTTTTTTTGTTTGTTTGTTTGTTTTTTACCTCAGCCCTGTTGAGATTTTAGTCCACATAATTCTTTCTTGTGTGTCTTGTGCATTTTAACATGTTTAGCAGCATCCCTAGCCTCTACCCACTAGATGCCAGTAACATCATCCACTCAGTTGTGACAACCAACAATATCTCCAGACATTACCAAGTGTCCTCTTGGAAGAGGTGGGGCAACAGTACAAACTACAACATCGGATTTACTGACCAGATTCCTTCTATGACTGATTGAGCATTCCTTTCCTTTATACTCCTGAAGTATGTGGGAGGAAGAGGACTGGACAGGTGTGATTCATGTTTGCGTTTGCCTTTTGAAAATCCCTTTATCATCTCGCATGCTTTTTATACACTACAGTAGGCAAAAAGAAATTTTTCAGAGATGGAGGAACACCTAATAATTTGCTAACATGATGCCAAATTTCTGTGTGTGTCTGATATAAAACATAACACTTTTCTTAGTTTAATTTTTTATAAAATCATGAAAAGATTGAAATAAACAAACCATATCAATTGGCCAGATCCTCACACATCGTTTTTTGTTTGTTTTTTTTTTTTTAATAATCAAGAACACTGTGTGCAACAATGCTGTTATCTCTACCTTGAAGAATTAAGTTGAAGAACTCCACAAGCCCATATTTTTTGTGTTTTAAGGAACATACTGATGAACATTTAGATGGAGCCTAAACTAAAAACACTTCAACACAGGAGCAACTGGAAGTGGGCCCTGTGTTTCTCTTTTTAATGCTGAGGGGCTTCATGTTACAGGTCCACATGTGTCTTCTTCAGATATTACCCTATGCCATAAACTAATTGTGGGGCTAGTCACCTTATAAATATAACTATTTCCTCCATTTGGTATTTTCCTCCTTCTAAAACTTTCATAATTTGAGTAGAAAATAGAGTGGTGTATTTTCCTTGTTTCTTAAGGTTTCATTCTCACTATTTATTTTAAAAATTGTGTCCAATGCTTCTTTTAGCTGAGACAGCCATAACATGATACCATCGACTGGGTTGCTTAGACAACAGAAATTTGTATTCTCACAGTTTTGAAGATGCCCGCAAGGTTGAGTTCCATCAGAATTCAAGTTCTGATGAGAACTCTCTTCCTGGCTTACAGATGGCTGCCTTCCTGCTATGTTCTCATGCACAGGAGAAAGAGGGAAATTTCACCATCTTCCTTTTTTTGTAAGACCACTAATCCTTTTGGGTTATGACGTCACCCTTGTGACTTCAGTTGACCTTAATTGCTTTCTATTTTCAATAAGCCATACCTCCAAATACACTCACATTGAAAGTTAGAGCATAACATATATATTGTGGCACTGGGGGTGACACAATTCAGTTCATAATAGTATTGTTAAATAATTATCTTTATTAGTATTCTATACCCTTAAATTTATTCCAACATATCTATCCTGTTATAACTCTTTATTTTTTTAAAGTTTATATATACATATGTGTATGTGTAGTATATGTCTACATGTTTACATACATATACATTAGTGAGAGGCAGCACACTGGTGTGCTGCAAGAATTTTTAAAACATGTAATACCTGACTCTTTACTCAGGGGCACTAACCTCTTTTCCCTTAGATTGTCAAATAAAAAAATGAAAACACCAGCACAACAATAGCTATGGTCTGGTATGAATGTCCTGTCTTGAACCCTAAATATGTAAGTCATATAATAGTGTTACATCTTATTGGTTATACCACATAATAAGGTTGTATCTGATTGGTTAATTTTGGTATCAGACATCCTTATATACAAGTATAGTCACCTGTTACTTTAAAAAGTCACTTCTGAGAAAAAAGGGTAGGTAATTACTATTATTATACTATTTTTGTAAATCAATCAAAATTAAACCTATTTTTGTTACATTGCCAAAATTGTATTTTTGGTGTGTTTCAGAATATTAGTAATTGGTTTATATGTGTCATGAGATAAAATGGGTTGCAATGCAAATACATATATGTAATATGTATGTATATGTGTGTATATATATATATATATATATATATATATATATATATATATATATACTAGGGGCCCGGTGCACGAAATTCGTGCACTGGGTGTGTGTGTGTGTGGGGGGGGAGTGTCCCTCAGCCCAGCCTGCCCCGTCTCACATACTGGGAGCCCTCAGGCGTTGACCCCCATCACCCTCCAATTGCAGGATCGGCCCCTTGCCCAGGCCTGATGCCTCCGCCAGAGGTGTCAGGCTTGGACAGGGGACTCCCATCTCCCCCTGATCACTGGCTCTGGCCCCCGCCCAGGCCTGAGGCCTCTGGCCCAGGAATCATGCCTGGGCAGGGGACCCCCATCTCCCTCTGATCGCTTGCTCCACCCCCCGCCCAAGCCTGACGCCTCTGACCCAGGCTTCAGGCCTGGGCAAGGGGACCATCATATCCCCCCAATCCCCGGCTCCACCCCCCACCCAGGCCTGATGCCTCGGCCAGAAGAGTTGACCCTCATCACCCTCCGATCACCAATCACCGGATCGGCCCCTTGACCAGGCCTGAGGCCTCCGGCAGAGGTGTCAGGCCTGGGCAGGGGACCCCCAGCTCCCCGCGGTTGCAGGCTCTGCCCCTGCCCAGGCCTAACACCTCTGGCTTAGGCGTCCGGCCCGGGCAGCGGGGACCCGCAGCTGCAGTGGCCCTGCGATCGTGGGCTTCGCTTTAGGCCCAGGCAAGGGGCTCCTAGCTCCCGGGACTGCCAGCTTCGACCGTGCCCAGCTCCCATCGCTGGCTCCACCCCTACTTCCTGCTATCACTGGCCAGGGCAGCAAAGGCACCTGATTCTCCGATCATGGCTGGGGGGCAGGGCAAAGGCGGCCCCGGGGCCGCCTTTGCCCTGCCCCCCAGCTCTTAGCTCCCCCCTGGGTTTCCGATCACTGTCAGTGGCAGGGGGCTTCTTCCTGCTTTCCCTTTCGCCTCCCTGCATTGTGCCTACATATGCAAATTAACTGCCATCTTGTTGGCAGTTAACTGCCAATCTTAGTTGGCAGTTAATTTGCATATAGCCCTGATTAGCCAATGAAAAGGGTATCGTCGTATGCCAATTACCATTTTTCTCTTTTATTAGATAGGATATATATATATATATATATATATATATATATATATATATATCCCAAATAATTTCTTTGCAATAGATTCTTAATTTCCTTTAATAATTTGAAATAAATAATATTTTTGGTCCTAAAATTCTCTCCAATAAATCTTAGAGAAAACACCTATGCCAACTTGTCAGTTTGATCACTATTGTTCAAGTCACTGAGCCCTGTAAAGAAACGGTACATTTCCATTGTCTACTTAGACTACTCCATCTATACGAACTAACCCTTAGATGAGTGGGTGTTTTATAGGCCTCTGTGTGCAGGGACTAAGAAGTTATCACTCACCAGGCAGTAAACAGAAACAGTTCTTTCCCTGTTGGCTGACAGTTAATGGGTTTCAGAGCTGAGTCTCTTCCTGGGAAGCAAGGGGAGACACCTGGCTCTCAGTCTTTGACAAGAGAAGAAGTAGGTCTCTTTCAGTTGCATGAGAGAAAAATAATTCTTCTTCTTGATTAGAGCCCTTAGAAGGTAGTCAGGAGAGTTAAGTCAGCAGCATTTCCCCATATGTTAGCATAGGATGTAGGCAGAAGCAATTCATCTTCTTATGTTAGAGGGGTATCTAGGGCCTTTTGGTGCCTGCTGGTATGCTCCACTGATTTATACATACCAGGATGTCCCAGTACCAAGAATGTGCATGTGCGGAATCCCAGCAGACCGCACTCCACAGCCTCCTCCATCATTACTAACAGTGCCTTATTCTGATATTGGTTGACTCAGCCTAGTAATACATAGCAGAATGGAGACAACATCCTCCTAGGCCTGTTGTGCTCTGCAGAAGCCAGAGGCCCCAAGATCTCTTTTCTTCCCTCAGTCTGTCCCAGGGCTCAGAGTTCATCTCAATTTTTTTTAAAAGGGTTTCTTATATCTTGTGTTCTCATTTTATTCTCTTATAAAGGAAAAGTTTAACAATTTAATAAAAGTTCATTTAGCAATCATTTGCTGTCTTGTTGGTGTTTATACAATTCTGTACTAACTATAACTAGATAAATAATGAAATTGAAAGAGACCTCCTGACCCTCCTGAATTTATTATGTAGTTAGAAATTCAGGCATGATTAAATAAACATGATGAAATAAACCTGTGATAGCCTCTTGCTGACTGTCATATAGAGTCCCGTGGAAACAAAATAATGGTGGTCAGACTGAATTTAGAGTTCACCAGATTTATTGGAGGAAATGTCTTAAAGCAGTTTTAAAGCAACTCAGGAATGTGAGTTGTTGGAAATTGTTGCCTAGTCTATATCAAGAATAAGCAAATGTAAAAAAAAAAAAAAAAAGGAGAAGCAAATGTAAGAACAAATAAAGGTTCAAGAATGATTAGAAGATTTTCAAGTAAACATAGTTCAGATATAACTTAGTTGATATGCTTTTAAATAATATTAAATATACTTTAGCATATATTTTTTCCATTTAGTAAACATAATTTTTATAACTCAATGAATTTCAAGCTTACTTCATAAGTACTAAATGATCTTCTTTCAACAATTGTTATTGGATTTCTACAATTGTAATTAGTTATAGTACATGAAAATATAGTGTATGCATGTCTCATTTTCTGATTTAACCAGTTGTCAGTATAGAAATGGTACAAGAATAAGAAAGTTATTTTTATTCCTCTGACCCAACCTTAGATAAAATATGAATGAGTCTTGGGGATAAAGGCTTTCCCTAGCAATGGACTATTAACTCTTCATAAGAAACTTTCAAAAACACAGAAATTATGCAAATGACATAGTTTGAAAGAGGTGCAGATCAAGAATTTTACTGGGTGTCTGATAGAAATTAGTTTGGTTCAATATATATTGGTTGCTGATGCCTTTCTCCAATAAATCATGATGAGGGAAGAACCAAATGAAAAAACAATGCTTTTTCATTATCCTTCCTGCTATTGACTCAGAAACTCTTTTTTTTTTTTATTTTTTATTTTTTTTTTATTTTTTTATTTATTTATTTTTATTATTGCTTAAAGTATTACAAAGGGTATTACATATGTATCCATTTTATCCCCCCGCCCTAGACAGTCCCCTAGCCTCCCCTATCACCCAGTGTCTTATGTCCATTGGTTATGCTTATATGCATGCATACAAGTCCTTTAGTTGATCTCTTACCCCACTACCTCCTGCCCCCCAACCCTCCCCGGCCTTCCCGCTGCAGTTTGAAAATCTGTTTGAGGCAGCTCTGCCTCTGTATCTATTATTGTTCAAAAGTTTATAATGGTCTCTATTGTCCATGAATGAGTGAGATCATGTGGTATTTTTCCTTTATTGACTGGCTTATTTCACTTAGCATAATGCTCTCCAGTTCCATCCATGACGTTGCAAATGGTAAGAGTTCCTTCCTTTTTACAGCAGCATAGTATTCCATCGTGTAGATGTAACTCTCAGAAACTCTTGAATCACATGGTCTTTTACCCTAAAATAGCAATTTAAAAAAATTATTTTGCAATCCTTAAAAAACAGGATAATAGTTTATTCACTAAAATGTCTAAAATATTACATTAAAATACTTCTTAGAGGACTGAGTTACTGCCATGTGGTTATAAAAAATGGTTAACTTCCTACCATGTTCTTAAATTCTTTGCCTACTACTTTAGAGACATCTATTCATAGATATATTTTAGGGAGTTAAAAGCATATTGCCAGGTTATCTACAAAATAAGATTTAATGTAAATACTTTCTAAGCAAAAGCAAAATTTTGTGAATGAAATGATAATTTAAAAATTAACTTGCATTGATTTTAGAAAATATTTTTGATTCTGATTTTTTAAAAATGTGAACCATCTCAGTTTTGGGAGAAAGTTTTTATTTTTACACATTTTATATAATTTATAGTAGAAAAGAAAATATATCTGATATTACAGTCATGCTTCTTGGAAATCTCTGCATCCTGTTGTGAAGATAAATCCTATAAAGGCTAATATGCAAAACAACTGAACAGGAATGACACAGGTCACTATGACTTACACTGACCACCAGGGAGCAGACACTTAAAGCAGGAGATGTCCCTTAGTGGTCCGTGCGCTCCTACAGGGGGAGTGCTGCTCAGACACAAGCCAGACTCATGGCTGGTGAGTGCAGCGGAGGTGGCAGGAGCCTCTCCTGCCTCCACAGCAGTGCTAAGGATGTCCGACTAAGGATGTCCGACTAAGGATGTCCGACATCCCCTGTGGGCTCCCAGACTGTGAGAGGGCGCAGGCTGAGCTGAGGGACCTCCCCCCCTCCCCCCACACTGGGAGTGCACAAATTATGTGCACTAGGCCTCTAGTAGAAATATAATAGTTCAGTGTGAACTGTCCCACTTGTCTTCAGAATGCATTACCATACCATTAAAATACATAAGAATCCACTTTCATTGCATATATACTTATATTATTTGTTTATTATAATGTTTAACATATTTAGATTGTATTAGCTTTTCTCAAAATAAATAGTACAGATTTTTTTATACATTTTTAAAGCTATTCTAATATAAAAATTACAGGAAAATTCATACAGCAAAACTATCCTTTGACATTTAAGTCAGTACTTAAAGGAATAAGTAGACGTGGCAAGTTTGTCATTGTTGCTCCCTGATCTACCTCTAGCACTTGAAAGCACATTTGGCACAGAGGTGGTACTCAAAATATAGTTCTTGAATGAACAAAGGATTGAGAATAGCATAATTATGTGTTAATTTTTTCATCATTAAGGAATGAGGTATAGAGGCCAATCAGCTCATTTTTTGAAAGCTTTTGAATTATTTTTTTAATAACTAGGTGTAATGAAAGATGAACTGGTATATTATTTGAATGAAATTTGATTATTTTAGAGGCCCATTTATTTAGTTACCATACTAACATCTTTATAGTGCTTCCCGCCAGCCCCGCCCCTCCCCCCCTCCCAGGCCCCATCAGTTTTCTGGCTGCAAGGAGCCTTTATTACTAAACATGGGGAGTCTAGTTTGAAGCTCTAGTTTTGTCTGAGGTTCTATGCCTTTACTAATATTCCATTAATAAGTGTCTATCTGAAAAGAAACCTCTTGATAATAGCAGATTTCTGTGTTCATTTTAATGGAGGGTCAGAAAAGTCAGATTTTTTTTTTTTCTCGAGAACGAAGTTGTAGCCATTTCAATGGTCAACAATTGTAAACCTTCGTAAAAGTTGGGGTATATTTGCAAACAAATCCAAGGCATTCAATCGCAACTGTTACAAGTAAATATCTTAGTGCGTACTTTAGTTATATATGGTTGACTCTTAAAAAACGCATGTTTGAACTGCGAGGGCCCACTTATAGCCACATTTTTTTCAATAATTATACAGTCAATCCTCCATATTCCTGGGTTTTAAATCCACAGATTTAACCAATCACAGATTGAAAACAGTAGTTTCCGACCCTGATTGGGAATCCACAGATGCAGAGGGCTGACTGTACACATTGTTCTACACTAGTTGGAGTGTCACAGAATTTTGGTATTTGTGGGGGTCCCAGGACCAATCCCCTGTGGATACCGGGGGACTATTACAACTAAGATTTTGGGAGCAACAGTTATATATGGATCTTGGAATAAATAAGACAGGTAAACAAACAAATACTCATAGACACAGACAACAATATGGTGATTACCAGAAGGAAAGAGGTGGTGTAGGGGAGGAGGTAAAAGGTAAAGGAGGTGAGATATATGATGATAGAAGGAGATTTGACTTAGGATTGCGAACACACAATATATTATACAGATGATGTATTATACAATTGTACACTTGAAACCTATATAATTTTATTAACCAATGTGATTGTAATAAGCTTAATAAAATTAAAAAATATATATGGATTTTCAAATGTGTGGGGGTTGGTACTCCTAACCCCACATTGTTAAATGGTCAACAGTATTTATTTTATTAAAAAAGTCTAGAGGAACTGAAGAATCTATAAGTAACCATAGAATATTATTTGTTAGTAAAGTCCAGAAAGTGTAATAATATCAGGCTTGCTATTCCTAGGCCCATATGGGACTAAATTTACCTCATGAAGGTGAATATTTATTAGTTACTATTTGTCTTTATTTTTGCTGTCATGATTTGAAAGTCTACAATATTTAGAGGGCATAATGAATAAAATATTATTCTATACTATAATAAAGTAGTTTGGGAAAATGACTCACCACACAAATGGAAAAGTACAAACTATATTTTGTTTTAAAGAAAAAGAGATGTTACGTGGACTATAGAGAAAAAATGTTATGTTCTCATGCTACACCTTGATTCTAAAGTATAAACTAAATAAAACCATAGTGAATTATATAGATTTCTTATAGTGCATTTCAGTCATACTCTAGTAATCAAGAATAAATCAATCATTTAGGTTTGGTTAGTTAACTTGTATTTAATCAAGGATATTCATTTGTTTTTATTTATTTACACATGTGACAAATATCTAGGACATGCCTTTGAAGTAGAAAGCACTGTGCTAAAATCTGTGACACAGAAACTAACTGTGTTATAGTTCGTGAAATTAAGGCCAGTAAGGTACACACAAATAAGCAAGCATTCACAATGCAAAATATTGAGAGAAGGGCAAGTTGCTATGGAAATTTCTATGAGTTATCTGTAAGAAGGATTCTACAGAAGAGTCCTATGGTACTTATAGTGAAGCTATATGTTGAGAAGAAATTAAACAGACAAATGGATGGAGATGTAGAATGTTTTATGCAAACAGAACAATATACACAGAGGTTCTCATTGGGAGTCAAAAGAACAAGGTATTTTGCAAGAAGGAAATGTAGTTCAAAATGAATGACACCTGGAACTTAAGAAGGCCATATAGATAAATCTCAAATCCACCAAGAAATCTGGATTGCTAAAAAACTTAAAAAGAATGTATTTGGGGAATTAATGTATTCTTGCACTAGGAAAAATAATTTAACTGTCAAGTATGTTATAGAGGGTACACTTTAATACAGTAAAAGTGAATAAGTATTATAATGAAGAAATGCATTTTTAAAGCAAAGTCTGTTACATAGAGATAGTCATTCATCCATTATAAGTATTATGTATAGGGATATGGCTTTTCTAAAAGTATTTCTTCAAAAACGGAAGGAGTATCAAATATTTAGGTAAAGTGGGCAAACTTATTTATGTCTCCTTGGGTGATTTTACAGTGAATTTGATTTGCAATACACTAGAATGCAAACACTTCAGCACAATTTAGACTATACTCAATATTCACTCCTTCCTAAATCATTACCATTAAATCTTCCTAAACTTGTTATAGAATGATTGAATTTCAATAGGACTTTAGGGATTATCTTGTCTAACTTCTTCATGTTGTATGAGATAAAAAAGCCATTGGAAATAGTCAAACTCCATATTTTTCCCTCATCTTTATGCTTTATTGTGGTAAAATTGGCAAAAAATTATAGGTACATAAGCTGCACAATGTGATATTTTAATATATATATATATATATATATATATATATATATATATATATATATATATATATTGAAATGATTACCACAATCAAGATAATTAACATATCCATCACATCACATGGTTACCTTTTTGTTTTGTTTTGTAGTGAGAACACTTGAGATCTCTTAGCAAATTATCCATCTTTGATTTTAGTTTGATGTTTGATTTCCTAGCCAGATAGATCATGTATCGGGAATGAATTATTGGTGTTCTGTATGTGTGAAGGGGGAAAAGGGTATAAGATGTCTGCAGGGGAATTTGTTAAGAAGCTCACATAGATCAATCAACATAATTCTTGGCACAAACAGGAGACAGATGACTTACCTCTCACTTCTCTCCTAATAGACTTTGTCTTCCTAAGAAAACATGATTGGATAAGGACGATCCCTAATTGCAATGAGAAATTATAGAAAAAAAATACATCCTTTACTGATGGCAAATTATACTTAACAACCTGTGTTTATGGAGTTCATGGTCTCTAAATGGTTTTAATGCTGATAGTGGCAAAGGAATAAAGACAATTAAAACACACTAAGAAAAAAAATAAAAAAATAAAACACACTAAGATAAGTAGAAGTGTGAGCAGGGCTCTTTGGGAACACAGAAAGTGGTCATTAATCATACAAGGTTTTGGGAAAGGAACAGGGGAATCTTCATTGCAGGACAAGTGAAGCTAGCCAATAGCATTTATCTGACTAAATTATAATTATCTCTGTGTTTGTCCATCTCTTAAAGGCAAGAATCTGGCTTTATCTTTGTTTTCTTAGATCTATGTACAATGTCTTGCACTTAGGAAACTTCCAGTAACTGTTTGTTGACTGGAAGAAAGACAGAAATGGAGTAAAAAAGGGACAGAGAAATGTGGGAAGTAAGAGAAGAAAGTAAAAGAATGAAAATTAACCTCAGGTGGGATTGGGAGCTTGTTTTTGTTTGTTTCTCAAATCAGTCTAGTCTTCTTTCCCCCCTCAAGCACCTTATAAGTTAGAGGTACTGCAAATACTTCCTTATTTTTCTGGCATAATGAAACCAATTTGTTTAAATCTCTGCTTGGAAGAAAATCTCATTGACTTTTAGTGAATAAGTTGCCTTTCAAACTAGGATCTAAGATCCCAGCCATTCACACAGTTGAGAATCTATCTGAGGGAATTAACACAACCCTACACATAACTAAACAGACATATGATTACTACTTGGCAGGTGCTTTATCCTTATAAAACATGGATCCATATACAAACACATACTTTCCTTCCAGCCGGTCATAGTGCACTTTTTTTTTTTTTACTTTTTTTTTTTTGTTTGTTTGTTTTTTTTTGTTTTGTGGAGGTGGAGGCTGAAATGAGGCAGAGCATTAGTAGTAGGCATTTGTGTTATTCTTCTCAATAACAAATCTTTCTTACTGCTAGAGATAGTCTTCTGAATTTCCTGTGAGAAATCATCCCCCATTCATGTTTGGGTAGAATTTGCTCCAACACCAGCCATATTGACTTAAACTAATTAGCCTATCCATCTGGTCGTGCCACAATATTTGGTTCAGAGTAGGGCAAGGAGCGCATTCAGAACAAAATTAATCAAAGGAAGCACTTGCTGGGACTTGTGAAAAGAAAAACCTTTCACTCTCTGTGGAGTGTGGAGAGTGGGTTTAGGAGGCTGGGACTGCTGAAGTCAACTGGCTATCCCGAAGGGGGGCTGCTTGCTGAAGGAACTAAAGGGACTTGAAATAGGATCTTCATGACCTGGTTTGAAGCCTCAACTGCAAGTACAGCCAGATTTACCCCTAATTCTTTCAGATCTATAAGCCAATAAATTTCTTTTGAGTTTAATACAGTGTGGGACAGGATTCCTTTCAATTATAAATAAGAAAAAAATTCTTAATGCTACCTTAAAGTCGGAAGTATAACACCAGTATTTGAGTCTATAATCTTGCCATTAACCAACTGCCCTTAAAAACAAGACATCTCCCTAGTAGAGAAAACTGACAACAATATATATAAATGAATATTCTTTCCTGCCTACTTCAAAATACTGTTGTGAGTCTCAATAAAAACAATGTATATAAAAATACTTTTAAAGTAGTACATCAATAAAAAAATAAATATAGGGGAATATTAATAATACCTCATAGAATGAGCATCATTGTATTTTCTTCATACCGTTAATGAAAGTAAAGTACCGAAATTAGATAGTGGAAAGATAATTCAAATTTTTATACAAGTTTCTCTCTGCCACACTGTGCTGCTAGTAAAATGTGAAATAATTTTCAAAATTATATTTTGCTAATGATGGCCGTTCCTCATTAATTATGGTACACTTCTCCCTTGATACTCCTGCGGTCAGAATTACCCTTATTGGGCTTTGATTGCACAGACATGACCTTGTATTTCAATGCTGTCATGTCTTCGGTTACAGACAGACATGATTAGAAGCAGCCGAAGTTCCTTTTTACAACCAGTAATTCACATTTAGGCTCTTCAAAATACTCTAGGGGTTAGCACATTACGAAGGCATTATCCCAAGATTAAACACTGGTAGCGGCTTGCAAAATGCTTGCAAATATAGAATATTTGCTAGGTGGCTGAACAGATGCGATTGTAGTATGCTGTAGAGATTTGGGGGAACTTAGGAGTGGAACATATTAAGACAAGATACTTTTCTTTTACTGTCTACTAGTCTTTATTCAGATATCAATTAATTTTTTCCCCAAAAGATATCATGCTAGAATTTTAGCCATACTGCAAAGTAAAATGCTGACTTAAGATTCTCTGCCTGCCCTGGAGGGGTGGTTCAGGTGGCTGGAGCATTGACCCATACACTAAAAAAGGTTGCTGGTTTGATTCTCTAGCTGTGGTCGGCAAACTGCGGCTCGCGAGCCACATGCGGCTCTTTGGCCCCTTGAGTGTGGCTCTTCCTAAGCCTTAGGAGTACCCCAATTAAGTTAATAACAATGTACCTACCTATATAGTTTAAGTTTAAAAAATTTGGCTCTCAAAAGAAATTTCAATCATTGTACTGTTGATATTTGGCTCTGTTGACTAAGAAGTTTGCTGACCACTGCTAGGGCATATATCTAAGTTGCAGGTTCGATCCCAGGTCAGGGCACCTACTAGAGGCCACCAATTGGTGTTTCTCACATCAATGTTTCTCTCTATCAGAATCACTGTATTATTCTCAGGTGAATATTAAAAAAAAAAAAGATTCTCCACCTATGCCTCGTTCTTGTCCACGCCACTGAGCTCTCATTCCCTTGCACTGAGGAGGTATATATTTGTGAGGAATATTTGGAGCTCCCTATGAATAATTCCAAAGTGAGGCAGAACTTCAGCCAGTGGAATTCCGGAACAGGTGGTCAGTCCTTAGAGAACACACGTAACAGCCACAGTCGTTCCTATGGGCGCATGAGGATTGAGACAGGTGACTGGGCTGATACCGCACAGAAGCTCATTCCTGAAATAACGCGAGAGAAGCAAAGGAACAGCATGGACTGGTAACCCTAACACCAAGATCCTTTATCAATAGTTTACATATTCCTCAAAATAAGGATGTTTTATTCACTGCTGTCTTTCAGAGCCAATCATTCTACTTTATATGGTAGTGAACCTTTTGTGAATTTGCTCAGCATATGTGTTGGGTTGGTGGTGGGGTGAGCATTGTAGTAGAAGCCCAAGGTATTGGGATGGAATGCTTGGGTACCCTATCCTGGGGCAAGGTATATGGGACAATTACTAGAATCTAGGGTGCCACCAACCCCCAATTTTTGTGGTTTTAAGCCTATATGGCTTAGGGACACAAAGAAGATGAAGGCTGTTGGACAGACTGCCAACAAAGTCCTTTGTGAGAGACCAGTAGGTTTAGGGGGAACAAGAAAGGGGCCTGAACATATGCTCCAGAAAGCCTTTTTGTAATGTTCCCTTAAAAATAATCCATTTCTCTACATTTCATTTGTAGTGTTTTTTATAATACTTAGTAAATTATTTCTTGCATTTCCAATGCTCATGATGTATTATTTCTGATAAATTATAATCTCCTTGAAAATAAGATTCATGTCTAGTTCATCTGTTACATGCACATTACTTCAACACTGGCCTTTCTACATAATCTCCAATGAATTTTGGTTGAATAGAATTGACCCCAATGTAGTAAACTTGCTAGCCATTTATGGCCACGGTGTATGGAGCAGAATCGTCTGGAGAGATTTTAAATATGCAATCCTGATGTATCCACCGGAGTTTCTGATGCATTCACTTAATTTGGGGGCTTAGGACATAGTTTTAGTAAACCCTCTACCCCAGATAATTCTGGCATATATTCCTGGTTAAAAATCACTACTTCAGAGAGTGGGAAAGAAAATGGTGTTGACTTCCAATACATGAATACCTAGGATAAATTTCAATTTAACCATATTTTCTTTAGCATCCATCGTCTCAGTCAGTATTTCTCTCCTCCTTATGGACACCCCATCCTCAAATTACTTTCCCATAGGAACTATTTCACTTAATTAGCTGCCTGCCAGATTGGAAACCAGTCCCTGATCAGGTGTTAGCTGATGCTTCCTATGGTGTTACATCCTTGAAGACAATTTCAATTTAATAGGGAAATGTGAGGACTAAAATCTTTGGAGCTTAAGATATCTAATAGGAATTTCAAGTACCAGTGTGGGAGCTATTTCAGGGCAGGAAACTCTTTAAAATAGACCTTAAAAGTCACAACAAAACTGACTTCCTACTCATGTGGTTGTCCTCTTTCCCCCAAATATCAGACTTCAGTTATATCTGACATGAAAAAGTTTCTGACGATTTCTTTTCTACAGAATTATAAAATCCTAATGTTAGAAAACATTTGTTTGCATTTTTGTTGATTGTTCTTTGCATAATATCTTCTAACATCGATTTTGCATAATATGTACATCAGATATGTAATATATCTAATATGTAACATATAAGATATACTGTATATATATACTAGAGGTCCGGTGCACAAAAATTTATGCACTCGGGGGAGAGAGGGGGTCCCTCAGCCTGGCCTGTGCCTTCTCGCAGTCTGGGACCCCTCGGAAGATAACGACCTGCTGGCTTAGGCCTGCTCCTGGGTGGCAGAGGGCAGGCCCAATCCCTAGGTGCAGCCCCTGGTTGGGCTCAGAGCAGGGCCGATTGGGGAGTTGGGGTGCCACCCCCTGTCATGCACAGAGGAGGGTGGATTGGGAGGTTGCGATGCCACCCTCAGTTACGTTCAGGATAGGGCCGACTGGGGGGTTGGGGCACCACCCCCTGTCACACTCAAGGCAGGGTCGATGGGGAGGTTGTGGTGCCACCCCCTGTCATGCACAGAACAGGGCCAATCAGGGGGTTGGGGAGCTCCCCCCTGTCACGCACAGAGCAGGGCCCATCAGGGGGTTGGGGAGCTCCCCCCTGTCACGCACAGAGCAGGGCCCATCAGGAGGTTGAGGAGCTCCCCCCGTCACTCACAGAGTGGGGCCGATAGGAGAGTTGGGGCACCGCCCTCTATGACCCACAGAGCAGGGCTGATCAGGGGGTTGGGGCACCGCCACTCTCACACTCAGGGCAGGGCCAATGGAGAGGTTATGGCTCTACCCCGTCACACACACAGCAGGGCCCGTGGGGTGGGGCGGGTGGGGCGCCGCACTCTGTCACACACAGAGCCGCAGGGCGATCAGGTGTTTGGGGAGCTCCCCCCTATCAGGCACAGAGCAGGGCCATTCAGATCAGGGGGTTGGGGCTCCTTCCCCTGTCAGGAACAGAGCAGGGCCGATAGGGAGGTTGTGGCCCCGCCCCCTGTCAAACACAGAGCCACAGGGCGATCAGGGGATTTGGGCGCTGCCCCCTGTCACGCTGATCCCGGTGCCGGAAGGCCTCACCGCTCCGCTGATCCCAGTGCTGGGAGGCATATTACCCTTTTACTATATAGAATAGAAGCCTGGTGCATGGGTGGGGGCTGGCTGGTTTGCCCTGAAGGGTGTCCTGAAATCAGGGTGGGGGTCCCCACTGGGGTGTCTGGCCAGTCTGGGTGAGGGGCTGAGGGCTGTTTTCAGGCTGGGACTGAAGCTCCCAACCACTCCTTTTTTTTCTTTTTTCTTTTTTTATTCTGGGCCAGCTTTAGCTCTGAGGCTTGGCTCCAGCTCTGAGGCCTCAGCTGCTGAAAGCAGGTATCTGGTTTGTTTAGGTTCTATAATCGAAACTCTGTATCAACTCCAGCTCTGAGATCCCAGCCGGCTGAAAGCTGGTTTCTGGGGTTTTGTTTAGCTCCTATATTTGTTACAATGTTTCAAACTGCAGGCTCAGAGGCCGGCAAGGCAGGCAGGGAACATTGGAGTCCTCCATCACTGAAGCAAGCAAGCCTCATGTTCAGTTTAAGCTGCCTGGCTGCCGGCCTCCATCTTGGCTGGCAGTTAATTTGCATATCGCCCTGCTTAGCCAATGGGAAGGGTAGCGGTTGTACACTAATTACCATGTTTCTCTTTTATTAGATAGGATATCCCATGTTCAAAGGCTGTTAAATTTCATTGCTTACCCATATCTTCAGAAAACAATCACTTCTACTGTTATGGTAAACAACCTGCTTCCCTATTTATAATGGTCTGGCCCTCTAGCAACTTCATTCGGAAATTATAGCTAATTTGCCTACAAACATCAGGTGGTCATAATAATCTGGCCACTCAGTGCGTGTGTATGTATGTGAGTGTGAGTGGGGCCTTGACTTACAAGTGTCCTGACTAACGAGTTTTTTTGAGATACCAGCTGTCTCTCGGCTGATTTTTTTGCATTGAGTTGATAATGTAATTTGAGTTAACGAGCTCCTTAACGAGCTCGGTCTCTGAACGAATTAAACTCGTAAGTCAAGGCCACACTGTGTATATATATATATATATATATATATATATATATATATATATATATGTATATAGATATAGATATAGATATATTATATATACTAAATGCCCGATGCACGAAATTTGTGCAAGAGTAGGCCTTCCTTCCCGCAGCTGTCAGCACCGGCTTCCTTCTGGCACCCAGAACCCAGGCTTCCCTCTGGCCCCAGCTTCATATGGAAGGACATCTGGAATGATGTTCAGAAGGAAGTCCAGACTAATTAGTATATTACGCTTTTATTATTATAGACTAGAGGCCGGGCACACAAAATTCATGTTCAGATATGGTCCCTAGGCCTGGCCTGCAATCAGGGCCATCTTCCCCAGCTTCCTGCAGTCGGCCCTGCCCCTCCACTGCCACCCAGCTCAGGTTCTCTGTTCGCCATTGATGCCTGATGGCCAGGGGAAGGGACCAAGAGGTGGTCAGTGTGCCTCATAGTGACTGGTCCAGCAATTGTTCTGGTCATTCTGCCATTAGGGTCAATTTGCATATTATCCTTTTATTATATAGGATAGAGGCCTGGTGCATGGGTGGGGGCCGGCTGGCCTGCCCTGATGGGGGGCCCAGGTCAGGGTGGGAGGGTCCCTGCTGGGGGGCAGAGCTGGCCTGGGCAAGGGACCACAGGAGGTTTTGAGGCCAGCTCTGCCCCCGATCAGTGTGGGGGTCCCCGCTGGGTGGTGGGGCCAGCCTGGGCTTGAGGCCGCCGAGGGTTTGCAGGCCAGCCACGCCCCCAGCTTTGTCAGGAAGGACATGCGGAATGACATCCAGAAGATGTCCAGTCTATCTGGTCTAATTAGCATATTACCCTTTGATTAGTATAGATAGTTATATAGTTATTCCTCCAGAATCTTCAAAAAATCATGACTTGTGAAAAGAAGTTTAGTGATGCCAGCTTAATTAATTCAAACTGCTTTCTTTCAGGAACCAAATCAAGGTTTACTTGTTGGGGAACATTTTCTACTTCCCTCACGATGAGGTTAAGTGGGACAAGAAGGGACAGAATTACCACCAGAAAAGAATAGCTGCCCCAGGAGGTTGCAAATGCCTCTCTTTTCCACTTTGGGTTTGATTAGCATTGCTCCTTAAACTTTTTCAGTCAACCTCAGTATCAACATAGGGCAGATAAGAAAAAACTGAAGATAGGACGCTTTTACTATTAAACACTCTGGTTTTTATTTTTTATTTTTATAAGAGAAAAGTCTATAGAAATGGTATTTCTTATTAAGGGAATTTGCCAGTTGTTTGTCTTTTATTCATTTTTTTTTTTTACTTTTTCTGAAGTAGGTAAAAACACGCATGCCTTTGCTCACACATACAGAAAAATACACAAACTATACAAACTAAAATATAAAGAAAAGACTTCCAGTTGCTTAAATGATACTGTACATCAGACACTATTACATATTTATTATATTTAATTCATATACTAATCCTGTGGAGAGTAAATTATTATTGTCTTCATTTATTTCTGCCATTAAGCGCCTTGATAAAAATCACACATAGCAGGATTGAATATTAAATTAAAACAATGCTTTCAGTGAAGGAAGAATGTTAGTTATTTGCATGATTAGTTGAAAACAGCTAGATTTTTCCTTTCCTGATAGAAGTTGACTCAGTGATAATATTTTCTCAAAAAAGGGCAAATAATTAGTACCAGTCGACTGCAGAGGATGCACATGTGATTCATTACATATTTTCTTAATTGGCTGTTTAATTGATATTAATATTTTATGCAAACATACTTATTAAACAGAAACTATAACACCTGTGTTAGACACTAGGGATTTCACACGAGCATAATTTCTTTTTATTAAGAGCTTCAGTCTAATGGGGGATAGAGAGAAGGAAAAAAGCAATTATAATACAGAGTGACAAGGACCGCAATGGGGAATCAGAGTGTGACAGAGGAGGAGCACCTGACACTGCCAAGAGGATTGGGAGGCTCCTGGAGATATCAGGGCTCACTGGCAATTTGGGTGAACATAGCAGTGAGTGGCCCAGTTGCTACAATTACTTATTGTTATGCCAAAGCACATGATGATAATTGTGAACTGAATTCTAGCAAATTGAGTATTGATTTTATGTTATGTTTCTTGGGGGTTTAAACTCTAAATTTAACAGATAGAAGAAAGTCCTAATTAGTAGCAGCATATTTTAATGAGTTATTTCAAGTTGGGATTTATGATCTGATACAATATGTTCTATAAAAATTATGTCCAGATACATATTTCAAACCATGATAAATATTCAGCTGATAACAAAGAATCACCAAATTGGAAGACAAATTTCAGTAGCAGAAATGAGAGCAAATATCCCAATTTCATGAAATTAGAAAGCATCATGGGAGAATATCCGGGGCCAGGCAGAGGCCATACTCTTAGAAAAACAAACATAGCAAAAAAAAAAAAAAAAAAAAAACAACAACAAAAAAACACCCAACAAACCAAAATCAAAATACAAACCAACAAAAACAAATGTAGCAAAAAAAAAAAAATTCCTTCTCATTAGGAGGAGAGATTAAAGGATGGATATACAAAGCATCAATGCAGAAAACTAATTTTAAAAGGGGAACTCTTTATAGAAAAATGTATTTTCTAACAAGGCTTATTCATGTTTTTTTTTAATATTTGTCAAAATACAAAAGATCCTTGCATGTGTGTGCCTGCAGACAATGATTTACAAATTCCTATGTGAGATTTTCCAAGAGTAAAAAGGGCAGCTATGAGTTTGGACCAGAAGAACACGTGTACATGTTATTTAATTACCACTATATCTTCAAAACCTACACCCAGATCAAAGGAAAATCATTCAGTCATGATTTGGAAAAGGGTCTGAGCTAGTGTTCAAAGACAATTTTGGAGGCATTGAAATAGTGCTGAGAGTGGTAGGTGACTACCGCCAGCCCTTTAAATGCACACATATGATTTTTACCAGGGCTCTTGTCAAGATTTACCAATGACCTTGGCTGCCAAACCCAACAATAACTAACAATGGACTAAAACTTAAAAAAAAAACACACACACACTCAACAGTGGATGTACTTTGGTCCAACTCTAAAGCTTCCTTCTCCAGAGTATTTGTTAGTCTGGAACCAACACATAGAAAACGATATTTCAGGGTGCATTCTAAACATAACATAAAAGTAAATTTGATTAGTTTATACAAATTCCATTTTCTCCTAAGCAAACATTACTTTTCTTGTCCCTGTCTCAAACTGTTCTCTTATAGGGGCATGGAAGGTTGCATACATGTATACATTCCTCTCTGCTAATGAATACCACAAAGCAAACTAGCCGATACCAAATCTTTGTGAGATTTTCTTGGTAAAATTTACTGTTAATTGCACATGAACTCAATAATCCAGGTCTAAGGGATACTTTCTTCCTCTACAATTACAAATTATCTACTTAAAAAATTGGTATTATAGACCAACTTTACAGTAATTAACTTCATGGGATATGCATCAGCAGCCTGTGGAAGGAGAATTTACTTCTCCTTGGGCACTGGGCAATACATTTTTTGATTATTTCCCATTAGAATGGCAAGTCCTATTTTGGGGGTCATAATTTTTAAGATACAAGATCACTGTATTCTAGTTTTGCCTTGTTATTTGTGGGTTTAGAGCAAAATATTCTTATTCTGTATTTATTTATATGAAATGAAAACACTCTCATCACACTGACAAAAGGCATTTAAACTCAATCTATGCACTGTATAAAGTGATCTGATAATATCAATTTTCATAGTAACAACTATATTCCTCCAACCACTGAAGAAAGATAGCCATGAATGGCAAATACTCTATAAAAACATGCATAATGCTATTGGTTTTCCATAATTTGTTATTAATTTATTCTTTCATTCCTGTATTAAATACCTATTGGCTAGGTACTAGGTGTTAGGTTTTATTGTAGGGATAAAAATAAGAAAGCTAGTCCTACTCTTAAGAAGCTCATTAGCTAGCGTGAGTGTAAGACATGTGAATACCCAAAGACAGTAGAAAAAAGTAAAAGTTGTGGAAACCAAAGGATGAAACTTACTAAACTGAGGAGAGAATATGGAAACAGCCTTCTTCCTCAGTACAATAGAAGAGATAATCCAAGGGATGCAATGCAAGAAGACTCTGGGTAGATGTGGGATAGCTGGAAGTCCAAATTCTTGGCCCTCTAATTCCCCTTCACCTTTAAACCACTTACCAATTATAGCTGCCAATACCTCTTTTGTTTCAGTAGTAGCTCTGTTGCTAAATTAATTTCAGATAATTAGAAAAGAATTCCTGAAAGGGTATATCTTTGTATCAAATACTGAACACAAACACGTATTAGCCATGTGAAGTTTGAAAGGGAAATGAAGGAAGAGACACTGGTGAAGAGTAGTAGAATGATGTTATGGGGTAATGTTCAAAGCTTAAATGAAACTGTATTCAAAGTCTAAGAGATCCATCTCTTGTATGTAAATGCGTGTTGTTCAGTAGAATAGAAACAAGACTTTAAGGTTAGGGTTGTGAGAGGTGGCGCACTTCATGAATAGCGCCTGTCTCAATAGGATGTTTAGTTGCTTCCTCCACCACAATCCCAGTTTTGAATGGTAAAGAATTTAAAGTTTGCCTTTACATATAACTAGAGGCCTGGTGCATGAAATTCTTGTACTGGGGAGGGGATCCCCTCCGCCCAGCCTGTGCCCTCTCACAGTCCAGGAGCCCTGAGATTGATTGCCCCAAAGAGGTAGGCCCTGCCCACCCGCCACAGACTGCTGGTCGGTAGCCTGGGCCTCCCTCTTTGGGATGATCGTGGAGCCCCCCAGTTGATTGATCACCCCATGGGTCGGTGGCCTGGGCCTCCCTCTGCAGGACAATCATGGGGCGATGGCTGGGCCCCTGACCAAATGAATCGCACCCGCCTTGGTTGGCCTGGCACCAGTGGGTGTCATAGTGTGGTCGTCCGGAAGGTCGTCCGGAAGGTCTTTCTGCTGTTGAGTCATTTGGTAGATTTGCATATTATGCTTTTATTATTATAGATTCCCAGAAGGGCAGCCAAATCAAAATTAGCATTTTGCCCATAAATCAAAGTAAATTGTATTAATTCAATTGCAATTAGAGTGAGGCTGATAAGTAGAAGCATTCAACTCAAACATCTGTGGAAGCTGAGCTTTTATATTAGACTTTAAAAATTACATTACAAGAGTAATTAAAATCATGGCTTACACCTGCTATTTAGTAATTCTGATTGGAGAGTGTTTAATAAGTTTATACATTTAGCTTAAAAAGTGGCATCACATTTACCAATAATGTGAAAGTTCACTGATTGAAAAACAGGAGGAGGTGGGAGGGGTTCATGAGGAACATTAGAAACATGAAATTCAAGACCCCACATAATTCCTGTTGCTTAACTAAAAATTCTATTTTTTACTTTATTTCATGCAGTTTCCTATTTAGAGGTTCCCTGTGGCCATTTTAATTAGCTTTCCCACCACTCCTGTGAGACAAGCAGATAGCGTAATGTGTTGGGTTAGATAACTATACCTATATTTTATAAAATTTGAGGTTTATGAGGGTGTTCAAAGAAAACTTTAGATCTATTCAGTACATTTGATAATTCACTAAGCTGAGGCATTCAGAAGTCAAACTATCATTGTGATAAATATGTTAGGCAGTGTATTCTACTATTATATACTTCCAGCATTTTCTCTCCTTGTAAGAAATTTGGGGGTTGTTTTATTTATTTATTTATTTTTGCCTTTCTAAGTTACCTTAAAGGCAAATATTTTCCTTGTTCCTAAATGATTTAAATGTGTTGTTGTTTTTTGAAATGTAGTACCCCATAGAGAAAGTTCCAATATTTTTTAACAAATTAATTTCAATGTTACTATTGTACAATGATGACACATCAAATTTTTAAAAATCACAAACCTTTGCCTATATTAAGTAGCAATCATCTTAAAAATTGATGATGGGAAAATTAAAGATAGTAACAATTGATGAATTTGCTTTTTCCCAGTGCACAATTATAACAATTTCAAGTTTGCTTTTCATTTCTGTAAATTAGTTATGTGACCATATTTTAAAGTAGAGTGACTTGCTAAATCAGAACACCATCATGCAACACTCTTGTAATAAGAGCTGATTTAAGGACCATTCTCTTATATAAAAAAATACATTAGAATAGAAATACTATTGTCTTGTTTATATAGACAAGGGTACTTATGATTCTCACTTGTGCTGAACGCTCAAGTGAATCCTTTGAAACTATAGCAATAAATTACATTGTATTATATTTTTCTATAAGACATTTTATAAAATGATAAAAAGTGCAATAAACATTTTCTTCCTCTTGATAAATACAAAGAAAAACCCCCTCAATCAAATTCCATTCTCCTTTCCTAAAATATGTGTCTGTTTCTCGTAAATGAGAAAGAACACACTAATTAAAACAACAATTAGTTATATGTAGTATTCGCCATTGCATGATAGAGTTAGGTTCAGAGTATGACTAAGCTTGAAGATGATGATGGCAAAATATGATACAAATCTGAGAGCATCAGAGAACATGAGTTGAAGGGAGGAATTATCTAAGATCCACCCAAGTACCTAAAACTAGCCAATTATTAGTATATGGGACCTACCAAGTTCCAACCCCACTACTGAGCAGGTAGAAATCAACCATTAAATACTTATTAAGTAGATCAAAAGGATAAAGAAGAAATTAAAAGATTATAGTCAATGGTGAATTTTAAAAGCATTATAGTTAAACATAAATATATTTATATTACATACATAAAGCCTTTTCAATTTCCATGATCTTATTCACCATTCATTTGTTTATTTATTCCTTTTTATGTAAATATTAAATACCCATGCTACTACTCCAAGTACTGTACTGTACTAAGTACAACAAATCCAGCTGAAGCAACACACAGCTCAAGGAAGTTGAAATCGTGGCAGTGACAAGCCAATAGGTAGCAATAAGTGATTCCTGGGTCCATGCTCAGGGTACTGTGGGTACACAGGCTGTCTACTGCTACGGAATTCTGAGAGGAGACCTTAAAACAGTGTATGCACCAAGAGGCCACCAGTTTGATTCGCAGTCAGGGCACATGCCTGGGTTTTGGGCTCTGTTGGGGGCAAGTTCCTCAACCAGGGACTTAACCCCTCTGGGTGCATGAAATTGGAAGAACACACAGGTAACAGTGGGTAAGTGGGACATGCTTTATTAGGAACAAAGCAGCCCAAACTGGCTGGTCAGTGGTAACTTATATCCATGCTCAAACAAAAGAGCCTAGGCTATATTAACATAAACAGGTTACCTAAGGGTGCCTTGCTCAGTACCTATGTTGCTACTACTGAGTCACTGTCCTTGGGCATGCACAGGGCAAAGGGGCCTTTAACCTAGTAATCCTGCTGTGTCCTTGCCTGCACCCATGCACGTGGTGAGTAGGCCTCCGGCCCCTGGCATATTCTGGTCAGGGCCCTCACAGGGCTCGATCCCCAGTAGGTAGCATGCAGGAGGCAACTGATTGATGTTTCTCTCTCACTGATGTTTCTTTGTCTATCTCCCTTCTTCTCTCTCTAAAAATAAACAAATAAATTAGTTAACTAAGAAAACATTTAAAACCACACAAACAAGAGTTATTCTGCTAAAATGCAAAAGCAGAAAAAGCGCCCTGGCTGGTTTGGCTCAATAATAGAGCGCCGGCCTGTGGACTGAAGGGTCCCGGGTTCGATTCGAGCCAAGGGCACATGCCTGGGTTATGGGCTCGATCCCTAGTGAGGGATGTGCAGGAGGCAGCCAGTCGGTGATTCTCTCTCATCATTGATGTTTCTCTCTCTCTCTCTCTCTCTCTCTCTCTCTCTCTCTCTCTCTCTCTCTCCCCCTTTCCCTTCCTCTCTAAAATCAATAAAATATATTTTTTAAAAAATTGGAAAAAGGATGACGACCTTTAAAATGAAATAGTAAGGCCAATAACGTATCCAGGAATAGCAGAGGAATTGCAATTGAGAACATCAAACTATAGCCAACCATAGGCAAATGGAGGAGACATACAGAAGGTCAGTCTTATTAGGAATTAGGAGGCAATTGGGGAGGGCTGTGGCAGGTTTTTATTGGCCGCAAGCAGTGGGCAGCTTGTTGTTGCTGGGTCAGAAGGAAATCCTCTTCCTGCTGGGTGTGCAAGAACAGTGAGTACATACATGCTGCAAAGTCCTTCCTTTATGGCAGCGGTTCTCAACCTGTGGGTCGCCACCCCTTTGGCGGTCGATCGACCCTTTCACAGGGGTCGCCTAAGACCATCCTGCATATCAGATATTTACATTACGATTCATAACAGTAGCAACATGACAGTTATGAAGTAGCCACAAAAATAATTTTATGGTTGGGTCACAACATGAGGAACTGTATTTAAAGGGCCAGAAGGTTGAGAATCACTGCTTTATGGCTTCCTGACTCCATTGCGATTTATATTTCCTTTGTTCATTTTCACAAGATGTAAGAGATATTTTGGATAGAATTACTATTATCAACATGTATCTGTATAATAAAAGATACTCATCTATGGGCTAAAATTTGTTCCGTAGGATTATAGCCCTAAAACCAAGAACCACCAGGACAGTTTAATGGGGTGGGGCGGGGAAGGGAGGGTTCTTTGTTGTTTTGTTGTTGTTATGTTTTGTTCTTTTTCTTGGGTGGGGGTGGGTCATGAAATAATAACATTAAAAAGATTAGGATAGAAAGGCAAACTGATAAATCAGGTTAGGGACTGGAAACCATACCTGAGTTTAGCAGGGAGTCATTGCTAGACGGTTTTCAGCACAAAAATGGTAAGATAGGATTTGTACTTGAGGATGATTTTTATGGTTCAGTGCAGGGAATGGCTTAAGGGGAGTAAAGAAAACATAAAAATACTCTTTTAAAAATCTAAGGATTAATCACATTGATCTCAATTAGGACAGTGTACTGTAGGAAGTAGAAATGTATGTAAACTTTTTATGAGCAAAAGGATTTTCTTATCTACCATCAAAATATAGAGCCCTGAAGATGTTAGATATTCAGTCAATATGTGTAGGCATCTTTGAAAGGTCATATAGGCCCTTCACAGACTGTATGCTAATGAGTAAATAATTGATGGAGATTTCAGCAGAGAATTGCATGAACTTGAGGCAAAACCGTGGGGAAATGGAGAAAGAAAAGAGGCTGGGTGGCTTGTCAGAAACCTCCCTCTATTGTCCAGGTGAATACTTTGGGCTTGACCTCAGGCAGTGGTTTTCTGGTAGTAGAAACTGTTTTTGTTTTTCTGAGATATAAAACCACCTATATGTGCTAATGGATGAGTTGTGGGAGGAAAGAGAAATGACGTCAATGATAGTTCTAAGCATTTTGGTCTTGGAAGCAAGGTAAATAGGGCCAAATCCTCAGCTGTAGGCATTAGAGCAAATTATAGGGCCAATTACCTAACTGGAGGCATTTGGAGCAAATTGTGGGGTCAATTATTCATCTGTAGGCATTAGAGAAAAAAAAGAAATTGTGAAAAGGTGAATACTCATGATGCAGAAAAAGATGAAGACTATGGTGCCATGCCACCAAATCAAGGATGTGTTTCAAGAAGAATGGGATCATCATGGTGAGATCCTGGGAAACAAGGTAAAAAAGAGGATGAAGAATTGGTCACAGGCATCACATTGACAGTTTCTGTGGAATTGTGGTGTTAAATTGCAAAATTGTGGGTGAGGTTTAAGAGAGCAAGGGAGGAAATACAGAGGCAGTGTTTACAGATAGCTCCAGGGGAGTTTTTCTGACACAGGGAACAGAGAATGAGGAAGTGGCTGGATAGGTATAGAATAGTGGTTCTCAAACTGTGGGTTGCAACCCCTTTGGGGGTCGAAGGACTCTTTCACAGGGGTCGCCTAAGACCATCGGAAAACACATATATAATTACATATTGTTTTGTGATTAATCACTATGCTTTAATTATGTTCAATTTGTAACAATGAAATTGGGGGTCACCACAACATGAGGAACTGTATTAAAGGGTTGCGGCATTAGGAAGGTTGAGAACCACTGGTATAGAATTAAGCAGCACTGCCCAGCCCCTGTTTTGTTCAATGTTGGGAATATCACAGTATGTATATATTATCCAAGTAAAATGAAAAACCTGGTGAAGGGGAAGATATTGAGACAATTTTCTGATTTAGGTTTTTTTTGTGTTTTTTTTTAAATATATTTTATTGATTTTTTTACAGAGAGGAAGGGAGAGAGGGAGAGAGTTAGAATCATCGATGGGAGAGAAACATTGATCAGCTGCCTCCTGCACATCTCCCACTGGGGATGTGCCCGCAACCCAGGTACATGCCCTCGGCCGGAATTGAACCCGGGACCCCTCAGTCCGCAGGCCAACGCTCTATCCACTGAGCCAAACCGGTTTCGGCCTGATTTAGGTTTTTGAGTTTGCTTGAAGGAATGGCTCTTGCTCATAACTGGAGGATTGTCATCATATAACAGGAGAGAAGTAAGAGTAATATGTGCAGCTTCAGACACAGTGAATGTGGGGAAAGGCTGTCCATGTGACTTTCTGGTGAATTTATTTAATTGGACTGGAAATAACAAGGAAAAACTCTGCAAACCTCCAGGTCCCATGAATTGGATTGAGAAATAAAGGAAAGGAATTTTTCTTTTTTTTTCTTTTTTAAGGGCAGTGTGATTTCGGAAGGAGCTACTCAGAGAAGAGATGGAGGGCGTCTGCTGATGAGGACATAGTGTAGAGCCAGGGGAAGGGTTTCAGAGAGGATCTCAAATCAGACTGTGGATAGCACATAACTGGGATATGTGTCCAAGTTCAAACTATTGCATTTTACTAAGATTGGCCGGTGTCATGTGAGTGTGGGGGAAGGGTGGTTGTCTGACCAGGAGAAAGCGGAGTTTTGTGGCTTGTCATTCAGTCTTTTGGAATCAGTGATGAGGCCTGGGGTGGCGATGAGGACCAGTGAGCAGGCAGCCGAGGGTCACGAGTGAACACAGTCTGCTATGCCACCTGACATGACCTCAATTAGTTATCTTAACAACACTGCATTATAGGGACCTTTGCCTTACGTTTCAGAAATTAGCATTAGGGAGATTTTGAAGTGCCTTTTTCCCAAGTTTTCTGAGATAGCTTTTTTTTTAATTTTTAAAACTCTTTATTGTTGAAAGTATTACATGTGTCCCCTTTCCCCCGCAATCAGTCCCTTCTTGCCTGACCCCACTCCCCCACCCCAAGCCTTCACTTTTAAACCAGTTATCTGACTTCATGGTCTATATACTTCTGACCACTTCTAAGTAGACAAAGTGATGCGGAAGCTAAAAGATTTAACTTGCACATCTTTCCCAATTTCCCTTGTGGAGTTAGTGTAATGTCATGTTTTAGGACAAGACACTGATTTTTATTATGTTCTCGGCAATTTACTAACTGCATGACAGGGCTAATCTATGAAATGTTTTTGAATGTTTGGTTCCTCCTTATTTATATGAAGACAGTGAGGAACCATGTAATTCATACTATTACTGTGGAAATACGAGAGCTCACAAATGCTCATTGGCTATTATTAATGGTTCACAATCCTTTATTCATAATTCTGAAATCCATATATTCAAAAAACTGAAAGCTGTTTTATAATTTATTTGACATAAAAATTAAACTTACATGGGACTATTTAACCTTTAATTCTTCCATTTACTCTAGATGTTCTTATATTTATTTGAAAAAAAATATTAATGCATTTGATTATAGGGTGTATCTTGGACTCTGAGTTATAATATGCAATATACATAATATGTGCTTATTTATTTTTCTAAAATAGTCTGAAATCCTAAATATATCCTGCTCCATGGGCTCCAGTGAACGTATTCTAGACCTGTTTTATTATCATTATCCATATCCCTTAACAGAATAAATTGGGCATTGATGTGATCATTTAAAATAACTAGTTTCTTTGCAAGAAAAATATTTCTTTAAGTCTTAATGCAATTAGAAATACATGATTTACATTGGTAAAAATATTTGGAAATTTATGTGGAAATTGAAGATTCAAAAGTTGAAAGTAGGGCGCAATGAAGTGGGAGCTGCTTTTGGGTCAGGCTAGCCAGCTGGCTCCATGGAAACCTAATGGGTAGCATGACATCCAGAAATTTCCTGCATGTCTGAGTCTGACTTTAAGCCTTTTAGCCTAAGAAATTTGTCAACACCTCCTCAAGCATGGATGTGCAACCTGGATTTTGACTCATCTAAGTGAAGCTCATGAGACTGGGGTGAAAGCTATAACACCAGCCTAGTAGTTTCCACTGGGAACCATCACTGCCAATGAAATCAGATATACTTGGTGCAGAGTCTCCCAATAGGCGAGGGGTTTAGAAAGCAAAACTATAGTCAAGATGTAAGTTTCAAAATGAACTGAAAAGAAGGTAGCATATTTGGTTTAGCACATGGGAAGACAATGACATGCATAACTCTATTTAGCATATAACAAGGAATAAAAGAAAGCATGAGTTTAAATGGTTAGTGGTATATGCATAAGACAAACTAAAGATAGTTTCTTGCAAAGAATTTCTGTAGACCCCAAGGAGACAAATCAAACTTTTGGGCCAGGGCACCTCACAGCTCAGCACAGCTCTGGAATGAGCATTGCAGACGTTGTTCGGTGCAACTCTCTTTTGTATTCTACTCCCTGCAAGCAATTACAGCCCCTTAGAGAGATGCATTATCTTTTAGAGATGATAAATAATTTGATCAGGTTATAATCACATCCTGCTTGCCTGTAAGCCATCAAGCCTCTGTAAAATGCCTTTTCTTATCTTTTCTCTGATTTATTATCTGCTGATGTCTGCATTTAATTAACAGAAATCAGTCTTAGAGGTCTTCCCCCGACCTCCTGTTTCTAAGGTACTGAGGATTAAGGAAGGGTTGAAAATACAAATACTAGTAAGCCATGACCATAAAATACTGAATCAGGGAACCTGAGTCTAGTCTCAATTTTATATCGTATTCTAAGATGGGAGTTATTACTGCACCTGATACACATTTACTGTGTGAATAAAATATTTTAATATGGCCTCAACTCCTTATTTTGATAATCAACTAGACAGCATGTAAGAAGAACCTTGAGAATTACAAAAATCTGTTAAGTTGCACTTATTTAGCTCTCAGCATATATTTATTGCACACTCTCTACACTCAGTAAACATTTTTTTTAATGAATAAGTAAATCAAAGAGTCAGTCCATCTGTTACTCATTGTGTCTCGCTGTATTGGAAGCCACGGGTCTGAGGTCCCTATAATGCCTAACCTACCCATGGGTAAAATGAAGAATAGCAATAAAATAATAAGACAGCAGCAATGTACTGTCTTCTATGTATAAACAGCCTTCTCTTAAGAAACATATATTTAGCCTGATTTCAATTGACCTTGTTGATCGGCACTCTATCTGCAGCAATGCCACTTAATCAATTTGTTGTTCTATGTGATATTCAGGAAACAACTGTGTGCAGGTGCCTGGTCTCAGAAATCACTTGCTGTCAGCTCTGTTGATGAACATAAACATATGACACTGTTTTTCCTTCCACTCTCATAATACTATCCATTCCTTAAACTCTCATCATCATATGCATTGTTTTGGTCTATCATGAAAAAAAATTCTGTAATCTATCTTGGTTTTAAGGGGATTTGAGGTTGTTCCTCATTTCCTAGGAAAAGCCCAAACCATGTGTCTCAGCCTCATGTGATTTATTCAGAGAAACTTTCACAAGTGTAGACTCTAGAGACAGCTGTCAGCTGTTTCTTTTTGTGTGTGTGCTTACTCTCACTTGCTTCTGCCCTCCCTCCCTCCCTCCCTGCCTCCTAAATCCTCTCCATTTCTTATTTCTTCATTTTTCTTTATATTATTCTATTTTTAATAAAATATGCTTTGCAGGGCCTGAAAAAATTAGACTCAAATTCAGACATAATACAGCAGGCAAGGGGAAAATGCACAGTGTGGATTTTGTATGGAGAATCATCTTCTAGATAAAGAATCTTACGGTAGTGTGCTCTGTTGAGTACTTCTTCTCTGATTCACTGAAAATAAGGGTGAATGGCAACAAGCATGGTGATCTGGATCCTATGATGATCCTGGAGTCCTGGAGACTGAAATGAAGAACCAGGGGGTGAATGTGGATTTAGTATAATTTCTCACTTGAAGTAAGTACATCAAGAGATAAACTCACTGTGGATGCTTCCTAAAAAATCTCTAAATCCAGTCAGCTGAGTGAATATTAAACAAGTGAGGGTCTCCGAAGCCTTAGGCCTCTATTATGCAATAGGTAGAGATGAATGTTGAGGAATACATTGTTAAAGAAAAGAGAAAATTAATATTTAAATACAAGTATAAAACCACCAATTAAAAACAGATGATACATGTAAAGACCTTAGTATGTACTAGGTGCTCAATAAATGCTATTTTATCCCTCATTTATGTTGACTTGTGAAATATTCTTATTATATATTATTTCCTTCAATAGGTACATTTTATTCAATAAAACAATGACTGTATTTTCCTTAATGTGTTCACATTAAGGAAAAAGAAATAGATGCATTCAGCACAAGATGGTAAAAACAATGGGAAAAAAACTACAATCATTATGATTTACATTATTTTACTTAATATTCAAAATAAACCTGTCCAGCCCTAGCTGGTTTGGCTCAGTGACAGAACATTGGCCTGTGGACTGAAGGGTCCCAGGTTCGATTCTAGTCAAGGGCACATGCCCTGGTGGCGAGCTCGATCCCCAGGGGGGAACGTGCAGGAGGCAACCGATCAATGCTTCTCTCTCATCATTTTCTATCTTTCTCTCCCTCTCCCATCCCCTCTGAAATAGGTAAAAATATATTTAATATACATATATAAAACCTGTCCACTAAGTATTATAAATAAGCCCAGATAGTTTCAATAACTTGCTCAAAATCACACAGCCAGTCAGTGAGAGTCAGGATACAAATGCTGGGCAATGGATTGAGATCCAGAAGAAAGACGATGTTATTAACTAGCACAGAAACCTATGTGAAACTCCAAAGTCATTTTCTTGCTACTCAAAACAGGTATTGTGGACAAACGGTCACTAGTAGGTTCAAAACTTTGGATACATTTTTCAACAGAGTGACCAATTTTATCTGCACTAAAAACACCCCATCTTTGCTAGGGAACAGTTGTACTTTGAGAAACATAGGAAGTTACATTACTTTTTCTTCAAATTCAGCGGCTAATAATAATAGAATTTAGCTACCCAAGAGACCATATCTCCAGGACAGCTTTAAGGATGGCAAGTGCCTCTGAATGGAGGAGAATCCAAACTGCTTTTTTTCCCTCCATGTCCAATGCTAAAATTGGCTTGAAATGCCTTGGTTTCTAGAAATGAGAGTAGTTATCTAAGGTGATTATTTTTTTTTTAAACCAGACACCAGGGTGATGCAAAAGTCCTCTTCAAAGTCCTCTAGGCTCTAGAACAGGGGTGGGCAAACTTTTTGACTCGAGGGCCACAATGGGTTCTTAAACTGGACCGGAGGGCCGGAACAAAAGCATGGATGGAGTGTTTGTGTGAACTAATATAAATTCAAAGTAAACATCATTACATAAAAGGGTACGGTCTTTTTTTTTTTTTTAGTTTTATTCATTTTAAACGGGCCGGATCCGGCCCGTGGGCCGTAGTTTGCCCACGGCTGCTCTAAAGGTTTCTAGTCCTGCTTGAGGATGAACCTATTTTTTTTTCCAAAAGTTTCTTTTTAATTGATTTTTAAAGAGAGAGGAAGGGAGAAGGATAGAGAGATAGAAATATTGATGAGAGAAACATCATTGATAGGCTGCCCTCTGCACATCCCCTATTAGAGATTGAGCCCACAACCTGGGTATGTTCCCTGACCAGGAATCGAACCAGTGACCTCTTGGTTAATGGGTCAGCACTCAGCCACTGAGTCACACTGGCCGGTCTGTGGGGATAACATTTTGATAGTCATTTGCTGTTTATCATAAATTTTGGGGAAATAGAAAAAAATTTGTAATTTAAATAAATACTTGTGTGGTTGCTACTGAATGTTACCAAAAATTGAGTTTATCACACAGAGAATTCAATGGACAGAACTTCCTTGTTTGTTAATAATTTAGTCAAAGGTCCCATCTCTGTATCACTATGGAAGAAGTCCAATCTTGTCTTCAGCAGGGCCACTGCCCATAGTTTCTGCTTCATATTAAAATATTTTCCAGTCCAGCATCTGCCCAGCTTAGCTTGTGTTCCCAGCTGCTGCCCATTGTGTGTGGGGTCCAAATATCTCTGTAGCTGCTCAAGGCCACAGGGCTGTGGAGAGAGATCACACAATCGCCTGGGAGAGTGTGTGTCACAGAGCAAGAGAGAGCAAGAAGAAGAGAAATGAGAGGGAACTCTTTGGGAATTCTAACTTTCCAATATTTCATGTGTTTCTGATGGGGTCGCCCGTAGCCAATCCATTGTTCCCCAGGCTAGACTGACAGGCAAGCGCTTTCCCCATGCTACCCTGACTTCATTGCACATATGCCCATCTACCCCTTTGTTCCACCCCTTCCCCCAGTGATCAGTAGGGAATAAACCAGTGGTTCCCTGGGGAGCATGAAGCTGTAGCTTCCTGGTGAAACTACCCAGATGACCATATGTATAATATTTGGCCTCTCCTTTGCTCTCTTTCTATTACTAATATTAATTAGCTAATTATGATGATAACGGTTTCATTTGTTTGTATTTGTTATTGTAGAAGAAAAATGGTCTTTATAATTTTGCTTTCACCTTAAAATAATAATGGTTGACAGCTGTCAGGGAAGGAGGGGCTAGGTCGGAGAGTAGAGCTAATGAATGAGAGAGAGAGAGAGAGAGAGAGAGAGAGAGAGAGAGAGAGAGAGAGAGAGAGAGAGAAGTCATGTACTGGGACAACAGTGTGTGATTACCAGGGGGAGGGGGATAGGAAGATATGGAGGTGGGTATAGGGGGATAAATGGCGATGATGGAAACTTGATTTGGGGTGGTGAGCACATAATTCAGTGTGCTGATGATGTGTTGTAGAATTGTTAACCAGTGTCACTCTAATACGTTCAATGAAAAGAAAAAGAAAATAATGTAAGTGAACTATTTATATGTCTTTACTCTCAGCACATCTGTTGCTGAAGTAGTCCTTTTGGAAATTCCGTTGTGGAAAAGTGACTAATTTAAATTTAGTTGTTTGGGTCAGTGATCTAGAAACTGAAGAGTAAGGCTTGCCATGGGGGATCCCAGTAGGGATTCTTTGAAACTCAAGTTTCTTCTCTGTGTTGTTTAAATCTTTTCTTCTAGAGACCAGCTTTTCTGCTCTAGTTATCTGTACTTCACAAGCAAGGGGTGGTGTGCCCTGCCTCTTCTCTGTCACTGATGGTGACAAGAGAGGGCCTATAGCATCAGGGGAAACCCTCACCAAATTGAAACCGCTGATTTCAGTTGAATATGGCCATACTGACTCTTGCTCTTGAACTTTGTTTCAAATCAGCTGACTTGGAAATATTTTTTTATCTGAGTTGGCCAAAGGAATTCCAGAGCGGAATAGATCTAGTATTCTTCCCCTCCAGTTCTCACATTTCTAAATTAAGGCATGTTTGTGGGTTCCTTCCCCCTCCCCCCACTTACTTAGTACCAGCTTGCATTGCGGTTTCAGGAAATAAATAGCAACGCTTCAATTAGGTTCTAGTTTGATTGAATGAAGCAAAGACCCTTAAGGATTTCAAAATGTGGCTGTCTTCCTTCTGTAGTAACAGTGTCGATGGAGACTTTCTCTACTTTTATATGGCGTTGGTCATTTCAGTTAACTCTTATTATGATAGGCAGGAGGGGGATTTGCTTGCCTACTCTGAAGGCATTACTATTCTCTGAAGACTATGGAATTAGCTTTTGGTTTTGAGGCATTCTCAGACTGGTCAGTTAAGTTGCTGTATCAGGAACTGACATTGTTATGCTCCACTGGACAGTATAGAAGGATTGGATAATCAGGAGGCAGGATAATACATCTCAAGTATTTTCCATTTTCATCTTCAATTCCTTTTAACCTCACATCTGCAGTAGAAGATGATACTTTATTGATAAAAAAGTAATTTAAGGTTTGGGAAATAAAATACATCAATAAGAAATAAAAGAAAGGTCTGGGGAAAAGCTTTTGTAGAGATTGCATTTACTGCATTTTAATAAAAAACGTCTTGACTGAGGGGTCAAATAAACTAAATTTACTTTCTTCTGTCATTCATTTAACAAACATTTAGCAAGCACTCACAGTACGCAAAGCTGTGTGTTGGCACTGTGGGAGATATAAGGATGAATTAAACACAGTGTCTATCTGTAAAAATCTTGGGGGAGACTAGAAATACATATAAATAGCTTGAATACAAGCTCCAAAATGATTAATGCCATAAGGGGACCATTAAAAATGTATTGTGAGTGAGTTCAACAGCTGTTAACTACTTTCCCCCTGAAGTTAAATGTGGAATACCTATCCATAGACACACATATGTATGTGCATGCACACACACACAGATCATGCATGTTTGTAGGGTTCTTTCATCTTTTAATCAGTCTTTAAAATGCTCACCAGTCTTTAAATGGGTAAGTCATGGTGGTTTTAATAAATAAACCAATGAAATTAAGCATGTCCTAATGATAGAATCTCAATGATTCAAAACCTGGTCCTAGTTATTTTTTAATTCTTTATTAATTAAAGTATTACATAAGTCTCCTTTTTCCTCCATTGACCTCTCCCAAGCCACTCCCACCCCCTAACACATGCCCTCACTCCCCTACTGTCTGTGTCCATTGGTTATGCTTATATGCATGCAAACAAGTCCTTTGGTTGATCTCTTACACCCACCTCCCACCCCTGCCTTCCCTCTGAGGTTTGAAGGTTTGTTCGATGCTTCTCTGTCTCTGGATCTATTTTGGTTCATCAATTTATGTTGTTCATTATATTCCACAAATGAGTGAAATCATGTGATATTTATCTTTCTCTGACGGGCTTATTTCACTTAGCATAATGCTCTCCAGTTCCATCCATGCTGTTGCAAATGGTAAGAGTTCCTTCTGATGCTAGCTTTAATAATGTTCAAAGTAATGCTTTAATACAAATGTCAATTACAAGATATGAAATAATTATAATGATCAAAATTAAATCCTGTGCCATGGAAAATGTCATAGAAACACAACCCAAAGTATCTAATTGTTTAGAAAGTGGTGATAATTAGGAAGAAAGCTGGGTCATTTAAGGACAAAAAAACTCTAAGTCACGCAATGGATATCAAATGAATATAAGTGAATGCTAAAGCATTAAAACATGTTTTTGAGTGTTTTAAATAATTTGAAATAAGGTCTTGGCCCAATGAACTCAAATGCATAGAAATGAACTTTTTTGAAAATAGCACTCACCAGCTAGTCTCATTTCTCTCTGTGAATAGAGAAAGAGCAAATGTATTTTAAGTTTATATCAAGATAAGCTTATGTTATATTTTATGTATGTTCAGAGAGGTCCACCTAAATATGAAAGCCACATGGGAGCAACTTATTACGCATCGTCGTCTTATAAAATTCCATAAGTTAATCAAAGAGGCTTGAGAGAACTGGTATTATGGCACAGTGGAAAAGGATCTAAATACAAGCTCTTGCTACTTTGGGATTCAGCTATGTGAATCCCAAAAATTTTAATCTTTCTGAACCTTTTAAAAAGTATATATGTTAAAGCTTGGATAACATTTATAACTACCTCATTATTTGCTTAAAAATTAAATGTTTATACATGTGAATTGTAAGTCTAGTATTTTCTCAAATATTAAGTCTCAGCAACTCTTTCCCACAAAACAAAAACAGAAAACTGACATCAAGAAAGAGTGGGAGAAAAAGCTGATGGGGAAATCATCACAAATACCATGATGATTCTTTATGTTCCTGCCTGAAAATCTGTATGGAAGCCAGTGGTATTAAGTTTCTTGATTTTTATAATTCAAATCGATTTTATTTTTACACAGCTAGCTTTCCTTCTTTCCAGTCTTTTCTGACCCAAGATTTGTTTTGTCTGCTATCCTGGATTTAAAATTATGAATTGTATTAAATGAAACATAAACCTATATCTGTGCTAGAAGATAGAGGTGTTTCTGAATGTTGTAAAAACCCAGGTACTAATTTCACTACTTCACTGCAATATGGTTGACAGATTAAATACAACACACCTGCTTAAATGTGGATTTTAGATAAACAAGGTATAATCTTATAGCATAATCTCCCAAATTACAGAGCACATGCTTATAGTGGCACATTCATTTTGATTCATCTAAAGTCACATTTATTCCTCGCCCTGTTTTCTTATTTGGTAAATCTGGCAGCCTTGGGGCTGTAGGAAGCTCACTAATCCCCAGTGTGTCACCTCAAAACCAAATCAATCACCAAGCAATTCTGTGCATTCATCTCGGTCCCTGCTGCCACCTCCTTTCTTTATACTGCAATCGTCCTGTCCCTAATCATTCCATCTGCCTCCTAATAGTCTCTGGCTTTATTCTCTCCATCTTCCAATCTATTCTCCACCCATAGCAAAGTGATTGTTCTCAAACACAAATCTGATCCCAGTGACTTGTCTGTTAAAAACTGGTCAGTGGTTCCAGAGCCCCAGGGATAAATTTTAAACCCCTTAGTAAATAATGTAAGGTAAAGACTTAGGTGATCTCGTCTCCTCTCCAGTTTATCTGTTGCAAATTAAGTTCCAGGTTACAGTGAGCCTCCTTATGTCTTTTTTCTTTACTATTTAATATATATTTTATTGATTTCAGAGAGGAAGGGAAAGGGAGAGTTCGAAACAGCAATGAGGAGAGAATATCATTGATCAGCTGCCCCCTGCACGCCCTCTACTGGGGATCGAGCCCACAATCAGGGGCATGTGCTCTTTTTATTATTATTATTATTTATTGATTAAGTTATTACATGTGTGTCCTTATCCCCACATTACCTCCCATCCCCCCACTCATGAGGACCCCCCTGGTATCTGTGTCCATTGGTTAGGCCTATATGCTTGCATATAAGTCCTTTGGTTGATCTCTCTCCCTTACCTCCGCCCTCCCCTACATTCCCTCTGAGGTTTGATGGTCTGATCGATGCTTCTCTGTCTCTGGATCTGTTTTTGTTCATCAGTTTATGTTGTTCATTATATTCCACAAATGAGTGAGATCGTGTGATATTTATCTTTCTCTGACTGGCTTATTTCACTTAGCATAATGCTCTCCAGTTCCATCCATGCTGTTGCAAATGGTAAGAACTCCTTCTTTTTTACCTCAGCATAGTATTCCATTGTGTAGATGTACCACAGTTTTTTAATCCACTCATCTGCTGATGGGCACTTAGGCATGTGCTCTTGACTGGAATCAGTCCTCAGGCTGACACACTCTATCCACCGAGTCAAACCATTAATCCTCATTATGTCTTAATTCCTCTGAATCAAGCATGTCAAACTTGTGGCCTACAATGGATATTTTTGAGACCTAGCCAATATAAAAATATGTAAGAAACGTTTTAATAAAAATTTCATAACATAATTTTTATATCTTATGACACATAATTATTAATAACAAACTACAACATTCATAATGACTGATTACTATAATCATGTAGCATTCATTTCCCTTATGTGCCTTACACAAAGGCAACACCATTTCTCTCCACTAATACTAGCTGCGAATACTTTAGCAGCTGATTGCCACGTCATTAGTCTTGGACTGACTTGTTTGGTATGCGTAACATGGGATATTTTGCTTTCGGAAAACAGGAAAAATAGGTTTATTTGTTTTACACTTATTAATTTGTGCAGTTATTCAGTGTCTGGTAAGTCAATGTTCAAGAAAAAATATTAAATTTTATTAAAATGTTCTATTTTATGTTAACGATTACTCATTCATTTCAGCCCTTTGTATTCAGCAAGTCTCTATCAAAATAAACCTATGTCTCTATGAAAATTGAAGCTTTTGTTTTATTGTGGCCCATAGAAACTTAAACCATGTTTATTTGGCCCGTGTTTGGCTTTGAGTTTGACATGCTTGCTCTGGATGGAAAGATTTCTCCCCTTGCTAACTCCTGCTCACCAGGCTGAGTTATGTACACTTTCTCTTAAGTTACCTCAGTGTTTCAGTTTTAGCACATTCTTACAATTATCAAATAACTAGAGGCCCAGTGCATGAAATCCATGCATGGATATGGACCCTATGCCTGGCTGGCGATCGAAAAATGAGCGTCTGGCATGGAAGGGCAGGTTTCAGCTGACCTCTGGGCCCTGGGCAGCACCTGGGCCCCTGGACCCCTGTGCGCCCCCCTCCACCTGAGCCAGGGTGTCCCAGTCCCAAGTGGAGATGTGGTGAGCCTGGCCAGACACCATGGGCCGGGGTGCAGCATGGGCCTCTTGGCCACACAGCGGCACCACATGAAAGCCGGGCAGGCAGCACGCTCTCTCCAGGCCAGCCTCGCAAACCTGCTCCTGTGCGAACCCACTGGGAGCCCGACCGGCCCCTGCAGTCCCGGCAGCTGTGGCCCAGCTCACCTGGCAGCAGCTGTGCTGGTGCAGGGTGGGCTCCTCATGGGTGCCTGGCGCCTGAGCACAGGAGGCTTCTCTGGCATGTGAGCCCTGGCATCCCGGGGAAGGGTAGCCAGGGGAGTGAGAGTGAGCTTGGCGGAAACCCCGCATTCTCACCGCACCTCCGTCTCCATCACCCCCACTCCCAGGTAGCTGGCGAGAGGTCACAGCCCCCAGCCTGGGCTCCAAGGGAAGTTGGTCGCTGCCACCCACCCAGTTCACTGTCCCAGCCCAGGTCCCGGCCCTGATGTAGGCTATCAGGCCCTGCTGGTCGCCATCTGCTGAATGATCAATTGGGGCTGGGCCACCCCCTCCCCCCACCTGGCTCACTCAGCGCCTGGGAGCCAGAAGGCAGCCCTGCCCCCTGCCACGGCTGCTGGTCACCATCTGCAGGGCAATCTGGCCTCCCTCACACCCACCTTGGCCTGGCACCACCTGCTCACCTGCTCCACCATCCCGCTGTGGTCCAACTCTCATGGGGACCCATTAGGGCTAGCAGCGCCTCCACTGCTGCTCACAGCCAGAGCTGGGTACCCGACACCTGCCATGCTCCGTGCCATCCCCTGGTGGTCAGTGCATGTCATAGCAAGCGGTCGAACTCCTGGTTGAACTCCAGGTTGAGGGGACGATTTGCATATTAGGCTTTTATTATATAGGATATTGCAATTGTCTTTTTCACTTTTTAGGCCCCCTGTAGACTCTGCTCTGGGAAGGAAGGGACTGACCTTTTTAAACTTTAATACATATTGTTTGAAACAGTTTTAAAGTGGGTTGGATGAAGAAAGAGATTTTTTTTTTTAAATATATTTTATTGGTTTTTCACAGAGAGGAAGGGAAAGGGATAGAGAGTTAAAAACATTGATGAGAGAGAAAGATCCATCAGCTGCCTCCTGCATGCCCCCCACCAGAGATGCGCTCGCAACCAGGGTACATGCCCTTGACCAGAATTGAACCCGGGACCCTTCAGTCCTCAGGCCGACGCTCTATCCACTGAGACAAACTGGTTCAGCAGAAAGAGATCTTTAGTTTAATAATATGTCAAGGCAGCAGGTAAAATGAAATGAAAGTATCTTTTTAAATGTATTTTTATTGATTTCAGAGAGGAAGGAAGAGGGAGCGAGAGAGAGAGAGAGGAGAGAGAGAGAGAGAGAGAGAGAGAGAGACATTAATGATGAGATATAATCACCAATGAGTAGACTTCTGCATACCTCCCACTGGGGATTGAGCCCACAACCAGGGCATGCACTCAGGAATCAAACCATGACCTCCTGGTTCATAGGTTGATGCTCAACCACTGAGCAACACTGGCCAGGCTAAAATGAGAGTATTTTTGAGAGGTTATAGTAGTAAAACTAAAGCAAGGCTCTCAGTTTATGTTGTGCTCATCTTTTTTTTTCGTTGGCAGCACAGTCCTTGACACGCTCAGTAAATGACATCTTATTTGTTTAAATACTATATAAAATTATGGCTATAGTATCTTGTTTTTATATGCATTAAGGACAGAAGTGAACAGGCTAGCATGACTGAAAAAGAATTTCCTTACTTTAAATCAAGGACTCTTTAAAAATGTTTGATTTAAAAACAACTGACTTTTAAAATATGTAACATGCACACAATATTCAACACCAGTTCCACCCATTCAGTCACGAACTTCCCTTCCAGAAGATAACAATAGTCAGAGGTCTCCCAGTGACCTTTCAGAGACATTTTATGCATACATTAGCAAATATATGTAAATAGAAGCACAGATAAATTTCCATTGTTTCTGTGGGCAATTAAATCTTCAACGAGGAAAGCATATAAAGTTATAAAGTTTTCATCTGACCTATTGAAGCAATGGATTTCATGAGAATAATATTTTTCTTGGTTTCACTGTTTTGATCAGTAGTTAAGTAATTAAATATTAATTAATAAAGCATTTGCAATATTCTGATTGCAAGTTTTAAGTGGGTCATGTCCCATAAAAATATTCTCCATTTCACTCTTTCAGGCTTTATCAGTCTCTATGAAGATTATATATTTCCTTTTGTTTTCAGTTTTTACATTCTCAATGTCACCCTTTTAAATTTCCTATTTATCTAATAATCTTTTTATACAGTCTCAAAGTACAAAAGGATTACAAATTAAAGTATGATTTGTTTACAATGTGGTAGAATTAGATATCCTTTACTAAAAATATAAATAAAATATTAAAATTAAAATATTAACTTCTCACAACCTATTTTCTTCTACATTATTCAAAATTAGAATTTGTTTTGCTTTTTAATCTTAATTAGTGTAAATTAAAACATTACATAATGTTTACATAAAGATAATTTTATGTAGCTTTTTGAAAACTGAAGTCAAATTTATAACATTTTTAGAGTAACAAAGCTATTCACAATTTTAGCTTTCTAGAATATAAAGAACATTCTGGTTGACAATGTTAGGAATGAGAATCATGCTGCACACATATTATGCCTAATCCTTCATATATAATAATTTACCAGTGATGTGGCTTATTTCTTACTGCAAAATTATTCTCAACTGAAATATGAAAATTGCACTAATTTATGAGTACCTCTGAAAGTACAAAATGGAATAATGTGGAAAAAATGGATGTTGCACAATTCTGGGAAATGCTATTTCACTATGCAAGAAGCTATTGCCTTCATACTGTATGTGAAGGTAAATACATGTACATGTTCTCTTACCTAAGACCATCCACTGCTCAGTTCTCTCCACAGTGTCCAAAGAATTTCTCATATTCCAATGCTCGACAACCCACAAATTTTTACAATGTTCACATAGTTAGTTGCCTTTGGTTTGAAAGGAATAGGGTAAACATGTGGAGCAGTGTTTCTTTGAGGTCTGAAAAGTGTTATCATGAAAGTAGATGTTTAGGATTGTTATACTCAACTAGACCCAAATGCTAGATTCTAGGTGATAAGAAAGCTGTGGTCTTTAATGCATGTCATGCATGTGTTTGTGATATAACAAGTCCTCTAAAGCCCAGGACTCAAGTCGGAGGCCCCTCTGAGGTCCAGGTGTAATGGTAGCACCACCATAGTCATTGCATCATCTGCCTGTCCTAATGATTCCCATAAAGACTTCCTGTTTCATTCACAAAACCCATCACAGTGTCTGGAATACATCAGGAGATATCAAAAATAATAAAAGGAGGGAGAAAGAGGTGAATGAAGTAAAAAGGAAGGTAGCAGTAGTGAAGAAAAGAAGGAAGGAAGGTCCTTATTTATAATTTATAATAAATTCTCAGATTTACTTTCAGGTTGTGCAGACTCCTCTGTATTGCTGTCACCGTTTTGAATGTCTGATATAGAGAAATTAATTGTTCAAGCAGAGAATTAATTTTGCTTGTAGGGTGATGGGATAAGTGGGTGTTTATTAACTCAGTTAGCAGTACCATCCTATCTAATAAAAAAGGAATGTGCAAATTGACCACAAAGATGGCAGCACCCATAGCCACAAGATGGCGGCGCCCAGTCCTCTCAGCCCCGCCCAAGTCCCCCAGTCCTGGGGGGGCGACCACTGAGAGAGGGCAGCGTGAGTGGCCTGGCAGAATGCTTGCTTTGTCGCTGTGGCAATGAGGCAAGCGTTCCACTCCGGCTGCGGAGGGCCTCTGGGCAGCGGGAATGGAGCGGCTGGTGTGTATGTGTGTGTGTGGGGGGGGGGGGTGGGGGCACGGAGAATACTTGCCTCATTGCCCCAGCAACTAGGCAAGCATTCTGCACCCAGCAGCGGAGGGCCTCTGGCCAGGGAGAGCAGTTGGGGGCCATGAGGCTGGCCAGGGAGGGCAATTGGGGGTCATCAGGCTGGCAGGGGAGGGCAGCTGGGGGTAAGCAGGCCGGCAGGAGGGGAGCAGTTGGGGGCGAGCAAGCCAGCAACCAGAGTGGTTAGGGGCAATCGGGCAGGCAAGCAGGTGAGCAGTTAGCAGCCAGCAGTCCCGGATTGCGAGAGGGATGTCCAACTGCCGATTTAGGCCCAATCCCACAGGGATATCCGCTGGCAGTTGAACATCCCCCAAGGGGTCCCAGATTTGAGAAGGTGCAGTTTGGGCTGAGGGACAACCTTCCCCCGCCCCATGCATGAATTTCATGCACCGGGCCACTAGTCTTTAAATAGAAGCTTAAAGTTCTTTTCGGTAGTAGGTAGTTTGAGTATAAAATGGCATAGGTCTTCTTCTTAAGATGATGGGTCAGATTTAAACTACCAATTAATATTTCTAACTGGATACCTACCATTTAAGGATTCAGGAATATCAAGGCCTTTTAAAGCCTCTGTCTTTTGGTTTTCCAACTAAAAAAAAAAAAAAAAAAAAGAGTCATTGAAGAAGTAATAACCTGATAATCACCTGTTCAAAATTACCCACATACAATTACTTTTGTCTCTTTAACATAGTTGAATGGTTGCACTTGATCACAACACTACTTTGACTTTGTCCTGGGCCCTGGCCTTAGGAAAGCCTTCAGCACCTTCACTGCAGGGAGGGTTTGGTGTCTAATTCAGTCCCTCAGATTTTCCACATTTCTTTTTTGGGTCAAAACCAAGTAGTTTTCAACCCTTTTAATTCTTTACTCTGTTCTGTAGGTATATTAAAGCATAGTTATACTAAAAATATACTTAATTTGATTTAGAATGGCAGTATTATTGGCATCTATTTAAAGATATAATTCAGAGTAAGATGGTAAAAATTTTACCTGGCATTATTTTATGCTCAGTCACACACACACACACACACACACACACACACACACACACACACTTACTTTTAAATATGTAAATATTTTGGTAGTCATTATGGGAAATTCTCCATCTAATATTCCCTTGGACTTCTTCAACATGTTCTCACTTCTAGATATTGCCTTAATTGAAATCTGTATCATCCAAATTACTATTTACAGAACCCTTCCACTTAACCTGATCATTTAAACTAAAAGTATATACAATGAAATATATATACACATATATATTTAATTCAATGAAAGTAATAAATAACATAACACATTAATGACATTCAGCACATTCCCCACGCCTGCCTTGGAAAATGTTGACAAAAACACTTACAGAAAACATCCAACTAGGTTCATTTGAAATACAAATAACACTAAAGTAATTCACTACTATTTCATAAACAGTACTCATTCATTTTTGTTATAAAGTATTTGATATAGAAATGATTGTACTAGAAATAGGAACTTTATAAATTAGCCTAGGTAAGAAACCATATTTATAAATCTTAAAAATGCTTATATTACAACTGTCACGGTAACACAGGAGCATGAAAGAAAATTAATTGAATGGCTCCACTAAAGTGAAGGAAAGAGACAATACATTAAAAAGAGAAACTCTCTCAGATTTATTTTCAGGCTGTGCAGACTCCTTCTGTATTGCTGTCACAGTGTGGAATGTCTGATATAGAGAAATAACATGCTGGCCTTGTAGTTATGAGATCTGTGTCCCGCCAAATGCATGGTGTGACCTTGAACAAGTGACCGAATCTCTCTAGACCTGGACTAGATGATATCTATGGTCCGATCCGGCTTTAACTTTCTATATCTAATCTAATCCTTTCTGTGAAGATTCATTTTGTTCACTTCTCTACACACAGGACCCGAATGACTGTTCATTTTCGGAAACCCTTACTTTTTTTTTATTTTGGAAGACTGAAGTTGCTAACCTGATTTTTCCTTTTCTGCACATGGTCATGTCTCTTAGTCTCCCATTACACTGTCAGGTAAATCAATTTACCATGCAGTTACAACAAAGGCCCTCATCCAGGCAGGAACAAAAAGTTTGCATCAAAAGAGTAATTTGAACAGAAAAAGAACAAGGACCTGATCTTATCCCAGGTCCTGTGCAAATATGAAGTAGAGAATCAATTTGCATAGCCTTTATCTTATTTTTGTTTCACTGTCACTATGATGGTGTTTGATAAAAGTATGAGGACATTTTAATTAGTGTCTCTGTTCAAGAAGCATAATATGGTGGAGTAATTTTATTAACTCTCAGCTTTATGCTTTCCAACTCATTACCACGTCCCTAGTTTCTACATAGTTTTTCTCATCGGGTGGAATAACATTCCTTTAGGTAAGCTAGTCCTTGTTAAGATCTGTGAAGAGCCTGAGTTGTTACCCTGCTTGCAAGCTAACCAGCCTCACTTGCATAGAAGCTGGCAGAAGGTGCTTGAGAATTTAAGGCACAGCAGCAGCATAAGCTTCATATTCACATGGTTCTTCTTGCTCCCTCAACCCCGTGGGGCCATACAGACTCATCCATCTTGATGGTGAACATCAGATCTGTTTCTGTGACAGCTGAAATCCTTGAGGTTAGGAAACCCCAATCTTTTTAAAGAAGACTACTAGCAAACCTGCCAACTTTCCCCCAATGGAGACATCTTAGAGAGCAAAGAATCGTACCCTTCGCTTAGAAGACATGTAGAAACATGTGAGATCCGTGGAGAATTGTGCCCTAATGTTCCTCACATACAGACAAAAATCAAAAACCAAACACTCAGAAAATTCACCTTCATATACAAACCAGCATGCTCGTAAAAATTAGCATGTCCTCTGGCCTAAGGAAGAAGCAGATCGATTCAATTAAATTTAGCCACATCTAACATTTATTAAATGTCTATCATGTTTTTATATATACATTTACTCTAATCCCTAAAGCATCTCTAATGGGAATATCATCCTCAAGTCCACAAACAGGGAAATTAATGTTCATAAAAGGAACCCACCTCAGGCTCATAAAACTTCCCATAGCAGCACTAGAATTAAAATCCAGTACAGCACATTGAGAAATAATTTGTATGGGACTTTAGAATGGAGTGAAAGAAATAACCAACTTTTTAATCATGAAATTACTCTTGATTGTTTTTCTTAGTAGATGCACCAATTTATGTAATCACCTCGTTAAGTGGTAGCAATGTCCATTATATAAATGTGCTAACATAGGATCAAATAGATTTATAGATTTATAAAATCAGGCACTCTTAATTTATTTTAGAAAGCTTATTAAGAGAACATCTCTAGTATGAATTATTTTCTCTCTATTAATTCTTCAAATGCAGTTATTTTAGAACAATTTGATGAAGCGTTAAACTCCATAGCATATTTTGAAATACTTTTAGAGCTAATGTTTACTGTGTACACTAGAACTACTGAAATTGTACCATGTAACATTTTAAGTATAGATCTTTACTTTTAAAAATAGAGAAAGAAAAGAAGAATGAAGTCTATTATTAGTTTAGTACATCAGGTATTATTAATGGAGTGAGAAAGACTAACATTTACATATTGACAAAGCAAGATTTTAAAGTAATCCTTTAGATTATAAGAATGTCATAAATTGTGCTTATTAATCTGAAGTTTTCCTTAGAGAACTAATCATATTTTAAAACTCATGATTACCGTAGGACAACTGCCAATGTAGTGAGTGAGTGAGTGAATGAATGGGTTAATCTAGGAGCAAAGCATTGCACAGCACAAACATTTTAAAGCCAAAAATAGCTAAGAGGATTTATTCTTTACCTGAGTATCTACTTTGGAAATCTCTTTGGAACCACAGTAAACACAATTCTATTCTCTTGCTTATTGCTAATGTTATTGTTAGTTGACTTAATTTTTGCTAAGCCCTAAAGATAAAAGGTTGAGAAATGTACAGCTAGAATTATTAATGGAATTGTAGAATCAAATGGGTTATTAGATTGCAATCTACTCTGATCCCTTTTGAAGAATTATATTTTCTCTTATCCCTTGATCCATTTCTCAGGCTCAAATTTTAGCTGAAAGAGTTCTTACTGTGATCATTACCTCTTAACATGTATTGTCAAACAATATTTTTTTAACCTTCCTAACAGTGTTTTCATTCTTCACTTCACATTTTATTTCTATGTATTTTCCATTTGGCATTACCTTTAGAGGATTAAAAGAAGTCCAGTATATCTGGGAGATTATTAGATCTTTATAAATGCCTTCTCCTTGAGTGTTATAATTTTCATAGTTTTGCTCTATCATATATAAATGATTTCTATAACCTGAAATTTGCTTTTAGTAGAGATGAGTTTTACTTTGTAGCAAGATAAAACTCACATATGTAAACTTTAAATCTGAGCTTGAGTTATCATCTTCCACTTTCACTCACAAATCTGCTGCATCATCAAAGTGGTTTATTCACTTTCCTAGAAATATTCTTTCAAATTCCTCTTTTTACCAATTCCTTTTCCCCAGAGTGAGATAAATACAGATGCTGCTCAAGTTAGGTTCCCATCTTCTCTTTAAAACTCTTCCTTGAATATACCAGTCCTCATTGCTCTTTCAGCTTCATCAACTTCTAATAAGAAGCAAGGGAAGTAGTGATATAAAATTAACACTTGTTGAAAGCTTAATATATAGTAGACATTATACAGCATGTGTACTTTCTAATTTAATTCTCATGATAGCCTAATAGAGCTCTTTGAAGGAATATAGAGAAACTGAGTGAACAGTCAACTAACTTGGGTAAAGTCACACAACTAATCAATGTTGGACTAGAGATGCAAACCTAGGTTTTCCAATCCAAGATGTTACATTCTAAACTATGCCATTAAATTATAGACAACGTTTTTAGTGATCTTTGCTTTTCAATCTTTCTTATTTTCCAAATACTATCTAATAAAAGACAAAAAGGGTAATTAACCATACCTCCGCTATGCTTCCAATTGGCTAATCAGGGCGATATGCAAATTAACTGCCAACAAAGATGGTGGTTAATTTGCATACATAGGTGCAATGCTGGGAGGCGAAAGGGGAAGGATGGAAGAAGCCACCTGCCATCAGAAACCCAGGTGGCAGTCAAGAGCCAGGGGGCAGGGCAAAGGCGGCCCTACTTCCTGGCTTGGAGAATCCCTGTGGGGCAGGGAAGAGGCGGATGCCACCCAGGAGGCACAGCAGCCTGTCTTGCCCTGGGGCCCTGGAGCCGCCCATCAGCGGTTCCGAGGCTGCAAGGCAAGGCCCACCCCCAGAGGCCCCAGCTACTTTAAAAATAGAACGATCTCCTTTTGAACCAATCTGTTTAGATTCATGATTAGTAAAACAGTATGGAACTAATGAAATACAGTGATAGGAATTAGGAAGTTCGACACTGATGGTTCTGGGCATGTGAAGGGCGAGGGACAGAAGGGTACACAAGGTCTTCCCTTCAGTTCTGCTGGAGAGATGAGCTCTGAGGGCAGGAGCTGCTCCATGCCCAGAGGAGGTGGGTGTGGTCAGTGGCTCTGTTTCAGAACTTCCTGCCAAGCAGAGACCTTACTGGACCCACAGGGACCTTTTTACTCCAGAAAACAGAAATAGCCAGTTGCCAATGGGCATGGGAAAATCAGTGTCCCTTCCTGTGCACGGTGTCCTGATGGGGTGACGGGGGAGGTGGGCGAGGGGAGCAGTGCAGAGTTGTTAGGCAGCCAGAGTGGGAGTGGAAAGGCCATGAAATGTCCGCAGTCCTGGCTGTGCCCACGGCCTGGGCTACTCCTTCAGGCCCTGGCTGAGGGATTAGGGTTGATTCTCTCGGGAAGGGAATATTCCATGGGTGGAAGATTTACAGGCTCAGAGTGGGCCGTGGGTTAGTTTGGGGCAAATCCCTCAGCATTCCTGCTGTGAAGCCCTCAAAGGAATGAGGCAGAGGCACCCCTTACCCCCAAGACCCCTTCGTGGACATTTTAGCATCTACATGATTTTTAATCCCTTCAGGGAGACTTTCTATCCTGCAGTCCCATCCCACCCCACTGTTGCTGTTTGTCTGCCAGCTGGATCGAGCATCAAGGGGAAGCAGGGTTTATACTCACTGAAAGACTACTGATCCTACCGAGAAACCAACCTATTTACTGTACTGTTGTAAATATCATACCCTTTATATCCTGTATATTGGCTTCTTTTAAATAGTGTGAAATGTCTTAGGAAAAAAAAAAAGGCAAGGCAGGGCGGGACCCAGAAGACCCAGAAGCTGCCTGATATGGTAGTAACTCTATCAGTAAGCACTCTGAAAGTCAGTGGCATAAATGCACCAATTAAAGGACAGATTATGAGGGTGAATAAAATACAAAACCCACTTTAAATATAAAGACACATATAGATTAAAAGTAAATGAATTATGCTGCAGCCTGTTTTGCTCAGTGGATAGAGCATTAGCCCATGGACTGAAGGGTCCCAGGTTCGATTCCAGTCAAGGGCATGTACCTCAGTTGCTGGCTTGATCCCCAGTCCCTATCAAAGCATGTGCAGGAGGCAACCAATCAATGTGTCTCTCCCTTTCCCTTCACTCTCTCTAAAATTCAATGGAAAAATATCCTTGGGTGAAGATTAACAAAAACAAAATAAATGGATTAAGTAACATTAAAGAGATTATAAGAAAAATATATTCCAAATTCTGTTAGTTGTATAATGGTTATGTTTAAATTATTAACACCTAAAAATTGGGTGAAGGGTACAGATAATATGCTGTAGTATTTTATAGTTTTTTTTACATGTATGAGATTATTTAAAATTAAAATATTAAAAAATTAAAAAGTTAATAAAATATTAATTGAAATGTATCTGCATTACATGAAAAATCTCCTAATTGCTTCTAGCATAATTTATCTAATTGTGGTAAAATTTACAAGGGTTCAATTAAAAAATATCATAATTCTAAATGATGTAATAGAAAATATATAATAGTGCAGTTATAAGCACTTATCTGAAAATAAAAATTTAAAGAAGTGAATTTAAAGAAGGGATTAGCCAAAGAAAATATATGCATAACCCATGGACACAGACAACAGTATGGTGATGGCCAGAGAGAAGTGGGGTGGCAAGAGCTGGGGAGAGGGAGCAAAAGGAAGGAAATAGGAACATCCTATATAATAATAATAAAAGGCTAATATGCACATTGACTGAATGGCAGAATGACCGGTTGCTATGATGCGCACTGGCCACCAGGGGGCAGACACTAAATGTAGGAGCTGCTCCCTGGTGGTCAGTGCACTACCATATGGGGGGTGCCACTCAGCCAGAAGCTGGCTCATGGCTGGCCAGCGCAGTGGTGGTGGCAGGAGCCTCTCCCACCTCCGTGGCAGCACTAAGAATGTCCAACTAACAGTTTAGACCCGATCCCTTGGGGGCCTAAGCCTTTAGTCGGACATCCCCGAGGGCTCCCTGGCTGCCAGAAGGATGTCTGACTACAAGCTTAGGCCTGATCCCCCGGGGAGTGGGCCTATGTCAACAGGTGGACATCCCCCAAAGGGGTCCTGGACTGTGAATGGGCACAGGCTGGGTTGAGGGAACTTCCCCCCGCCCCACCTCCGAGTGCACAAATTTTTGTGCACTGGGCCTCTAGTTATATATAGTATAAGTTCTTTGAGGAAAATGACAATGTCTGATACATTTCTTGCGTCTCATAGACACTAATTTCTTGGACATCAAAAGGCCTTCATTACTATTGTCAGTAATTGAACACTAACATGGTGTGTTGTAAACATGTTTAGCAAAATACAAATATTAAGAGTAATAATAGAATAACCAACATTAGCGTTATTTCTTCCAGCATATCTCTGTCTTGCATTTACATCCAGCTCTACATTGATTTCAGTACTGAAACAGTACAGCTTGGTGTACTGGTTCTCATATTGGAACTTGCATCAGAGTCCTGTGCAGGGCTTATCAATGCATGGGTATTATACTCTACCCTTAGAGGTTCGGTAGATCCAGTCATTTGCATTTCTAATAAATCCCCAGGTGATATTGATGTTGCTATCCCAAAAACAATTCTTCTAGAACCACCGGTTAGTGATTCTAGAAGAAGAAGGGTGGACTTAGAACTCCAACTCTATCACTTTCACCCTGTATGAACTTGAGCAATATTTATTTTAGATATTTATATATCATTTTCTTCATCTATGCAAAGCAGACATTAAAATATTTTGTGTGGCCCTGGCTGGCTTGGCTCAGTGAATAGAGCGTCAGCCTTCAGACTGAAGGGTACCAGGTTCGATTCCAGCCAAGGGCACATGCCCAGGTTGTGGGCTCGATCTCCAGTAGGGGGTGTGCAGGAGGCAGCCGATCAATGATTCTCTCTCATCATTGATGTTTCTATCTCTCTCTCCTTCTCCCTTCCTCTCTGAAATTAATAAAGAAATATATATATATTTTAAAAAAATATTTTGTGTGGATTTAGTGAGTTAGTATAAACAAAGTGCTTGTAACAGGGCCTGGCACAAATGTAACAAGTTCTCAAGGGTTATTAACCATACTTATTTTTATAACAACTATATTACATTCCAAAAATCCATTCACTAGCTCCTTCTTGGAATGTCTTTTGTGTTGTAGTACAAAAAGGAAAGCATTGAGGAATAGACTCAGAGCTGTGGTTCTTGGAATATCAGAGAAGAAAAGCATGAGACATGAGAAAAGCCCTAGCGGAAAATCCAAACAGTTGTACTACGACCCAAAGCGCTTTGACAGAGAACACAGCGCTCCAGTAGGGAAAAATTGTCTGTGAGAAGAGAGAAAATACAGCGTGATTTAAAACGGACAAGGTAGCGGTCAGAAAGTCAGGTCAGTTTTAATAAACATGGGACCCAATCTGAAATGTATAAAATTCAAGATGAATTTTTAAGCATAAAATTATCACTGCTTTGTGGATGGTTAACATGATCTATAGGTTTCTCAATCATGCTATGTTAGTTTATGAAACATGAAATTGGTATCATTTCTAAAACCTAACTTGAGGTACAAAATATATATCAAATATTGTCTCGATTTCTTGTGAACATGTGAGCAATAAAATCAGAAACTGGGAGAGTTTCAAAATTTATTGCTCTGAATAGGAAACATGTATTTTTTTTCCCACCAGCAGGATGTATCGTTTTACGGTTCTATTAATATCAGGATTTTAAACAGCAAAGGTAACCTCGTAATAAGATAATATCTAAAGATATGAAGGGTCTGCTTTATTGTATGAATAGTACTGTACCAATTGGCCTATTTTTAGATTAGATTCCTTGTTCATTTATATTTCAATTTAAATAAACTATTCCTTTCTGTTTTTAACAAGATCACATTATTCTAATCCAAAATGATATCAGGAGGAAATACAGCAGTGGCATGGTTTCTGATTTAGACAGCGTGAGGTAAAAGGTCATTCTGTGGCCACTGTTCTGAGAATATGTTCCCGATTATTTTTGCATATCTCAAGAGGCAGCGACAGGGTAATAAAAATAGATGAACATTGCTTGGACTTACATAAAGGACAAACACTTCTGCCAGTGTTTTTCAGAGTGTAATCTCTAGGTGCCTGCCCCAGAATCACACAGGTTGTTTTTCAAAAAAATTTAGGTCTCACCTGGTCTTGCTCAGTAGTTGAGTGTCAACCTATGAACCAGGGGGTCATGGTTCCCAGGTTCCCGGTTAGGGCACATGCCCTGGTTGTGGGCTTAATCCTCAGTAGGGGGCGTGCAGGAGGCAGCCTGTCGATAATATTTCTCTCCCATAGAAGTCTCTATCTCTCCCTCTCCCTTCCTCTCTCTTTAAAAATCAATAAAATCACGAAAGAAAAAATAAATAAAACATTTAGGTCTCTGAGCAGCTCGTGGGACTGCTGACTCACAAACTCTATAGATTGGCTCATGATCCAATAGTTTTAGAGATTCTGCAGGCACTCTTTCCTGAGCCATTAGCTATCTGATGTTGACAGGCTTCCTGGGAGAAATTACATAGTTAAAAATAAATTACCTTTCCTTCCTTTAGGTTAGGAAGTATGCAAATAAACTAAGCATGCCAATCAGTGATAAAATATATGCTGAGAGAATAGAGCACATATTAATACATATTTTATTTTATATTTAGCTTAATTCAATACAGAAAACTCTTCAGAGTATATATTAAATCTGCATACTTGAGTCTTCACCATGATTTAAAAGACAGTAAAAATGTTTCTCTTGTACAAATATTGTCACCCTGAAATTATCTAAATAAATAACATGAGACTGCACTTTTGTGCGCTTATTGGCTACTTATATACTTACTATAGAGGCCCGATGCACAAATCTGTGCACCAGTGGGGTCCCTCGGCCTGGCATATGGGATTGGGCCAAAACCCGGATTGCAGGAGGGCACAGGACAGGCCGAGGGACCTCACTGGTGCATGATTGGGGCCAAGGAGGGATGTGGGAGGTTGGCCAGCTGGGGAGGGAATATGGGAGGGCTCCAGGGCATGTCCAGCCTGTCTCGCTCAGTCCCGATTGTCTGGACCCCAGGAACAAGCTAACCTACCAGTTGGAGTGTCTGCCCCCTGGTGGTCAGTGCACGTCATAGTGGTTGAGCAGCCTTAGCATATCATTAGCATATTATGCTTTGATTGGTTGAACGGATGACCGGGAGACTGGGCACTTCGCATATTAGGTTTTTATTATATAGGATCGGCCAATTCTGCTACTGGTCTGTTTGACTTTCCCTTCTTGATTTCTAAGAGACATTTTATGTTAAAACAATTTTCTCTCTTACTGTCATTTTTTATGTTTTTATTCATCCTTTAGCTTTGTTTATTATCCATGCAAGATATAATTCATCACAATAAAATTATTGATATTTCCTTTTCTGTCTTTGATATATGTTACCTGCTTGCTAAGTTTTTTTATGCTTTGATGAGACTCAAATACTTAATGTATAAATTCTGTCTTTGGTGCTTTCAATAAAATAATAATAATTATTAGTTATTATAAACATCTGGTTTATATCTACTTTTACTATTTTTTCTGTGTTCTTTTTTAAAAATATATTTTATTGATTTCCTGGAGGAAGGAAGAGAGAGAGAGAGAGGAAGAGACAGAGAGAGAGAGAGAGAGAGAGAGAGAGAGAGAGAGAGAGAGAGAGAGAGAGAAATATCAATGATGAGAGAGAATCATTGATCAGCTGCTTCCTGCACACCCCACACTGGGGATCAAGCCTGAAACCCCAGCACGTGCCTCAACCAGGAATGAAACTGTGACCTCCTGGTTCATAGGTTGATGCTCAACCACTGAGCCATGACAGCTGGGCTTTTGTGTTCTCATTTTAAAAAAATTGATTTGCCTTATTATAAGGGTAATTTCCATAAATAAACTTAGAAATTTCAGAAATTTAGAAATATTAAAATTACTTATAATGAAATTATCAAAATACTAAAACTGCCACTAGTTTGTGTATATTAATCATTTTTCATATGTTATTTTCTATACATTTATGTGCTAATCAATTGATTTGACCATATTTTTATCTCAATATATATATTGTTTAATAAACTAAAGTTTTAACATGATATATCTTATTTCACCTGAAGTTCCTTGGAAATATTAAGAGCCATATAAGCACTTTATTATATAGTTAAGCTATACTTTAAAGCATGCTTATTTCAGTTTAAATTTTTTATTTTATTAAAAATTATGTTGAATATTTTTTTATAATCTTCTGAATAAAATGATCACTATGAAAATTCTAAGAAGTTAAATTCCTGGGCCAATCTGTACAAATATATTTTTAGCTTTTTATGTTATCATTTTCCCTAAAGAGATGTTTAACTGACTATTATTTCCTGAGTTGTGCATGAGGTTTTTCACTTACATCAAACTTTGCCAATATTTAATAGTGTTTCTTAAAGTCAATCTATAACAATACTAATATTGGAAAATGTATGTTTTAATGTAATATTTGCTCTTGGTGTGCATTAAGAACATTACCCAATCAGCCATAATTTTAAAGGCCTGTACTATTTAAGATAACGGCCAATAATTATAAGTTCATAGCCTACTGGCTACAAATATTACCTAATAAAATGTGAGCTGTATATGCCATTTTGTTGCATGTTATCAGGATATAATCAGACTATTATGAAACTGTAAATTACCATACACTAAATGAAAAGTTCTAAAGCAACCAGAAAAAAAAGGTTGATCAATCTCAAATTAATAACCATAAGAACTGAGAGAAGACTTCCCAACATCAACATAAAGGTCAGAAAACAATGATCTTTTTAACTTGTTGAGAAAAACAGCTTCTAGGCAGATTAACTAACCAGATGAACTGCTATTGAAGAAAAATAGAGTTTATTTATAAGTATTTTCTATGGAACTACCACAAAGGTATAATTGAAGAAGAATAAAAGTATTTAACTCAGGAAAATAATAATTATGAGCAAAGAAATTGATGATTATGTAGGGAAATCTATATATAATTAACTGTAAACATTATATTAGCAGCACAAACTGTTGAAGGAAGTTAAGTTCAAGATAACATGTCTGAGAAGAGCCACTGGAGTTCATCTAAGTGCCAGAGGTTAGTGGAACAGAGAGTAGAAGAATTTTTTTTAATATATTGCCATGCCAAGTATCTGTTAAACATAGACACATCAGTATTAAAATCACATTAATATACAATATTACTTTCATATTAGTGAGGAGAAAGAGAGTGAAAAAAGTTAAAGAAAATTCCATCAATGAATAGATGTCAATTAAGGAGGTGGGGGAGAATAAGCACTGACATTAAAAGCACAAAATATAGCAAAAATAAATATAAGTAATAAAAAATGCAAATAATATCTACTCTTAAAGGACAGAAATACATATTCAATGGAAACGTTTATATAATCTTTAAAATAGATACCTTTGAACTATATATTAAAACATGTAAATTAAAAATAAACACTGGAAAATCTTCTAAGCAGTTTACTTACAAATGAGATCAAGATTACACAAACTGAGAAAAACGTATTTTGTAGTGGTAAAGAGCATTATGACACATGGTGACAAAAGGAAGACTTCCCCAAAGCGGTATATTTCTGAGCCTTGCAATGTATAATGTTACATACGATGTCGCCTAACATTCCAGATAAGCCTCCAGGTGCGTCACACACATTAATTTGTTAATACTTGTCACAACCAGATACGAGGGTCCATTGGACACATGAGGACATTGAGGCTGGTGAAACTGAACTCTCACATCTAGCCATAGATGAAGCCAGATATGCATGCAGTAAGCCTGTTTGCAAAGCCTGGGCCAGTGCAGAACATACCACGATCACACCAAAAGATTTCACCTCATATCTGAAAAACTGCAGATTGAATCCTTCACATGCGGAACTTTTAAAAACACCTGATCAGGTCCCAGGGTACAAAGAATGTCTCAAAAATACCTAGTAGTTTAAAATACATAGCGATGTTTTCAATGCATTCAGTTAATGATCTCAGCAAAAATATATATTGCTCCCAAAAGATGTGTAGAGATTTTTTAAAAAAAGATACACAATACAGATACACATGTACTCATTAGATAAAAGAAGCCATAAAAGAAATAATACAAAACATCACATATCTAAACATGTGGAATGAACTTAAAGCAGCCTTTGAAATAAAAATTCTAACCTTATATTAGAATAAAGATAGATAAAGTATATTTTATTTATCACAAAGAGAGAAGGGGAGATATCCCCAAGAGTAGGAAGAAAATGATAAAAGCAGATTTAATAATGTGGAAAGTAGATTGAAAAATAGAACATAATGCCCTTAAAATTGTCATGTAAAAAAGTAAAATAGACAAATATATGACAAGATTACAAAGGGAGGAATAGATATCAAAATTTCAACAAAATAACATTAAAATAATGAAGTACTAACAGATATAGTTTTTAAAATTATAAATGGATACTTTGAATAATTATAAACCAATAAATCTGGAAACAAGAAAATGGAATTTTTATAAAACAACTTAAACTACCACAATATTTTAAAATATTTTTATTGATTTTAGAGAGCTAGGAAGGGAGAGGGAGAGAAACATCAATGTGAGAGAGAAACAAGAGGCTGAATCCTGCGTGCCCCCTGCTGGGGATGGAGGCAGCAACCTTTTGGTGAATGGGATGATGCTCAACCAACCAAGCCACACTGACCAGGGCCCCAAAATATTTTTTAAAGATATAAAATTTTGATAGAAATACTGTCATTTAAGAGATCAGATTAGGTTTTTAAAAAATTAATAGTTTGACTTTAGGAGAATCGATGCAAATTTACAGAATGAAGTGTTAGAATGTTCTACAGAGAAATGAAAAAAAAAAAATGTCTTAACCAGAGAGAGTCTGTCAGACACACAAGGTGTCTTAGTATTAAGAACATTTATTCATGTAATTCATCATGTAAACTTCTTTAAAAGATTAAAAAGCACGTGATCTTCAGGGATTCAGTAAAAGCATATGATAATATTCAGCACTCCTATAAGATTTGCTTATTTTTTTTTGCAGTTTGTAGATAGAAGATTATTTCTTTCAACTGATAAGTAGAGTTATCACAAGCTTACAGAAAACTTCACACTTTACAGGAAGCAGTGGAACATCTGTTTAAAGTCAGATACATGATAAACATGCTACATCTTAGCAATGCCCTAACAAAGCTATCCAAAATAATGACTAAAAATAAAGTAAAAAGTGTAAGAATTGGAAAGAAGAAATAAAATTGCCAAAAAATTATTCATCTATAACATCCAACTGTCACCTGCAGAATAATATTATACCTAACATTTAATCTAATATTGATAATTATTTTATTTTTTAATTTTATCTTAATTTATTCCTTTGCAAATGCTTTTCCTTTCTTTTTCTAAATAGTTATTGTTGAAAGTATTACATATGTCCCCCCTTTCCCCCATTGACCTCTCCCAACCTGACCCCGCCCCCCCACCCCCAGCCCAGTGTGGGTATACTACAGGTCTCCCAAAGTTTAAAATATTTACGATTTGGCCCTTTCAGAAATAAGTTTGTAATAACGATGACAATAATACCTAACATGTATAGAGCACTTACTCAGTGTCAGGCATTTTTATAAGGACTTGACTTGTTTCAAATTTTTCTTCCTCTTACAAACTAGACTAGAGCATAGCCATGTTTTCCCATTTTACAGACAGAAACCAAGGCATAGAATAAGGCTTTTTTACCCAAGGTCACCAAGTTATAAACACAGTATAGATTACAATTCAAGCTGTCTCCCTCTAGTGTTCATACATTTGTAAGCATTGGTTGGAGTAACAACTTCAAGATAGTGGCTGTATTGGGGGTTGTAGAAAGAACAAGCTGTTATAAATATAATGTGCTCTTTGTTTCTTACCTTATTTAATTTTCCCTCAATTTTTGTGTGTCCTTTCTTCCACAGAGAGCTAAGGCAAATGTAGCAAAACATAAAAAACTTCTGTTCCCTAATAATACATGCATTCTAAAAATAATCAAATTAAAAGATTCCTCCTGAGCTTGGAAAGATGGCAATCTGAAATTCTTACAGTTTGAGTTCTTATTGAGTAGTGAGGTTCACAGTGACAGAGGAAAGACAAGGTTGAAAGAAGAAAAGTTGAGTGGATGTACAACTGTAACATTTGCTTTTTCTAAAAGTTTGGGTTAAGATTCAGAAGAAACTTAGAAAACAGGAAACCTGGGAAATTTAGATTAAAAGAAATTGAGTAAACTGACAGAAAGATTACTAGGGTCATCCAATAATCTCTGGAAGAGGTTCTCCTAGAAATTAAAAGTTCAAAGTAGAGGAAAAAAACATAGTAATTAATTTTCATTTTACTAAGGAAACTAGAAAGTTTTTTTTTTTCCTTCAAAATGACTTTGGAACTTATAATGTATAGCAACTAGTTCAAGTAGAGCTACAACCACAGAAAGTTTGATACTAATTTATAAATTAGACATTGATAAATTTGGGCACCAAATGATCTTTAGTCAAGATTCTGAAGACAATTAAGATTGGCATTAAAGTTTCATCAATAAAAGCCAACAGTCATTGAGAGCAGTTCCCTTTTTGAAGAATCCTAGCCTACAGCATGAGTAGACTCTCATCCAAAAGTAAAGTATATATGAACTATAGAATTATCATCTATTGAGCTTTACTTCCATATTGAAAAGATGCTAGATCTGTGTAAAGATATCACTGCCACATATAAACAAATACTTCTGAGAAGATAAATAGTATGTTTTTGTTTCTTTGCAGTTTGTTTGAAATTACCAGCCCTATCTAATATGGAAGCCATAGGGAAATGGTTACTTGCTTTTAGTATCTGAATTAATTTTCTTTAACATCTTTGTAAATGATGGGGAGAAGAATTTCACTAATTCCCTGCAAATCAGTATTCTCTTCTGTTTTCAATATATTTATTTCCAGTTGCTTTGAAGTTTTTTCTTAATTCCTTGATCTCACATTTCATTGCAGCTCATTTACTTTTAATTTTAGTCTTTTCTTTCCTGCAGCAATTTCCTCCAGCCTGACATCTTCATGCAATCTTCTGAGTGTGCCTAACTTCCTAGCATGTTATATTTTTACTAGAGGCCCGGTGCATGAAATTCATGCATTGGGAGGTGGGGGTCCCTCAGCCCAGCCTGTCCACTCTCGCAGTCCAGGTCCCCTCATGGGATAGCCGCCAGTCAGACGCCCCTCTCCAAGTCCAGGGAACTTGCAGTCTGGTCTGGGACCCCTCACTCCTTATCACCTGCCTGCAATGGAGTCCGGAGAGGCTCCCGCCACTGCTGCTGTGCTCGCCAGGTGTAAGGCTGGCTTCTGGCTGAGCAGCACTCCCCCTGTGGGAGTGCACTGACCACCAGGGGGAAACTCCTGCGTTGAGCGTCTGCCCCCTGGTGGTCCGTGCATGTCATAGCGACCAGTCGTTCCGATGTTCAGTCGACATGCTATTAGCCTTTTATAATACAGGATTCAGCAGTAGAAACTGTGGAAAGGCAGGATATGGGCAGGAGTTTGCCCTCTGGCTTCAGATATTAGCAAGTAGAATGGTGCATGTTGAAAGCTCCTTGTCAATTTCTCATTTCTAGCAAGCCTTTGTCTTATTAGACTCTGAGCAGGTACATAGTGGTGTGTTTCTGTCAAATAATGAACATATTTTTTTAAAAAAAGATGTTTCATTTTGTAGTGAGCCAGACTGTTTCAAAGTCCTGCCAAGGTTATCTGGCTCTATATTAACAGGAATGCCCCTTTGAGAGAGGAACCCCCACTTCCACTCCCACTCCTTTCCCATTGTACTTCCTGGTCAATTATATTCTACTAGGGGCCCAGTGAAAGAACTCGTGCACCTTGAAAGGAACTGTGGGCCACGAGGCTGGGTGGGCACAGGGGCGGGTTTCGGCCCATCCTCCAAACACCCCCTGGTCCCTCCTGCTGCAGCTCCCAGTCCCCTGTCTGCCAGCAGCCCTGTTCCTGCCACCACTGCTCCCACGCACTGATGGCACCAGCCCTGCTCACACCTGCTGATGGCCCAGAGCAATTGGGGCAGGCGCCAGCAGTGGGTGTGAGCGACGAGTCCAGTGCCAGCTGTGGGTGCGAGTGGGGCCAGCGCCGGCAGTGGGTGCAAACCGGGCAGGCGCCAGCAGCAGGGGCGAGCACTGGGCAGGACCGTGCAGTGTGGAAGTAAAGAATTTTCAGTAACCACCAGAGGCTCACCCTGATGACAGCCACCAGTGCCCCGTCTGGCACCCCCGCTCACTTGCTCCACTATCCCTCTGCTGCTGACACCCGCCATGTTCCACACGTGCCCCCTGGTGGTTAACGCACATCATAGCAACAGGTAGTTCATTTGTTCCGCAGTTCGGTCTATTTTCACATTAGCCTTTTGTTATATAGGATGAGTTGCATATCTGAATATAGCTTTAAAGTTGAAAGGGAGGACAGGCTAATTGGTGATATTTGAGTAATGTCTATAGTTTGGTTCATAGTATGGTACCAGAGTCAGATTCCTGGTTTTAATGTTATGTGTTTTTATAAGATGTTTTCATTGAACACTTGGTGTGGGACACTCTCTGTACTATGTGTACAACCTCTTGGGAATATAAATATTTTTTAAAATAAAAGAATAAAGAATAGGGAGGAGATGTGAGGCAGTGAGTGTCCCATATACTTCAAAACACATACCAATGTTGTAGGACAGCACCTGTTACATTTCATCTTTTCTTTTCTTTTCTTTTCTTTTCTTTTCTTTTCTTTTCTTTTCTTTTCTTTTCTTTTCTTTTCTTTCTTTTCTTTTCTTTTCTTTTCTTTTCTTTCCTTTTCTTTTCTTTTCATTTCAGTTCTTTCTTTCTTTTCTTTCTTTCTTTCTTTCTTTCTTTCTTTCTTTCTTTCTTTCTTTCTTTCTTTCTTTCTTTCCTTCCTTCCTTCCTTCTTCTTCTTTTTTTTTGTTAATCTACACCTAAGGATATTTTTCCATTGATTTTTAGGGAGAATAGAAGAGAGAGGAAAAGACAGAGAGAAACATCAATGTGAGAGAAACACATTGATTGGTTGCCCTGGGCTGGGGAGGAGCCTGAAATCAAAGTACTTGCCCTTGACCAGAATCAAACCCAGGACCCTTTGGTCCGCAGGCTGACACTCTTTCCACTGAGCCAAACTGGCTAGGGCCCATTTCACATTTTCTACTAACCGTGGCTTTCTGAGTCTGGAGACATATAGAAACTGAAGACAAATCCTTTTCTAGAATTTTTCTCTAAGTGAATTTTATTTTAGACAGCAAAGCCTGATTGAATATAATGCAAACATTCTATGTATTATTTGTTTACTTATTCCACATCCTTTTATTACTCTAATTGCTAATGAAAAATCTTTGAATACCCTCATTGTGAGTTGTCCATCAGTCTAAGTTTTAGGTATTTTAAGTGACTCTTCATTTTTTATTTTCCAACATTTTAGTTTTGAGGGTTTTTTTTATTCTATTTTGTATGTTTTTATTATTTTACCTTTTAGGATTGGGGAAAGTTGCATAAGGGTCAATAAACAGATGCGATTTTAAGCCAAAAGTATCCCCAATCTGGTTGATATTTCTTATGACCCTTTTTACTAAGCTTTTTCCCCCTAGAAATCATTATGTGTCTTTCTATGAGCAAGTAAATTGTGTTTGACCAGCTGTTCAATTGCACTCATTTCCAGAAAGAATTGGATTTGCTTCTGAACTCTGAACTCACAATGGCTAAACTTGGCAAAATGTGTCCTCTCATCCCTACCCCAAAAGACCAAGCACATACAGTTATTTAATATAATGTGATTTTGACTGTTGGCTTAAAAGGAAATGGAAGCTTACAGCAACTGCAACGGTATATTTTCCATGAAGTGCCATTTGTGTGCCTTATGAAGTGTAGAAAGCACTGTTAATGCTGAAATATTATTTGCAATTTATTCTTCTTTATTGGATCAATACTCATATATGTGGATATGTTTTAGCAGATCTCAAGGCCTAGTAACCTTTCAGAAGTTTATAATGAAATGACTATGTGTGATTTATGATTTATAATTAAAGGCTTTTAAAAATCACCATTATTCCTGAAATGTACAGTGAGGTTCTTTGTGTTTATTAAGAATTCAAAAGGATTCTTCAAATCTAGTATTGTGCTCTACATTTCTAAAACTCCCTATCTAGCAAAATGGCTAGCATATAGAGAATATTTAGTAGAATGTCCGTTTTTAATTAATAAGAACATAAATAAATGAAAGGCTCCTGTTTTGGAACAATTCCCTATGGCATTTTTCATGTCTTGGGATAGCTTTGTCCTAGATTATGTTTTCAAAAATGTTTGTGTAACATAAACCTTTGAAAATAGAAATATATTCTCCCTCCAGAACAGAGGGAAGATTTTTTTTCCTGACCAGAATAGCAAAAGTCATGTCTTCTTCCTGAAAAAAGTTGGATGAGACTCCTAGCAGCCTATTAGAGTATTGGGGTTTTTTCTAAGTGTTGGTGGTTCCTTGGCTATAGCATAAACCCACTGTGTGTGCAGCATTCCCTTGGCCATATGCATTACCACAGTGAAACTGAGGACACAGGGGATAAAAGCAAACAAAAAGCCCATACTTCTTGCTGTACCATTAGCCCATAATAAAAGCCTAATATGCTAAGTGTCTGGTCATCCATTCAATCAATCAAAACATAATATGCTAATGATATGCTAAGGCCGCTTAACCACTCACTATAAGGTGCACTGACCACCATGGGCAGGCAGTCGACTGGTTGACCAGTCGCTATGACATGCACTGACCACCAGGGGACAGATACTCTGACCAGTAGGTTAGCTTGCTGCTGGGGTCCTGCTGATCAGGACTGAGCAAGACGGGCTGGACACACCCTGGAGCCCTCCCTCGGTCCCTCCCTCCCTGGCCAACCTCCTGTTCTCTCCCAGCCCCTTATCATGCACTGGTGGGGTCCCTGGCCTGCGCCTTCTCACAATCTGGGATCCCTCAGGGATGTCAGAGAGCTGGTTTGGGCCTGATCCTGTTGGTGCACAAATTCATGCACTGAGCCTCTAGTGAGTAATAAAATCCTTTGTCTCCTCCTAATGAGTTTCGTGAGTCCTGCCAATATGTATAAAACTGTGGCAAACTTGCTAGTCTTCAAGTAGAGTAAAATTCCTTTTAATGTACTTGACACAACCATTTAGCATGGAGCTCATTATGATTTTGTGAATAGGGAGGGAAACCATGAGGCCTAGAGAAGAGCTTTAGTATTAGGAGCATGAAGTTTAGTGGGAAGAACCAGCAGACAAGGAGAAGTTGAACCCTGGCCTGATAGTTCAGTTGGTTAAAAACGTATCCTGATAGTGGGTCCAACCCCTAGTCAGGGCACATATGGAATCAACCAATAAATGTATAAATAAATGGAACAACATATATGTAAACCTCTCTCTCTCTCTCTCTCTCTCTCTCTCTCTCTCTCTCTCTCTCTCTTTCTGAATCAAATTAAAAAGTTAAATTGAAGATATGTAAAGGAGATATGACTGATGCAATAGGACCTAAATCAGAATGAGGGAGGACTTCAAAGGCACAAGAGTAAAGTGTGGCCTAAAGCAAGAGGAATGACACTTCATTCTGTATTGTTGCAGAAAAGGAAGAAATGATGGCTGACAGTAAAGAGGTGAAAAGTTGCCACAGTATTCTAGGTAGTCAGACTATCTGCAGTGAGGGAATGGGGTGGGGATTGAGTACAGAAATGTCTGAGGAAAAAGGATAGTTCTGAAATTGTCAAGAGGAGGATGGGAGAAGTAGCTAACTAAAGACAGATAATAGGATTGACAGGTGGAGCTGAGTTCAGAAAATATAAACCTGTAGAGTTTTTAAATTCATACTGTTGCACAATAGAAGCAAGATGCTCTGAGAAATAGAAGGCCCATTTTAGAAGTTTTACTTTCCTGGTAAGGACAAAGAATAATATCCCTTCCTGATAACATTGGGATGAGCCTTAAAGCAACACACCTATTCCAGGTCCTAGCTAATTGTACAGCTACAGATATAGCTGACCATTAAGATGATGGACGACTGACACCCCTTTAACAGGGCACTCACCCTTTGCTTCTCCAGTAAAAGTTGAAATGACACACATGTTCTAACACCTTTTTACTGTATGATTCCGTCCTCTGATGTCGAACTAATCATATTACAGATTAAATCCACCTTATCTTGAAATCAGGTATTAATGAGAGGCATGGAACTAAAGCTAATTTGCATGAATGCCTCAGTTCTTTTTATTATTGAAATCTAGCAAGACCATGTCACCAAGAAGCTGTGAGTGATGGAAAACTTCAATGAAACCCTGGGCAAGTGCATGTCAGAGAAATTCTTAGTAATAATAAATCCCCTGACAAGACAAGAGCACTTAAGGCTGATGGTGACAGTTTACTTTACAGAAAT